>NC_142076.1:15643100-15943100 GCF_059756535.1 Pantherophis guttatus | reverse complement strand
ACTTAATAATTATTGATTTTGAGTCTACCTGCTGGAAGGATGTCCGAAGATGTCAAGAAATAAGTAAGCCAAGCTTTAATCATTTTTAATAATTGCTTCCGTATGAATTGGCAGGAAAAAACAAAGAGAAGGCTTGAACAGAGTTCATGCAGATGCAGGAAGTTCTTAACACACACCATTCATTTAGTGACTGTTCAAAGTTACAATGGCACTTTAAAGGGACTTATGACTGTATTTCACACTTACGACCATTACGGCATCCCCATGTTCATGTGATCAAAATTCAGATGCTTAGCAACTTGTTTATATTTATATGACAGTTGTGTTTTCCCAGGGTTATATCATATGATCCCTTTTGCGACCTTCTGACAAGTAAAATCAATGGGGAAGCCTGGTTCACTTAACAACCAGATTGCTAACTTAAGAACGGCGGTGATTCACTTCACAACTGTGGCAAGAAAGGTTGTAGAATAGAGCAAAACTCACTTAACAAATCTCTCACTTAGCAAACAGAAATTTTGGGCTCAATTGTGGTGGTAAGTCGAAAACTACCTGTAATTTTTTATTTATTTATTTATTTATTTATCGGCATAGTTGAATTTCCAGCAGTTCTCTTGAACACCTCAAATGGAGAAATTGAGACTGAATTTCATATGTACGTCCAGCCCCAAGAACATCCGACTCTCTCTGAATTTTGTATTGAGCTAACTGGAATAAAACAGGTATAATAATTTCAAGAGATTGTGGTCAGAGTTTGTTAGTTTCATTTTGTTTTGAAGCATTTTACTTAATTAACTTTTGATGAATGTTCTTGAAGGAATTTGCTTGCTGCCTTGAATGTATTTCTTTTATCATCACAATATGACTTTTCTTTGAATGCTCCAAGCCTATAGCAACCCCTGAAAAAGTTTTCATTTTTATTAATTCATTTCAAAAATTGATTTAAATTCCTTTCTATTTTCAGCTGTTCATTTCTATTCATTAAAGTGGCCTTAATATATATTAGTGGGACGTGGTGGCTCAGTGGCTAAGACGCTGAGCTTGTCGATCAAAAGGTTGGCAGTTCAGTGGTTCGAATCCCTAGTGCCGCGTAACAGGGTGAGCTCCCGTGACTTGTCCCAGCTTCTACCAACCTAGCAGTTGGAAAGCATGTAAAAAATGCAAGTAGAAAAATAGGGACCACCTTTGGTGGGAAGGGAACAGCGTTCCGTGCGCCTTTGGCGTTGAGTCATGCTGGCCACATGACCACGGAGACGTCTTTGGACAGCGCTGGCTCTTTGGCTTTGAAACAGAGATGAGCACTGCCCCCTAGAGTCGGGAACGACTAGCACATGTGCGAGGGGAACTTTTACCTTTAATATTGAATGCCAGTGGGTGGTCTTAGAAATCAAAATAAAAATGGATATGTATTGATTGTTTTCACCATTTTGTGTATTAGAGGGTTTGTTTTTTGTTTTGCTTCTTAAACAATGCCTGAGCTTTATTTTCTGGTCCGGTCAGAAATATCAATATCAGTCTCGATGAAACCTAATCTAAATCTAGATTCTAAATGTGACCAGCAAGATCTTTTTTTCGTTGAATTAAGGATCAAGTCGATGAAGGGGTTCCACTGCATATAAGCCTATCCCAATTTTCTAAGTGGATTCACAAGATCCAGGAGGAGAAAAACATTGTTTTTGGTTCGACGGGTGCTGCTCCTGAAGAAAAATTATGTGCCTTTGTTACGTGGTCAGGTAATTCATAATGTTTATCTTATCTATGATAAAGTTTGCTCGTTCTTCATTGCTGGGCCTGCTGAAGACGGTGGTTTCCCTGATAACAAAATGGAAAAATGGTTATTTTGTGATGGTTTTTGACTTTTGACTCTACCTGGGACTTTGGAATATTCAAATAATAACCAGGTTCGTCTTCTGCTTAGGTTTTTGAGACTAGCCATCATTGGCTATTTTTCTACACAGAGTTGGAAGAGACCTTGTGGAGGTCTTCTAGTCTAACCCCCTGCCTAGACAGGAAACCCTACACCACTTCAGACAAATGGTTGTCCAATCTCTTCTTAAAAACTTCCAGTGTTGGAGCATTCAGAACTTCTGGTGGCAAGTTGTTCCACTGGTTAATTGTTCCACTGTCAAATAGTGCTCGTAAAAATCCTGCTGCATTCCCCCTGGCTCTTTTACCCTCTTTGCTGTGTATTTTCATGGATTTCCCACCATCATAAGGACTAGAAGCTTGCTTGAGGGAATCGGAAATCTTTTGTCCTTGTAGACATTGCCCAATCTGACTTTAGAACAATAAGTGTGCGCTCCATCAAAAGGAGAATGACTAATTTACATTCCTAAGCACTGTCGGTTTAGGAGTTATGAATTCCAGAATTGTACCCCAGAAACTGGCAGGTTTTATTTTAGATTTCCATCGCTCTAAGAAATTTAGATAATTGTCACGCATGCTTTACACAGTAGACTGGGCTAAATAGACAGCTTCTTTTGCTTTTGGTTTTCTATTGCATGAAATCATTATCGTTGCACAAAAAGAAAATTTCACTCCATAGTTGAAAAACTATGGAGGTGATAATCAGGAAACAGGAAACCTTTATGAACATTTGTTTTTATGTAGATTGGGACCTGGGAATTTGCCTGCACTATGAATGTAAAAGAAAACAGCTACGGAAGCCTAATATTTTAAATTCTTGGATTGACCTACGGGCCACTTACAAGGTGAGGGTATTTGCCTTTGGTGGTAATCATGACAAGAAAATATACGTTTTATTTATTTGTTTATATTTCACACTTCTTAATGATTCATCTCTCTCAAAGAGGGGCTCTGGGTGGCGTCCAATTTAATCCAGAAACATCCAGCTATTTTAACTACTGCCAAGGCTGAGAAAACACATTGCCGTCAGCGATTTATATTTAATAGAGCAAAACAGCAGATATAACGAGGGTTTTATTTTCATCCTTTTGTTTCTCAGAGCTTTTACTCTAGGAAGCCCCAAGGTTTAAATGGCGCATTGAAAGACGTGGGTATCACTTTTGAAGGACGGGAGCACTCTGGTGAGTGAGTATTTATGTGTACGTATGACAAGGAAGGGACACGGTGGCTCAGTGGCTAAGACGCTGAGCCTGTCGATCGAAAGGTCGGCAGTTCAGCTGTTCGAATCCCTAATGTTGCATAATAGGGGTGAGCTCCCATTACTTGACCCAGCTTTGGCCAACCTAGCAGTTCGAAAGTAGGTAAAAAATGCAAGGAGAAAAATAGGGACCACCTTTGGTGGGAAGGTAACAGCGTTCCGTGTGCCTTTGGCGTTTAGTCATGCCAGCCACATGACCACGGAGACGTCTTTGGACAGCGCTGGCTCTTCGGCTTTGAAACGGAGATGAGCACCGCCCCCTAGAGTCGGGAACGACTAGCACATATGTACGAGGGGAACCTTTACCTTTACTAGATTTGGCACCTCCTGTTTTCCCCCAGGCCTGCATGATTCTCGGAATACAGCTCGCCTCGCATGGAAGATGATTCGTGATGGGTGTGTAATGAAAATCACAAAATCGTTGGATAAGGTTAGTGGGTTCTCTTCTCAGCACCCATGACTGGTCAACGTTAACCCAGCGAGATTTTTATGGACAGAACATTTGACTTGGGGATCTTGTTTGAAGCTATGCTGGCCGGGAGATTGGTTGACCTCCTTTCTTTATGGAATCCTTAGGCACCTCCAACTAAGAATTCCCTGGCCAGATTTGGGGAGAGTGAGAAACCTAACCATGGTGGCCCTTTGGGAATCAACCCTCTTGTCAAAGCATCACCTTTGGACGAAAGCGAAAAGGAAGTTCCTCCAGAAATCGAGAGAAAAGAGGAAGACTCGGCAAAAGAGACGGTTTGCGTAGGCTTGTTCGAAGACGCGCCTCTTACGTCTAAAAAGAGCAGAAAGACTGACGAACGTTGTAGCACCAAACACAACCTAACTTCATCCATAGGAAGACCCCATTGGCCTCTAGGTAGTCTTCAGCACCCCTGCTATAGACCTTCAGGCCTTCAGAGTCGGGGCCAACTCATTTCAAACCCTTCTACGCCCATTCGAAGTCTTGTTTTGGTCCCCACGACTCTTTCCACCGTCAACATTTCCGAGACCGACATCAGCACCACTCCAGATTGTCTATCTTTGTTGGCCGACTGGGAGGACGTCGCAATCATACCACAAAAGGAAGATGACTCAGATCCAGAATGCTCACCCTTAAAAGATAACTCCCCAACTAAGAGCGCATTCGTGACGGAAGATAGGAACAAATCGATGAATCGGGGAGATGAACACAGGATAGATGTTCCTCTGAGTAGAGAGCTCTCAAAATGTGTGGTCTACAAGAGTCCAAATACGACTATTTACAACGCGGGCCGAGCTCCCAACAAACCTTCCGATGCTTCTAGGTTTAAGCTCCCAGTTGTAACGGATGCAGAGGCATCTTCCCCTAACCCACCAGACAGAAATCTTCTCGCCTCTTCGACCGAGGCCATCAAAAGGAAGCCTTCCAGCCCCAAATCTTTGCCTCCCAGCAAAAAAACGCCTTTCAGAATCTACGAGGACGGAAGCCCAACGTCGAACAGCTTCCCATCGCCCAGGGCGAATCTGTGCGGCGTCTCTCCGGCTCTCTTGAGCTCTTCGGGTAATTTCAACCTGACTTTCAGGGTACCAGAAACCGGGAGGGTGACCCCTCCGTTATGCCGGTGTGGCCGAAGAGCTCGAAGGTTGAACGTTTCAAACGGTGGCCCTAATCAGGGCAAAGCATTTTATAGCTGCCCAGTGAGAAAATGTGAAAGGAATACGAAGGGCTGCAACTATTTCCGATGGGAACATTCGCTTATAAAGGAGAAAATGGCCCTCCCGGCTTCAACTTTAGAGGCTGGGGGCTTAAAGCCTTTGAAAACTCAGGACTACCCCTCCCTGGGAAATATTAAACCGAAGTGCCTGAATCTTCGGCCTTCCATGCGAACTTAGGAGGTTTTTTTCCCCCTGCCTTTTATTGGGAAAATGGAGTATTTCAGCCTTCAGAAAGTTAGTGTAATCGTGTTTAGAAGCATCACCGAAACTGCGTCTGCAATTTAGCACCTGGTCTCGTCTGAATGCAGTATCACAAACTGTCTTGTCTTTTAAATGTGTACTTTCTCGTCTCTACTTTCTAGGTTCCTAATTTTTTTATTTTTAATTTTTGAATCATGTTGTCTATACTTTAAATCGGTAAGCCCGACTGCTGAGAAATTGCTTTTTTAAAGAACTGGCTTGTAAAACTTGCATCGTGCTTTTAAATGTCCTTTTAAAACATCCTTTCATATATTCTTGATTCTGAGAAGTGAAATAAAATGAACTCCTCCCCCCCACCTCCCTCAAAAGACGAAGTGAAGTTTGTCCGTTTTAATACGGCACCTCCCACAAAGGAAAAACTGCTTTCTTTGGGGTTGTGTTCAGTATGTTTTTTTTTAAACTGGTCCCAAATTTCCCTAGCACGGCAGGAATACAATTCACAGAAAACGATGCAGCTGCTTTAATGAGTCACAGACAGATTTGCTTGCATTTCACGTTCTGGGGTATCGTGAGGCGCTTTCCCCAAATTGTATCGGAAGCATTGCACAGTGAGTAGATCGTAGAAATTTGGTGAACTGAACGTCCTGTAAATCTTTCTGGAATTCAGAAGACGCTGGCATGGATTACGGTGTGGGAACATTGCCTGGGCTGTAACATTCACAACGGCGATTATGCTTTCAGCATCCCAAAGATAAAGGAGGGATTGATGGAATTATTTTAATTTGGAATTAGGCAAATTAGCTGAAATGCATGCAGTTAAAATTAAATCCTTGCTTCTTCTTCTATTGAGGACTTGACTTTTACAGCGTGCCCGGTAACTGTTTTTATGACCGAGGCCCAAGTAGTGATTACCAAACACAATTCAGTCCTGAACAAACTTATTTTATTAAAACAGCTGAGAATTAATTCATTCTCAGTTTAGTCTCCAAAACAAATTCTTCGGCCTTATCACCAACCTTTGATGTCTTTGGCAACCTGCCAAAGGCTTTTCTTGGCAAAAACCCCACAAAGTTCAAGGGACGCTGACAAGACACACTGGAATCAACGATGCTTTTCTACAAAACCCTCGTTGCTGCTCTTTTAAGCCTTATGGGAGGAGCCAATCATCTTCTGGCCTTACTCCTGAGTCGCCCCTTTTGCTTTAGCTGCTCTTGCCTTCTGGCAGCTCTGTGCATGCGTGCACTAGGAACAGGCTCTCCCTGTTCCTCTGCCTTGCTGAGGTCCGACTCTGGAGGCTCCGGAGTCCGTACGTACCTCCCAGATGGCCCCATCTCTGCCTCCGACGCAGAGCCCTCGTCCGAGCCTTCCCCAGACTCCAGGACTGGCCCATGTTCCTCCCCAGCCTCCTCACTGTCCGACTCTGCTGCCAGCTCCCAGGGTGGATTTGATCTAAATCGAGTTGATTTAAATCACAATTTAAATCATGATTTAAATCACTAGTAAAAAGGCTTGATTTAAATCAACTCGATTTAAATCATAATTTTTAAAGGGCAACTGTCATCTCTGCTACTCCTTTGACTCACCGATAGTCCCAGTGTTGCAGAATATATAGCCTCATGCTACATAACTAAGCTCCATTTCATGCTGAATAAACTAAATTATTTATGTATCTTAAATAGAAAACTATCTTACGATAGATTCTTACCCCAAAAGTTTTTTATTAAAATAAATTCGATAAAAATAAAAAAAAATCCGATTTAAATCAAAAAAATCTGACTTTTTTGATTTTTTTAAAAAAAATCATTGATTTTTATCCACCCTGCCAGTTTCGCAGGCTGCTGGCGGACCACAACAACTGTGAAAAGGATCTGTCCATGTGCAACCTTTGAACTTCAAAGGCGCTTTGTTTGATCATGGAGATCCTCAGATATGATCCTAGCTCATGAGTGGATTTATTCTATAAATAAGTGATGAAGGGCACAGCCCAACTGCCCTGAAACCTATTAGGTTCCATTCGCTCACCTCATTCAAACATGGGACAATATTGCCTAGCTTTTCCCTAAACAATTTTTAAAAAACAAACAATCTTTAACCTTTATTTCCACGATTCTGGGAATCGTTCAGGAAAGAAGTTTGAAGAAGTTTTGAGGGTCAGGTTTTACCTGTTCTTTTTAAAGGCACACTTTGCCAAGAAAGGCCTTTGGCAGAGTGCCAAAGAAGATAAAGGTCTGTTGATAAGCCCGAAGGACGTTTTCTGAAGGACTTGTTTTGGAATTAACTTGGACTAAGCTGGGAATGAAGTCATTCCCAGCTGTTATAAAAAAAATAGGTTTGTTTAAGACTAAATTGTGTCTTGTAATGATTAAGTGAGCCTAGGTCACAACAGAGATTCTGAATTCTGGGAGCTGGAAGTCCACGGTTGAGAAACACTGTTCTACTGTAACAAATTACACTTTTTCTAGCTTTGGAAACCCCACACAATCATTGCTTAATTGAGCTAGTCAAAATGTCCCTGTGTTCTCGTATCAAGTTTTGTCCTTTGGGCATTGGAAAGAATGTTCTGATTTATGTATTGTTTACATATCTGGCTTGGTCATGCAGCTCCCTGTAGGTTTATGATGCCATTAACATCTGGGCTGGGACAGATACGGGGTTTTTTTGGGGGTCTTTCTCCAGGGCACTCTGTGTTCTTTCTCACTGAAAAATCGACAAAGTTGCATCTTTGCTTAACCTGGCCAGTTTCGTATAAAGTTAAATCAGTGATAAGTAAGCAGCAGAGAGCTACTTTGAGAAAAGAGCCCACAGAAGAGCCCACATCTGTGCATTTTTCAGGACTCTATAAATTTCTAAATTTGGAGAGTTAATGCCACAGGCTTTTATTCCCGGAACAGTTGCTCGCTCAGAAAGTAAACAAAAAAACAAAACAAAAAAAAAGGCGAGGAATTCTACGCTCGTCCCCATTCTTTCTTGCGTAATTCATTTCTTCTGATTTTTCCACTGATTGTCTTTGGCAAATGTGGAACGAACTCCATCTGTTGGGCAAGAGCAGAAATGAGGGGCATGGCAAAAGAGGAAGGAACATGTTGGGTACATACGCAGCTGGAATGAATTCAGAAGTTGCAAAAGTGTGAGACGAAAACAAATACGTGTGATGCAGCTTTTCTCCCGGGGGAATAACTGGCGTTCAGCTTGCATCTGTTAAAATAATCACCATGTGCCTAATTGGCGCACCACTCAGTATTCAAAACCTTAATTTATACCAGGAGTCTTCAAACTTGGCGATTTTTAAGATTTGTGTACTTCAGCTCCCACAATACTGGCTGAGGAATTCTGGGAGTTGAAGTCCACCAGTCTTAAAGTTGCCAACTTTGGAGACCCCCTGGTATAAACGGTGGCTGGGGAATTCTGGGAGTTGAAGTCCACAAGTCTTAAAGTTGACAACTTTGGAGACCCCTGATTTATACGAATCAAAGCTAAGAAACAGCTTGAAAACCTGGTTTGCATTAGGCCATGTTCTAGGTCCCAACAGCCTGTTTTCAGGCTATTCAGAAGCTTTCATTTTTATTTATTTATTGCATTTGACATTTCATAAATAGGACAAAAGAGTGGAGATCTCGGTTCAAATATCAAATCAGACTCCTGTCAATCTGCCTTAATTTTCATTTAGCAGGACTTGAAACTGAGCCTTTGTTACCTACCAAAGAAGCTTCAACAACAACAACATAGTGCGGGTTTCGGAGTTGTGCCAAATGCTCTGAGGCTTTCTAAGGTTTCCTGTATGCCTGTTCTAGAGATTTCAGAGAGATGGAAATGTTCCCTAAAGATCCTAGAATATCTTTTGTAATTGATACCAGAGGAAAGTAAGTAGTATATAGGTAGTCCTTGACTTACAACCATTGTTTTAATGATGGTTCAATGCCACTGAACAAAGTGTCTTATGACCCGGATCCAGTGGTAGGATTCAGCCAGTTCGCAGCTATTTGGGAGAATCGGTTGTTAACTTTCTAAGCAGTTTGGAGAACCGGTTGTTGGAAGAAATCTTATTTTGTTTTTTTCCACTTTACAGGGCTAATCCTGTAAGGAACTGAAACATTCTGGTGGTGTCTCTCGCCTAATCTTTATTGCCCTGCTTACAGAAACTGCCTCTCTAGTTAACCCTTATTACATTGTAACAGTAAGGTGAAGCGCCCATTGATGTGAGTGACATTGAATTGGCCATGCTCACACAGTCACATAACCACCAAGCCACGCCTACCCAGCTGGTCATTAGGGCAGAGAACCGGTTGTTAAATTATTTGAATCCCACCACTGACCGGATCCTTATAGTTACAACCGTTCAAAAACAATTTGAAGAAATTCCAGGCAAGAAGCCAAGATAGCTAGATAAAGGGGATGTCACACGGCTAAATCACGGCTTACCTTTCTCGGATACTTGTATGGGGCAGTGACCGTCTTGACGTAGTCCTGTAGTTCTTTAATCAAGGCTTCTTGGTCATGGGAAATGTACTCCGGGGCCAAAACTACGAAGGCTTTCACCACCTTGAACGTAAAAAATTTGATCAAGAGGATGACATTTTGGAGAAAAAAAAACTGGGCAGATTTAAAAAATGCAGAATTTGTACCGCCGTAGCTGAAAGATTCCAAATTAAGTGTTTTGGGCACAGTTGCTTATAATTTCCAACATTAAAATGAACTTTTTTAAAATAATAATAATGATCTGGAGATTGTTTCTCTTTTAATAGATTTTTTAAAAAAAACCTTCGGAAGTCTTAAAAAGAAAATGCCGAAGCCTACAACATGCCAATTACTACTTTCAATCTAGAATTTCCGCAGAGATTAAGAAAATTCTGAAAAAGGCTTAAATTTCTTTGCTTTGATAAGACCATTCAAGTTAAATTTTTGACCGATCGCCTTTTGTGACCTGACAAGCAAAGTCAGGTTCATTTAACAACCCTGTTGCTAAACTAACAATTGGAGCGATTGCACTGAACACCTGTGGCAAGAAAGGTCGTAAAACGGGACAAAATTCAATGAACAAATGCCTCTCTTAGCAACGTGAATTGTGGGCTCCATTGTGGTCGTAAGCAGGGGTGGGCTGCTGGGGGTTCGCAGGAGTTCAGGAGAACCTCTAGCTAAGATTCTGTGCAGTTCAGAGAACCCCCAAATCTCACTCCTGGCTGGCCCCGCCCACCCCGCCCCTCCCAGGAGTCCCCACATGGCCCGTTTTGAATGCAGGTAAGCTGGGGAGGGCGAAAAACAGGCCTACCAGAAGTTCGGGAAGGGCCTTTGGAGCCTGGGGAGGCTCGAAGAAAGCCTCCGGAGCCCGGGGAGGGCAAAAATGCCCCCCCCTGCCATGGTGCAGGAGGCCGACTAAGCCACACCCACCCAGCAACCGGGAAGAGAACCCCTTGCTAAAATTTTTGATGCCCACCCGTGGTCGTAAATCAAGGACTACCCATAGTTTGGTTGCCTACATTCAACCTTCTTTACCTCGCCTCGAATAGGGTCTGGGCTGCTGACGACGGCTGCTTCGACCACCGCATCATGTTCTATCAAAGCATTCTCCACTTCAAATGGTCCGATGCGGTATCTTTGGGGGGGGGGCGGGGGAGAAAAAAAAAGGAAGAGTTGAATCTTCTTGATCTTTGATGAAGAAGATTTACAAGAAAAGCAATTGGGGCTCAGGGTGAATTGATCTTACCCGGCAGAATTGATGACGTCATCTCTTCTCCCTACCAGCCAGACGTAACCGTCCTCATCTTGAAATCCTCGGTCCCCGGTGACGTAGAAGTCTCCGCGGAGAGTCGAAGCTGTTCTTTCTTGATCATCCTGGGTATGTGATCAACTATTTAGAAAGACGCGACTCTGCCGACACCAGACAGTGTGGGGCAGGGTAGAGATCGCTAAATGTTTGAGGTGAGATCACTTTACGAGTTTCAATAAACACCTAAAATTGATGCATTTACTCATATCTAAGAGTAGATAGTTCCAAAATTCAGGGCTGGATGAATTGTCTGAGGTCGCTGCCCAGCATTAAGGTTAGAGTAGAGTAGAGTAGAGTAGAAATAGAATAGAATAGAATAGAATAGAATAGAATAGAATAGAATAGAATAGAATAGAATAGAATAGAATAACCGAGTTGGAAGGGACCTTGGAGGTCTTCTAGTCCAACCCCCTGCTTAGGCAGGAAACCCAACACCACTTCAGACAAATGGTTGTCCAACATCTTAAAAACTTCCAGTGTTGCAGCATTCACAACTTCTGGAGGCAAGTCGTTCCACTGATTAATTGTTCCAGCTCTCAGGAAATTCCTCCTTATTTTGTTTGGGCTTTTTTTGTTATGAAGAAGATTAAAAAGGTAAAAAGTTCCCCTTGTCCAGTTATGTCGGACTCTTAAGAGGCGGTGCTCATTTCCGTTTCTTGGCCGAGGGAGCCAGCGTTGTCCGAAGACAATTTCTGTGGTCAGGCGGCCAGCATGGTTATACATCAAAGGCGCACGGAATGCTTTTATCTTCCCACCGAAGTGGTACCTATTAACCTACTCGCATTTGCATGCTTTCGAACTGCTCGGCGGGCAGGAGCTGGAGCAAGGAACGGGAGCTCACTCCGTCGCGCTGTGCTCAGGACTCGAACCCGGGTTGTCGGCTTTCCAGCTGACAAGCTCAACAACTGAGCCACCACACCCCCAAAGGAGATTAGACTGCCACAAGAAACCCTGAGGTACCAACTGATTTGTTTTTGTTGAACTGGCAAACATCCAAACTGCAAGAAGGGAGCTTCTGAATAGTTAGGCAGGGCTCGGCTCATTCCCCAACCACGGAATTCAAAATGATGCAATTAAAAGCTGTCTTGCATCAAGACTTTTATTGAGATGCCACAGGAGGCATTGATATATAATGCATACCAGTGGTGGAATTCAAACTTTTTTTACTACTGGTTCTGTGGGCGTGGCTTGGTGGGCGTAATGTGCTTGGTGGATGTGGCTTGGTGGGCGTGGCAGGGGAAGGATACTGCAAAATCCCCATTCCCTCCCCACTCCTGGGGGAAGGATACTGCAAAATCTCCATTTCCTCCCCCCTTCAGGGGAAGGATACTGCAAAATCCCCATTCCCTCCCCACTTCAGGGGAAGGATACTGCAAAATCCTCATTCCCTCCCCATTACTGGGGGAAGGATGCTGCAAAATCTCCATTCCCACCCTACTCCTGGGGGAAGGATACTGCAAAATCTCCATTCACTCCCCACTCCTAGGGGAAGGATACTGCAAAATCCCCATTCCCTCCCCACTCCTGAGGGAAGGATATTGCAAAATCCCCATTCCCTCCCCACTCCAGGGGGAAGGATACTGCAAAATCTCCATTCCCTCCCCACTTTGGGGCTGGCCAGAGGTGGTATTTGCCGGTTCTCTAAACCACTCAAAATTTCCACAGCCGGTTCTCCAGAACCTGCTGGATTTCACCCCTGAATGCATACCGGCTGGTGAAAATTTCTATTCCAAAGATTCTGCTTGTATTTATGCTAGCCATGGTGGAACATATCTTCTACTACAGTGAGCATCCCTCCACGGTCTAATATTTCCACTCCCACATGTTACACTCAAGTGACTTTTTCTGATTTGCCCACGGACAATAAATACTTACTGTATATTGAGTGAAGAGGCAGAACGGTCTTGCGGGTTTGATTCGGAGAGCGAGGTCTCCTTCTTTTCCGTGAGGTAAAATGTTGCCGTTTTCATCTATGACCTTCAGCACACATAGCAAAACGAATTTTATTAAAACAGGTCCAGGTAGATCTCGACTTACAACAGTTCATTTCGTGACCCTTCGACGTTACAAACGGCACTGGGGAAAAAACGTGATTTAGGATTTTTAGGGTTTCCTGCCTAGGCAGGGGGTTGGACTAGAAGACCTCCAAGGTCCCTTCCAACTTTGTTATTCTATTCTGTTCTAAAGGACCGTTTTTCACACCTATGGCTGTTGTAGCATCCCCGCGGTTACGCAATCCAAATTCAGATGCTTGGTAACTGACTCATATTTAAGACGGTTGCAGCATCCAAGGGTCCATGTGCAGAGGTGGGATTCAACCGGTTCGAACGAACCGATTTTCTCCAACAATCAAGTCGGTCCGCCCCCACCCCTGAGCTTTACTTACCTTTATCTACTCAGCTGATTGGCGCGGCAGAATGGATTGTCGCTCCTCAGCTGTGTTACTCCCAAGCGGTAACACAGAAGGTTAGTATTTGTAAAATTGTGCCCGCGCGCGCAGCGAACCAGTTATTAAACCGGTAGCATCCCACTACTGGTCACGTGATCCAGTGGTGAAATGTAAAATTTGTTACTACCGGTTCTGTGGGCGTGGCTTGGTGGGGGCGGGGTAATGTGACGGTGGGCGTGGCCAACTTTTTTTTTTTTTTTTTTACTTTTAAAAGCATTTTTTCTACAACCTCTTCAGCCGACCACTGCGTGATCCCCTTTTGCAACCTTCCGACAAGCAAAGTCAGTGGGGGAAGCCAGGTTCACTTAACCGCCGGTTTACTCACTGAACAAGTGCAACGATTCGTTTAACAACGGTGGCGAGAAAGGTTATAAAACTCACTGAACAAATGTCGCATTTAGCAACAGAAATGTCGGGCTCAGTTGCGGTGGTTAAGTGAAAGACTACCTGTACATTTGGCCCAGAAAGAAGCCAGTATACAGACAAAAGAAACAGGTGAAAATGGACTCAGCCTTACCAGTTCCTCCCTCTCGGCCTCCCTCCCTCCCACCCCGCTTTTCCTGGAGTATTAATGGATAACAGTACCTGAGTATCATAAACGGGTGTTGGTTTCCCCACAGAGCCTGGCTTGATTTTCATACCCTTGAAAGTTCCACAAACCAGCACCTAATTCCAGGGATGGGGAATAAAAGCAGACTGAGAAGCAAATTGTGTAGAAACATTTCAGGTAGGGTGGGGGAATAAGTGTTGACTGTCTAGGACAGGGCCCTGTCCTAATATTCCTTTCTCTGTAAACCGCTTAGAGAGGGCTGTGAAGGCATATAAGTCTAGGCACTGCAAAGCAGCATATAAGTCTAAGTGCTATTGCAAGTCCTTCCTTCCTTCCTTCCTTCCTTCCTTCCTTCCTTCTTTCCCAGTGATTAGAATGCAGCATTGCAGGCTAACTCTGCCCATTGCCAGGAGTTTGATCCTGACTGGCTCAAGGCTGACTCAGCCTTCCATCCTTCCGAGGTGGGTAAAATGAGGACCCAGATTCTTGGGGTCAATAGGCTGACTCTGTAAACTGCTTAGAGAGGGCTCTAAAAGCACCATGAAGCGGTTTATAAGTAAGTGCTAGCGCTATTGCTATTTTCTCCCCAAAGAGCTCATTCATAGCTCTTCAAACTTTTAAGGGTAGACTGTCCTCCATCGAGCTGAAATAGCTTACCGTTTCCGTCTGCCCGTAGCCTTCGTAAATGTCCAGTCCGGTTTCTGCTTTCCACTGGCCCATCACTTCAGGATTGATAGGTTCTCCCGCACTCACGCAATGTTTGAGGTTCTGGAATTTATAACTTGGAATAAATGAAGAATAGCAGAGAAGGAAAGACATCGTGTTTAAAAGGCAAGCTATCATCATGCTGATTAAACAATTGACTTGTTGAGTTGGTTGTCTAGATTTTGCAAACGCAGGCAATGGGTTTGCTTGGGTAAACAAATAAACCTTGTTTTGAAGATGCTGAGTGTAGGATGAGCCACCGACTTGCAGTTTTAGGAAATATTATCCCCCTCCCCCAAAATCTGGGGTTCAAAATGAAAAGACACCTACAGAATCTTTTCTTTAAAAGAAGTGTTTGGCTAGCAGATGCTTTCTCGATGCTTAAAATGTTTCTGCTTATAGCATACTGGCTATTAGTTTCCCTTCATCAGAGAAGACTAATTCCTTTTAACCAAATAAACAGAGATTAATCTCAGGATTAACATAGATCAACAATCAAGTAATAAACAATACCCCAAACAAGGAATTACCAACTCAAACAAACAGCAAACAGCAGCCTAATCAAGGAACTACTATAACATCCCCACCAATATAGACAAATCAAGCCACTGGTATATAAACAGAGAGGAAACACTGCACCCTCCTAGCACTGATGGTGTTACCTAGTTGGGTAATGAAACATCTGCAAGAAAACAACCAAGCTCAGAGAGTACCAAGGACCCCAGAGAAGACTTTTAACAGATTTTTCTGTGTAGAATAGAATAGAATAGAATAGAATAGAATAGAATAGAATAGAATAGAATAGAATAGAATAGAATAGAATAGAATAGAATAGACAGAGTTGGAAGGGACCTTGGAGGTCTTCTAGTCCAACCCCCTGCCTAGGCAGGAAACCCTACACCACTTCAGACAAATGGCTGTCCAATCTCTTAAAAACCTCCAGTGTTGGAGCATTCACAACTTCTGGAGGCAAGTTGTTCCACTGGTTAATTGTTCTCACTGTCAAGAAATTTCTCCTTAGTTCTAAGTTGCTTCTCTCCTTGATTAGTTTCCACCCATTGCTTCTTGTCCTGCCCTCAGGTGCTTTGGAGAATAGCTTGACTCCCTCTTCTTCGGGGCAGCCCCTGAGATATTGGAAGACTGCTATCATGTCTCCCCTGATCCTTCTTTTCATCAAACTAGACATACCCAGTTCCTGCAACCGTTCTTCATATGTTTTAGCTTCCAGTCCCCTAATCCTCTTGGTTGCTCTTCTTTGCATTCTTTCTAGAGTTTCCACATCTTTTTTACATCGCCGCGACCAAAACTGAATGCAGTACTCCAAGTGTGGCCTTACCAAGGCCTTATAAAGTGGTATTAAAACTTCACGTGATCTTGATTCTAACTAAGATCTGCTTGAGCATCTTGGGTGTGTATTTGAGTTCTTGCTAAAAGCCCATTTAGTTGAATCACATCTTGTCCTAAGTCAGCACTTGGTCAACATGTCTTAGTCACCTGATTTGAAGGATTCTAAACCATAAGCCACGGTTTATAAACTGCAGAGCTGGGATCGCGCGTTGCCTTCAACCCAGCATAATACAGCATAACGTGATGTTTGAATCCAGCTGAGGCTTCCTGGGGCCCGTTCCCAATCATCTAATCACGGTTTAAAGGAGCCAATCTCGAAATGCCTCAACTTTACAAATTGTAATTACCACTTTACCTGCTTAAATCGTGTTGGACGAGCATCCGATAAACAGTTGGCGCAGAACAGAAAGTAGTGATGGGAAACTTGGACAACATCTAAATCATTAGAAAAGATAAAGACAGATCATGGAATGCGCTGTTGTCTCAATACAACCTTAAAAGAAGATGCAACCAGCCCAGGTCAAGTCGCACCAAACATGGTTAAGGTAAAAGGTAAAGGTTCCCCTCGCACATATGTGCTAGTCGTTCCCGACTCTAGGGGGCAGTGCTCATCTCCGTTTCAAAGCCGAAGAGCCAGCGCTGTCCGAAGATGTCTCCGTGGTCATGTGGCCGGCATGACTCGACGCCAAAGGCGCACGGAACGCTGTTCCCTTCCCACCAAAGGTGGTCCCTATTTTTCTACTTGCATTTTTTACCTGCTTTTGAACTGCTAGGTTGGCAGAAGCTGGGACAAGTCACTAGAGCTCACCCCGTTTCGCGGCACTTGGGATTCGAACCGCTGAACTGCCAACCTTTCGATCGACAAGCTCAGTGTCTTAGCCACTGAGCCACTGTGTCCCCCCAAACATTATTAAAGAAGCTAATAAACAATGGTTAAAAGTGAGTTCACAATCTACTATTTTGCTCGTGTATCCGGTACTGTGAATCTCTTAGCGGTTAACTAATCGAAAAAGCCTTGGTGGCGCAGCAGTCTAAACTGCTGTTAAAGTAGCACTTAGCTGCCAGCTGCCTGCAATTACTACGAGTTCAATTCTCACCAGGCTCAAGGTTGACTCAGCCTTCCATCCTTTCCGGGTAGGTAAAATGAGGACCCGGTTTGTGGGGGCAATAAGCTGACTTTATATAAAATAGAACACCGCTTAGGGGGGGCCAAAAGCCCTACTAAGCAGGTGCTGTGGGAGCACCCGCCCTCTAGAACGAGCTACCTCCCGGAATACGACTGATCCCGGATCTCCGCACTTTCCGTAAGGCCCTGAAGACGTTTTTATTTCAGCAAGCCGGCCTGGCCTGAAAAGGTTTTATGGGTTAGTTTTTAACTGTATAGCTTGGGGTTTTAAATTGGGAGGCCGATTAATTTAATTTATTTTTAGTTATCTTAACTTTTATATTGTATGTTATTTTAATTTTCGGCTGTTTACCGCCCTGAGTCCCTTCGGGGAGAAGGGCAGTATATAAATTAAAATAATAATAATAATAATAATAATAATAATAATAATAATAATAATAATAATAACTCAAGATCTTGTGGGACTTTAGGATTCAGACTGACAGGCACTTGGTCCACAACACACCTGACATAACAATAGTTGAAAAGAAAAAAGTATGGTTCATTGACATTGCAATACCTGGTGATGCACGAATTGAAGATAAGCAGCAAGAAAAAATCACAAAGTACCGGGACTTACAAATTGAAGTTGAGCGACTGTGGAAAAAGAAATCGTGTGTTGTCCCGATTGTAATTGGAGCCCTTGGAGCAATACCCAAAGGGCTACCCCGCTCTTTAGAAATTCTAAATTTGCCGGACTTGGACATTTTGACTCTACAAAAAACCACCTTACTCGGAACAGCTTACATCCTCCGACGATACCTTAACAGTTCCTAGGTCCTTGGTTAGGACTCGAGCTGCTGAGCTATTAACCAGCCTCAAAGGCTGTGAATCTCACTAAAGATTAACCAATAAATAATAATAATAATAATAATAATAATAATAATAATAATAATAATAATAATAATAATAATAATAGTATACAAAAGAATGAAGGCTATTGCTTAATGCATTGTAAGCCGCCCTGAGTCTCCGGAGAAGGGCGGCATATAAATCGAACTAATAAATAAATAAATAAATAATAATAATCTTTGAGCCAGTTGCCATGATTTAAACCATGAATATACCTGACACTTACTTCAAGGACGAGTTTGGGATCAAAGCGTGGCATGTGATGGACAAATATGCCTGCTCCTTGGGTCCAAGGGGCGAAAACACTACTCCATGCAGATTTCGCCCAGCCGGTGTCTGAAGTATTCCAGATCAGGTCGGAGGGTGTCAAATCAAGCCAATACCTAAATGACAGGAAAGTGTATTAAAATATCACCCATCGATAGAAGAGAAGATTTGTAGCTCAGGGCTGAATAGTGGGATCCTTGGGGGCTCTCTGAACCTGATGGTTTTCTTGTAGTTGTCTCATGACCCAACTAGGCAACATTATCAGTGCTGGAAGGGAGTGGGGTTTGCAGACTGGAGGAGAAGGAAAAAGGTAGAGGAGGAGGAGGGGGGAACTGGAGTTTTTGGTGCTCTCTCAGCTTGGTGGGTTTTTTTTGCAGAAGTTTCATTACTAAGCTAAGTAACATCTTCAGTGCATGCTTAGCACTGATGATGTTACCTAGTTTGGTAATGAAAGGTCTCGAGAAACCCACTAAGCTTCAAGAGCACCAAGGACCCCACAGTATCATTAATGGAGGGGAGAGCATTTACTACTATTTGTTGAGATGTGTAAGGCTCTAAAGGTATTATTATTATTGTTATTGTTATTGTTATTGTTGTTATTATTGTTGTTGTTGTTGTTGTTGTTGTTGTTGTTGTTGTTGAGTAGTTTTTTAGGTTTTATTAAATTTGTATACCGCCCTACTCCCAAAGGACTCAGGGCGGTGAACAGGCACAAGATAAAATACAGAAATACAAAAGTTAAAACAATTTAAAACCAAATTAAATAATATTGGCCGAACTACTCAAAATTTCCGCTACCGGTTCTCCAGAACCTGTCAGAACCTGCTGGATTTTCACCCCTGCATTGAGGGCAAAAACACCAGCAATTCACAAGCTCTTCCCTACCTTCCATTGAAGCCGAGTCCAATTCCATGGCTCGCATGGGAATGCTCGGTCATTTTTGGAGCTCCTGTCGTACCGCTGGTGAAATATATGGCCATCGGATCACTGCTTTTGGTGGCCGCACAAGTGTGCTCTGGAGACGCAACCCTGTGTAGAACATTGTGCATGAGCCCACTATAACTTCAACAGGGAATCTCTTCTTGATGCTAACAACTTTCGTAGGAACGCAGATCCAGACAACCGATTGTTTATCTATTCAATTTCTATCCCACCTTTACTGTTTTTACAAATAACTCAAGGTGGTGAACATGTCCAACATACCGCCTTCCTCCTATTTGCCCCACAACAACACAACCCTGTGAGGAGGGTTGAGCTAAGAGAAGAGTGGCCCAAGGTCACTCAGTCGGCTTTCACGCCTAAGGCGGGACTAGAACTCACCGTCTCCTGGTGAATGGCCCAAAGTCATCCAGCTGCCTTTCATGCCTAAGGCGGGACTGGAACTCACCGTCTCCTGGTGATTGGCTCAAAGTCACCCAGCTGGCTTTCATGCCTAAAGGGGGACTAGAACTCACTGTCGCCTGGTGATTGGCCCAAAGTCACCTAGCTGGCTTTCGTGCCTAAGGGGGGACTAGAACTCACTGTCACCTGGTGATTGGCCCAAAGTCACCCAGCTGCTGTCATGCCTAAGGTGGGACTGGAACTCATCGTCTCCTGGTGATTGGCTCAAAGTCACCCAGCTGGCTTTCATGCCTAAGGCGGGATTAGAACTCACTGTCCCCTGGTGATTGGCTCAAAGTCACCCAGCTGCTTTCATGCCTAAAGCAGGACTAGAACTCACCATCTCCTAGCGATGGGGCTCAAAGTCACCCAGCTACCTTTCATGCCTAAAGCGGGACTAGAACTCTCAGTCTCCTGGCGGTTGGCTCAATGTCACCCAGCTGCTTTCATGACGAAGGCCAGACTTGAACTCCCAGTCTCCCAGTTTCTATTCTGGTGCCTTAGCCACGAGACCAAACTGACTCTCCCTGTCCATCCTACATTTCTCTATTATTATTGTTTCTGCACTGCTGGCCAGGAAATTCTGGGAGTTGTAGCACCATGCATCTGAAAGTTGAGAAAGGTTGAGAAACGAATGCTTCCGTTTTACCAACCTGACTTACTTACTCCAACATCTCGCTGAAGCTTAGCCAACCTTCCCTGGGTTCCTTGGATACCATGAACTTCAGCTCCAGGGACGGGCATTGGGAAGCCACCATGTCCACCACAGGGGCCAGGGCAGAGTCCGTGATGACGCACTTGGCTTTGGAAGCCTCTAAGCGGTGGTGGAGGTCCTTCGCTGTCAGCTGTGTGGTTCCAGGAATCATCACAGCTCCTAAGAGAAGAAATTAGGGAACCTACCGTAATAATAATGCCAGCCTCTTATCGCTTTGGGCATTCAGATATTTCATTTCATTTTCATTTTATTTAATTTGTATACCGCCCTACTCCCGAAGGACTCGGGGCGGTGAACAGGCACAGGATAAAACACATAGAATACAAAAATTTAAGAGCAGAAGTAAAATCGAATTAAATCAATTTAGCCCAAGACAAATTTAAAACCCCAGGTTAAGAACAAAATAAAATTTACATTAAAATTTACATTAAAAAGAGAATGGGAGAGGTTAGGCCAGGCCCGCCTGATGGAATAAAAAGGTCTTGAGAGCGCGGCGGAAGATGCGTAGATCTGGGATCCTCCGTATCTCCGGGGGGAGCTCGTTCCAGATAGTAGGTGCCCCCACAGAGAAGGCTCTCCCCCTGGGGGCCGTCAGCCGACATTGTTTGGCCGATGGCACCCGGAGGAGTCCCTCTCTGTGAGAGTGTACCGGCTGCTGGGAGGCCGTTTGCGGCAACAGGAGGTCCCGTAAATAAATACATTGGGCACTCGGAGAATCAGGCCCTCAACCAGTGGTGAAATCCAAATTTTTTTACTACCGGTTCTGTGGGCGTGGCTTGGTGGGCGTGGTGTGGCTTGGTGGGCATGGCAGGAGAAGGATACTGCAAAATCCCCATTCCCTCCCCACTCCAGGGGGAAGGATACTGCAAAATCCCCATTCCCTCTCCACCCCTGGGGGAAGGATACTGCAAAATCCCCATTCCCACTCCAGGGGGAAGGATACTGCAAAATCCCCATTCCCTCCCCACCCCTGGGGGAAGGATACTGCAAAATCCCCATTCCCTCCCCACTCCTGGGGAAAGGATACTGCAAAATCTCCATTCCCACCCCACTCTGGGGCCAGCCAAAGGTGGTATTTGCCAGTTCTCCGAACTGCTCAGGATTTCTGCTACCGGTTCTCCAGAACCTGTCAGAACTTGACCGCTTGGCTGTCTCAGGAATTCTGGGAGTTGAAGTCCTCAGGTTGTAAAATGCCACAGTTGCCCACCCCTGTATTAGCCGATGCCAACAGCAAAGAGACAGGTTCTGATTGCCTGTCCAAAAGGATCGACTCCTCCATTCTGTCAAAACCCAGGCTAGTGGGTGGACATCGTTACTTCTCACCTGTTCGGATACAAGCCAGGTTCAAGAGCCACCATTCGGGAATGCGCGGGAGAATCACCACCACTCGGTCTCCTTCCCGCAGGCCACCCTGCTCGGACAGCACCGCGGCGGCTTTTCGGGACTCCAAGGCCAGCTCCGCAAAAGTCCACTTCACTTGGGTTGCTTGCTCACTGACCCACCAAAGGGCAGGGCTGGAGGGCCGCCTTCCTTCCTGCAGGGGAAGAAGTCAGCCGTGAGGAGAATCTGCTCAGATCCAGAGAGCCACTGCCTCATTCTGTCTGCACAGGTCTCAAACTGGATGTCAGCATTCTAATGCTGCCATAAAGAGGAGAAGACGAGGCTTGACTTTTCACCTACTTATTTTCTCTGTAGATAATATCCCCTAGGAGATGGGATGGGAGGGGGGACATTCCTGTGGGTTGAAGTCAGGAGCTGGGGAGACTGACTTGGAAGATGGCCAATGAGACGCTGAGAATTGGAGAACGGAAAGGGAAGGGTTTGGGGTTAGAGGGTTAGTATCGGCTATCTGTCAGGTTCCGATGTCATCTCAAATAAATTGCATTCCCAAACAATTAATCTTTGCTGAAATCTCGATGAAATCGGAGCCAGATTGTCGTACTCAATAAATGGAAGATTTCAGCAAAGATTGTTTGGGAATGCAATTTATTTGAGATGACATCGAAACCTGACACTGGACGGTGCAACAACAAGGACATGAATGGGGATTTTGGGGAGAGGACTACAGGTTACAGATTAACAGAGTTGGAAGGGACCTTGTAGGTCATCTAGTCCAACCCCCTGCCTAAGCAGGAGACCGTACACTCCTTCTGACAGATGACAGTCCAGGCTCTTCTTGAAAACTTCCAGGGATGAAGCTCTCACAACTTCTGAAGGCAACTTCTGTTCAGTGGTGGGATCCTACCAGTTTAACAACTGGTTCGGTGAGCAAGCGCGTGTGCAGTTTTGACAAAACTAAACTTCCGCGTTACTTCTGGGGACTAACACAGCTGAGGCACGGCAATCCGCTCTGCCGCGCGAATCAGATGAGAGGATAAAGGTAAGTAAAGTGCGCAGGGGCGGGCGGGCCCAGCTGATCGTCGGAGTGAACCGGTTCGCTCCCAGTTGATCGTTGGAGCTACCGGTACGCCTGAACTTGTCCAAACCGGCTGAATCCCACTCCTGCTTCTTTTCCATTGAAAGAGTTGACTTGTTACTTACTTAACAACTGCAGTGAGTCACTTAACAACCGTGGCAAGGAAGGTGGCAAACCAGAACAAAATTCACTTAACAACGGTCACGCTTAACAACAGAAATTTCAGGCTCAATCATGGTCGTATGTCAAGGACTCCCTGTATTGCCCCAACACGGTATCCCTTAAAGATGATCACTTGCGCAAAAGATGAAGAAAAAACAATACCTTTTCTGACTGGGCCCAGCTGTCCACCACATCTTTGGCAAAATTGAAATATTCCGGCACTTCCGGCTTATACTGTTCGCAAATGGATTTGTAGTCCGCAAAATTCTGACCCACCGAAGAGATTTCGCCTCTGCTGAAGCTTCTGGAAGAAACGAGGCAGACGGAGCGCAGAATCCTAGCAGCCGAGACTTTGCACCTTATTGTCAAGGTAACACAAGCCATGGTCTTCTCTTCTAAAGATTCTTGGGCTGTTTTCTGTCAATCACCACCTACCTGAAATGCAGAATGAAAATGTCCGGATGGTTTATAGCCTTCTTAGGGCCGAGCAAAAACTTTTATTTCCTCGTCGTTGACGCCTCTGCTTTTAATTAATCTTATTGCGTGACCCTGCTCTGTCACTCGCTGGGAATGTCAAACATTTTAAAAGGAACCAGACAGGAAGGATTGCAAGAAGAAGGAAGAAGAATAAGGGAAATTGCAAGCATGCTGTTGGCTTGTTTGAATAGCACGGAGGTTACAGGATTACAGGCAGGGGAAGGCATCAAAATTTTTAGCAAGGGGTTCTCTGCCCAGTTGATGGGTAGGCGTGGCCATGGTGGGCGTGGCCTAGTTGGCCTCCTGCAACACAGCAGGAGAGGGATTTTTTTGCCTTCCCCAGGCTCCGGAGGTTTTTCTTGAGCCTCTGGAAGGGTGAAAACAGCCTCCTCAGGCTCTGGAGGCCCTCTGGAGGCTGGAAACAGGCTCGTTTCTGGCCTTCCCAAACTTCCAATAGACCTGTTTTTCGCCCTCCCCGAGCTTCCTCGCGCACCCTGCACTTACCTGCATCCAAAACGGGTTGTGTGGGGACTCCTGGAAGGGGTGGGCTAGGATGGGCAGGGCCAGCCAGGAGTGGGATTTGGGGGTTCTCCGAACTGCACAGAATCTTAGCTAGAGGTTCTCCCGAACCCCTGCGAACCCCCAGCAGCCCCACCCCCCGATTACAGCTATCCGTGCTTCACCGTAATAACAGATAAAATTGAGAAGTTATTGTGGCCAACAGCCCTCACTCCCATCAGCCTCAGGTGGCAGATTCAGAGATAACAGGACTTGTAGTCCAACGTCTACGGAACTAAGATTTCTCTTTGCACCCAGTGCAAGAATCAATGAATCTGCCAGTCTCAGCCCCGATCTTTGTACTATGCAATCCAGGCTCATTTGCCTGGAAGAACAACAAGTATTAAGGCTCTAATTTAAATGTCGGCGAGCAGGGATTCTTGTAGCTATGCACTGCATGATGGATTGTTTTATTTATTTATTAAATTTGCAGCCCGTCTCCCCACGAGGGATTATCTATCATAGGTAGTCCTCAGTTTACAATCATTCCATTTAGCAACCGTTCTAAATTTCGGTGGCACTGGGGAAAAAAAGGGATTTATACGACCGGTCCTCACAATTTATGACTATCGCGACATCCCCACGGTCCCATCAAAATTTGGGTGGGTGCTTGGCAACGGAAATGTATTTATGTCGGTTGCAGCATCCCGGGGTCTCGTGATCGACACGTGCGACCTTCCGATAAACAAAGTCAGCCAGAGAAGCTGGATTTGCTTAATGACAGCACAATTCGCTTAACAACTGTATGTGGGGGAGGAAAGGTTGTAAAATAAGTTGCGACTTACCTAACAACTGCCTTGCTTTGCAACGGAAATTCTGGGTCTCAGTTGTGATCGTAAATCGAGGATTACCTGTACTAAGGATTACGAAATATAGGGCACAATCCCAGATCCACAAGAGACTTGAACCTTATTTTTCTGCCGCGACTGCCAACGTGAGAGAAACGGTGTCGGCTGATAAAAACGCTGGCAGTTGGATCCGGATAAAATCAATGCAAGCAAAGTTCTCTTGCGACACAGGAGGCCAAACAGCAACCGAATGCGCTGCCCAGCTGAATGTAGTAACAACGCTATGTAAGGTATGTGCTACTTGGCAGAGAGCTCTGACCTTTCGTAAGCCACAATAAGTGATTTAGAAAACCTGCCTAAGACTAAGCCAGCCGGCGTGCTACAATACAGGCAGTCCTCGGCTTGGGACCACATTTGAGTCCCAAATTTCTGTTGCTAAAAAAAGAGACATTTGTCACGAGTGAGTTTGGTCCAGTGGTGAAATCTAAAATTTGTTACTACCGGTTCTGTGGGCGTGGCTTGGTGGGGGGGGTGTTAATGTGACTGGGTGGGTGTGGCCAACTTTTTTTTTTTTTTAACTTTTCAAAGCATTTTTTCTAATGCTTTGAAAAGCCTCTGCCAATCAGGCAACTCAGCTGGGATTGTCAGAGACTTTTCAAAGTATTTTTTTTAACCCACTCTTTGGCCAAGAGGTTGCAGGAAAAAATGCTTTGAAAAGCCTCTGATGATCCCAGCTGAGCCGCGCGATCATCAGAGCCTTTTTTTTTTTACTTTTAAAAGCATTTTTCTTTGGAAGGGGTTGTAGAAAAAAATGCTTTTAAAAGTAAAAAAACAAACAAAAAAAGCCTCTGATGATCGTGCGGCTCAACTGGGCATGGCGGGGGACGGGGCGCGCAGGGATTTTTGCTACTGGTTCTCTGAACCACCCGCCTCCATCGCTACCGGATCAGGCGAAAATTTTTTTAAAAAATTGGATTTCACCACTGATGCTTAATGGACAAAATTATTTTTAATTTAAAAAGTCAGATTTGCTGAAAAGGAGCCAAGAAAAAAGAGTGTTAAAAGAGTGTTAATCTTGGAAACCAATTTTCTTCTTAATAGCCACGCAATCCGCAGCCAACAAAAGATCTTTCCACCTCTCGGATCCCTGCGTCTAAAGCATGTAGTAGAGTTAGTGTATCTGGAAAGGAAGAAGACCTGAGTTCAAATCTCTTTCCAGTCCTATGTTCACTGAGGGACCTTTACTTGCTCAGTAGATTTCAGCTTGATCTGCCCCACAAAACTACGAGCATAAACGAAGCCACAAATGCATACAAAAAAAAAATGAAATAATCATCATCATTCTGAACACGAAATAAGAGCTAGATTCATAGTTTTCTTACCTCCTTGAAACTTCAACAGGTACTTGAAATTCTGTTGTTGATTATTGTTATTTTTTTCAAAGAATGCCCTCTTCTGAATTTTTGGAAAACGAGCTGACTTTAAGCCCCTCCAACTCTTTACAGAAGCTGCAGGAAGTTATAATCCCACCCAGGTAAAGAGAGAAAGTCAGCTAAAAACTCACGGGAGCCAAAACCAACTTCCCTGGGACACGGCCACGATGCAAATGTCCTCTTTTGCCCTCTTGGAAACTGTTCAGAGAAGGACGTGGGTTTTTTTTTCTTCTTCTAAGAGTGAAGGACACAGTACGTCACGCAGGCATTTTTGCTACCAGGGGAAAACTGGTCGAGCATCTCTGAAGCAATCTGCAACCTTCCACCAGCGCCAGCTAGAAGAGAAATTGCAAAAAAAGTTGGATAAAAGAGTTAAGGGCACGACTACCAAGACCCAAGCATCCTTTATTATAAAGGACAATCCTTTATTCCAGAAAACTGTCTTGTGGCTTTCTTGGTTGATTCTTTGGGTCGTTTTAATTTTTACTGTACAAATAGTATCGCTTACTGCACAGTCTGGTTTAGAATAGACTAGACTGGACTGGACTGGACTGGACTGGACTGGACTGGACTGGACTGGACTAGACTAGACTAGACTAGACTAGACTAGACTAGACTAGACTAGACTAGACTAGACTAGACTAGACTAGAACAGAACAGAACAGAACAGAACAGAATAACAGGGTTGGAAGGGACCTTGGAGGTCTTCTAGTCCAACCCCCTGCTTAAGCAGGAAACCCTACACTGGTTGCAGAAAACTTTTTTTTTTAAATCCTCGCCTCTTCATCTAGAAAACTGTAAGAGTGTAAATTATCAGTTGAAAAAAGGATGGGAAGTCCCCTAGATTTCATAACTTTTATTTTTTAATTTTTTTTTAAAAAAAACCCACAGTATATGGTTTATTTGCGTGGTACGTAAATGCAAACACAACAGCTGTGTTTTATTAACCAGGTTTGAAGCAGAAGCCACAGAGAAACCTAACTAGGATTTATAACTTTAGTGGGGTTTTTTTTTTGTTCTTTTCTTGCATGTTTTTCTCTTTTCTTTTTTGAAATTTTTTATATTTTTTTAAGCAAACCAAAACATAAAACGACCATTACAGTTACAGAAAGTGTATCCATCGGTTACAATTCTTTTATGCTTAATCCATATCCAAATTTTTTCTTTCTTTTAATTTCTATCTTTTCCTTTCGATTTTGCTGCATGTAAATCAATATAATTGTGTGTCTTATAACTTCATGGCCTTTTATGGTTTTTAGACATCTAATTCCAATAGACGTTTTCCTAAGTTTTTTATTTTTTGTTTGTTTGTTTTGGTTTTGCTGTTGAAGGTGCCTTTGTAAGGAAGAAGTAATAAACAATAAAACACATTTTATCCTTAGGAATCTCTTGTAGATTTGCATGCTCTTCTCTCTCTTTCTCTTATCTCGTTCTACCTTTATCTACCTCCTTTCTCCATGTCTGTCTATCAACTAATCTATGTGATTTATCACTTTCTCTCCGTTTAAGAGTTTTATTGCACAAATTTAGTGTCCTTTCGCGCTCATTTTCGACCGTTTCAGTCCCCCTCAGATTTGGGCTGCAGAACTCGAGACGGCCACTAGCTGGAGCCACAGCAGCCGAGCCTCGAATTTCTCGCGCCTCGACTCTATGGTCTACTTTTTTTTTTCTTCTTCTTCTTATCTCTACAGTCTATCACAAAATACGCTCCGGGGGGCGCGCGGTCTGATGACGCCATTAAGGCCCGCCGGGCCTGTTGGCGCCTTGCTGCGCCTGCGCAACCCTTCAACCGCCGCCTTCCCCATGGCTGCCGTGGAAACGCCGCCGGTGGTGGCGGCGACGACGGTAGCAGCAACAGCGGCGGCCTCTCGCAAGCGACGGCCGCCCAAAGGGCAGTACTCGCAGGCGGCTAAGCGAGCCCGGCCGGGCGGTCGGCATCAACTGGAGGCCGGCATGTGCGGCATCCTCATCACTTGCAACATGAACGAGCGCAAGTGCGTGGCCGAAGCCTACAGCCTGCTGGGCGAGTACGGAGAGCAGCTCTACGGGCCCGAGCAGGTGAGTCCGGGAGAAAAGAAGCCACTGGGGATTTCCCTTACCTGGCTGTGGTGGTCTGGCTTCCAGGGGGGACAGCCTGGAAGTCTCGGGACTACAACTCCCAGGGTTCCCGCCCAGCAAAGTGCCCGGTGGGAATGCTGGGAAATGTAGTTTCTCTCCCCCCCCCCATACGACTTTGGCAGCTCTCTCTTGGCTTTCCTGCTGGTTTGTGACAAACTGGGCCGGATTTATTATTATTATTATTTTTTTTGCTTTTCTTTTTTTTATAAAAAAAGTTTTTTTTATTTTAAACATAGTTAAAAAGACATACATAGACGTACAACACATACAAGAATCTTAAGTTTCTTTTTCAGCTACTTAACAGTGATCCATTTCTTACTATATAGTAATATTTACAGATATTACAATGTTAACTTATTCAGCCTTTTTCTCCTATTGTATTTCATTTTTTTTAAAATTTGATTTATATGCCGCCCTTCTCTGGAGACTCGGCGGCTTACAATGCGCTAAGCAATAGCCTTCATACTTTTTGTATATTTATACAAAGTCATTTCATTTTTCATTTTATTAAATTTGTATACCGCCCTACTCCCGAAGGACTCAGGGCGGTGAACAGCCATAAAATAAAACATATAAATACAAAATTTAAAATAGAGATAAAACAAATTAAATAAATTTGGCTGAACCATTTTAAAACCCCAATAATTTAAAACCAAATTTAAAATTCCCATTTAAAAGAGGAAAAGTTTAGGTCAGGCCGGCTTGCTGGAATAGGAACGTCTTAAGCGTGCGACGGAAGGTACGCAGATCCGGAATCCTCCGTATAGGTCAGCTTATTGCCCCCACAAACTGGGTCCTCAATTTACCTACCTTAGAAAGGATGGAAGGCTGAGTCAACCTTGAGCCTGGGGAGATTCGAACCTGGAGTAAATTGCAGGCAGCTGTGTTAATAACAGGGTGCGTAGACCACTGTACTATCAAGGCTCTAACATGTTAATTGATCTATCACATTTTTCTCTTTCCCTTCTTCATTCCTTATTTATTTCCTTATCTTTCAGCCATTCATACCAATTGTTTTGCTTTTATATTGGGTTTTTGTTTTTTTTTTTTGCTTTTTTTTTTTTTTTGAACAACTTTTTTTTATTTTTTAAAACACATAAACCTACAAAAATCTTTTCCGAACGAGCCATTGATCCGGTCATAAATTGGTACAATTACTAATTCCTCTTTAATAAAAGCTTTTCCCAAATCCCCACTAATTACCTTCTTTTTTAAAAAAACAACAACAACAACAAAAAGAAATTATCTAACATATTTATTATTTATTTATTATTCATATTTCTATGCCACCCACTCTCCGAGGACTCTGGGCAGCTTACACCAAAGACAGTATACTAAATAGCATATTGCCCCCTAACAATCTGGGTCCTCATTTTACCCACCTGGATGGAAGGCTGAGTCAACCTTGAGCCAGTGAGATTTGATCCGCTGATCTGCTGAACTAGCAGTCAGTTGAAGTAGCTGCAGTACTGCACTCTAACCACTGCGCCACCTCGGCTCTTATATCATTTTACACAAATCAATTACCCTCTTATTATTTTTTCTTTTCTATGGCCTGGAGTGGGAAAAGGTATAAACATGGTTGTAATGCAGGGAGTCCTCGACTTACAACCATTCGTTGCACAACGGAAGTGATGACGGCCCCTGAAAGGAGCGACTGCCAAAAAAAAAAAAGCCAACACAGTTCTAGGCTGCATCAACAGAGGGATAGAATCGAGATCACGGGAAGGGTTAATACTGCTTTATAAAGCCTTGGTTACGCCACACATGGAATACGGCATTCGGTTTTGGTTGCCACGATGTAAAAAAAGATGTGGAGACTCTAGAAAGAGTGCAGAGAAGAGCAACAAAAATGATTAGGGGACTGGAGGCTAAAATATATAAAGAACGGTTGCAGGAACTGGGTATGTCTAGTTTGAGGAAAAGAAGGACTAAGGGAGACATGATAGCAGTCTTCCAATATCTCAGGGGCTGCCCCAAAGAAGAGGGAGTCAAGCTCCGGAGGGCAGGACAAGAAGCAATGGGTGGAAACTAATCAAGGAGAGAAGCAACCTAGAACTAAGGAAAAATTTCCTGACAGAACAATGAATCAGTGGAACAACCTGCCTCCAGAAGTTGCGAATGCTCCAACACTGGAAGTTTTTAAGAAGATATTGGACAACCATTTGTCTGAAGTGGTGTAGGGTTTCCTGTCTAAGCAGGGGGTTGGACTAGAAGACCTCCAAGGTCCCTTCCAACGCTGTTATTATATTATATTATATTATATTATATTATATTATATTATATTATATAAGATGGCTTTTCACACTTAGGACCAATGCAGCCTCCCCATGGTCACGTGATCAAAATTGGGATGCCGGACAACTGGCATGTATTTTTTTTTTGGTCTTTTAATGACCTTTTTTTTTCTTCTTTTAATGACTCCATAATCTCTTACATTGGGGTGGAGTCGGGGCAACTGAATGGAGCAGAATGTTTACTGGCCGGATGCCCTTCCTGTCACCAATGCAGAGTTCACAGCAGATGTTTTACTCATTGTGCCCAGAGAGAGAGATATCTGCCGCTACCTAGGATCGAACTCACAGCCTCCTGATTAGGCCACTGCACCACTCAATTGGCATGTATATATGACGGTTGCATTTCCTTGGGTCACATGATCACCATTTGTAACCTTCCCAGCCGGCTTTTTCGACAAGCAAAGTCAATGCAGGAAAGCCAGATTTGCTTAATGACAGATTCAGCCACTTAACAATTGCGGGGATTCGCTTAACTATGGTAGGAAAGGTTACAAAATGTCACCCAACTGTCTTCCTTAAGGAGTGGAAATTTTGGGCTCCCTTGTGGTCCGTAAGACAATATGTATTTTGTATTTATGTATTTCTTTGCCTGTGCTAAGTTTGCAGACCAAGATGAGGACAGGCTCTCTGGGAATGAGGAGGAAGAGGAGGAAGACGATGATGCCGAAGCAGCTTTGAAAAAAGAAGTGGATCAGATTCGAACCTCCACGGAACAGAAGCAGCGTCGGTTCCAGTCGGTGGAGAGTGGTGCTAACAACGTGGTTTTCATTCGAACGCTGGGTGTTGGTATGTGTGCACAGAGTTTGCCAATAAAATGATGATGATTTGTTTTACTCCTAATTTTATTTATACATCACCCTCCCTAAAAGAGCCCAAACGACTTACGAAAGAACAAAAAAACAACCCAACCATCCTTGGCAATTTAAAAACCTGGATAGATCCCAGAATTCATTCCTAGCCAGCATGCTGAAAATTTTACTCCTGGGGTTTTGTTTTTTTTTTGGGGGGGGGGGGGCAAGAAACAAACATCGTGAACAATGAGTTGGCTTAACATCCACAACACTTGTTTAATGACTGCGGATTCACTTAATGCCCATGATGACTGGCTTAACCACCGCCACAAGAAAAGGTTGTAAAATCAGGTCTGTTCACATGATGGACCTGATTTTACGACCACTTGGCTTATGACCATAATGGGCAGGTTCCATTACGGTCATAAATCGAGGACTACCTTAAGTTCTTTTTCACGTCAACGGAACTGTGCTTCTAAAAAGGCCGGTGGTTCTCACTTGAAACAGCCTCTCCTTTGAATCCTCACGCTTGTGTGTCTTTGCAGAACCTGAGAAGTTGGTCCACCACATCCTAAAGGACATGCATGCCACCAAGAAGAAGAAAACCAGAGTCATCTTGCGCATGCTGCCCGTGTCGGGCACCTGCAAAGCCTTTCTCGAAGACATGAAGCGGTATGCAGAGACCTTTTTCGAACCCTGGTTCAAAAGCCCCCAAAAGGGCAGTTTCCAGATTGTTTACAAGGCACGAAATAACAGCCACCTCAGCAGGGAAGAAGTGATAAAAGAGCTAGCAGGTAAACACAAGGGCAAACCATGATGGCTTTTCTCTTCCAGGGTAGATCTCAATCCACGGTAGATTTGCAGTGTGGTTTAAGAATGAGGGTTTAAGACTTTATGTTCCTGTAGGTAGAGAATAGAATTCTTGATTGGCCAAGTGTGATTGGACACACAAGGAATTTGTCTTTGGTGCATAAGCTCTCTGTGTACATAAAAAGAAAAGATAGATTGGTCAAGAATCATAAGGTACAACACTTAATAATAGTCATAGGGTATAAATAAGCAATCAGGAAAAAATATCAATATAAATCGTAAGGATACCAGCAACGAAGTTACAGTCATGCAGTCATAAGTGGGAGGAGATGAGTGATAGGAACGATGAGGAGATTAATAGTAATGCAGATTTAGTAAATAGTTTGACAGTGTTGAGGGAATTATTTGTTGAGCAGAGTGATGGCGTTAGGGAAAAAACTGTCCTTGTGTCTAGTTGTTCTGGTGTGCAGTGCTCTATAGCGTCGTTTTGAGGGTAGGAGTTGAAACAATTTATGTCCAGGATGCGAGGGGTCTGTAAATATTTTCACAGCCTTCTTTTTGACTCCTGCAGTATACAGGTCCTCAATGGAAGGCAGGTTGGTAGCCATTGTTTTTTCTGCAGTTCTAATGATCCTCTGAAGTCTTCCTCTGTCTTGTTGGGTTGCAGAACCAAACCAGACAGTTATGGAGGTGCAGATGACAGACTCAATAATTCCTTTGTAGAACTGGATCAGCAGCTCCTTGGGCAGTTTGAGCTTCCTGAGTTGGCGCAGAAAGAACATTCTTTGTTGTGCTTTTTTGATGACGTTTTTGATGTTAGGTGTCCATTTTAGGTTTTGAGATATGCTAGAACCTAGAAATTTGAAGGTCTCTACTGTTGATACTGTGTTGTCTAGTATTGATTGATGGGGATTTCTGTCTTAAAATGCCTAGAGAAAACCAGGTTGTCTCAGAATGCATTTTGTGTGTGAAAAGAGCACCCAAACGCCTAAAACTTCAAGCAGATCACCAATCCAAAAGTTATTTCTAAGACCACGCTCGGTGCCATCTCTTCCTCCCCAATAAAACCACTGGTTTTACATTGTTTTCTTTTTAAAGACACTCAACCATAGAACTAGCAGGGGGAAAAAAGACAAAAGATAAGAATGTACAAAACGTTACCCCCCCCCCCAAAAAAAAGAATGAAACCCAAAGTGTTTTTTCAAAAGGCCACTGAACTTTGTTTTTCCTTGAAGACGTTTCGCTTCTCATCCGAGAAGCTTCTTCAGTTCTGAGTCAGAACTGAAGAAGCTTATTGTTCTGTCCCCGTCTCCACACACACACAAACACAGCCAGCCGAGGGTTAAGAAAGCACTTGGCACGCACACAGGTTGTTATCAGAAACTTGGCAGCAATACGAGCACCGACTGCCAAGTGCTTTTACTTCAATAAACGGAATATCCCTTCACCAGATAAACAGCAATACACACATTTTATAAATAGTCCAGTTCCAAACAAAAAACCTTTCGGCAGCTTTAAGCGTTGTTCAAGTGACTAGCCAGAATTAGTTTTTGTTCGTCACAGAGTCTTAAATGGCCACCACACTCTCTTATATAGTCTCTGGGGTGTGGTCCAGTGACTCAGCCTAATCCCTAGCACGCCTCCTTAACTGCTGCAACCGTTTATCACGCCTTCGTTGGCGTGGATCCAGGAACGACAGATCACCTCCCTCGCTCTCATCGGAGACACCTGGCTCCTGGCTAATCTCCTCTTCCTCAGCCGGCACTTGAGGCAGTGCCAGAGGGGAGGGGCCTGGAGAGGGAGGCCTGGCCGACTCCTCTCCCTCATGTTCGGAGCCTTCTCCCTCCGATGAGATAGGCTCGGAGGGCGGGGCCACAACACTTATTTGGATGAGAAGCGAAACGTCTTCAAGGCAAAACAAAGTCCAGTTGCCTTTTGGAAAAAATGCACCTTTGGGACAACCATGTCCTGGATGACTGAGAATCTCCCTAGACACATAAAACAAAACATCGTATCATTCCACTAGTTATGAAATTGAATTAAGGCAGTCATTCCTGCCTCCTTTCCATCATTGCTTTGCAGGCGTAGTGGGCCACCTCAACCCAGAAAACAAGGTCGACCTGAGTAACCCCGAATACACCATCGTGGTGGAGATCATCAAGAACATCTGCTGCTTGAGTGTGGTTAAGGACTACGTTCTTTTCCGAAAGTACAACCTTCAGGAGGTGGTGAAAAGCAAAGCCGAGGGGCAGCCAGAGGCTCCTAAAGCATCCCACGAGAACGACACCCCCGGAGCGAAAACACCTGAAGCGCAGAAGGAAAACCAAAACGAGCACCAAGACAAGACGGAGACCGCCTCCAATGACAATCATGAGGACTAGCACCGTGAATGAAAGAGCCGAGAAGAAAAAAAAAGGAAAAATCTGCAGGATGGGTAGCTGGTTGTTGATGTCAGGGATTGATGTTTGTTCTCTAGGTGACTTGGCTAAAGCTCCATTTGTCTCAGACAATCTCCCCCACCATTCCTGCTTCGTTGTAGTAGTTATTCTGGATTGGGGTTTGGGGGAGAGGAGAGGGTTTCCAACTGAACAATTCAAGCCATGGTTTTCACAACCTGTCATTCAGGGCTGTCCGGCTTCGGCAGCTCTTAAGACCTGTGGACTTCCCACTCCCAGAATTCCCCAGTCAGCTATTCTGGGAGTTGAAGTCCATATGTTTTAATGCTGTCAAAGATGGTCAGCCCTGCCCGAGGGTTTAATGTTACATATAAAACAGATTATTGTGGCTGGATCAAACTGGCTAGCCGTTTCCTGACCCAGAGCCACTTATGAGTCCTATCCTTAGGGCTAAAAGACGCTATGCTGACCAGCCAAACATGTTTCTGCTGGTTTCCACCCCCACCCCCCACCCCCAATACAGATGGCCCCACGTTCTGGCTTTTTAAAGTTAAAATTGCAAAAATGCAGTCAGAATTGGGAGGTGAGGGTTGGGTGGTGGTGGATCGTTCCTAAATTATGCTTGAGGTTGGAAGTAGAAGTAGTCGATACTAGAAAAGTTGGCTTATTAAAGGTTTTAAAATGACCCCTTTCTATTCTGATTAAGGGACGCGGTGGCTCAGTGGCTAGGACGCTGAGTTAGTTGATCGAAAGGTTGGCAGTTCAGTGGTTCGAATCCCTAGCGCCGCGTAACGGAGTGAGCTCCCATTACTTGTCTCAGCTTCTGCCAACCTAGCAGTTCGAAAGCACGTAAAAAATGCAAGTAGAAAAATAGGGACCCCCTTTGGTGGGAAGGGAACAGCGTTCCGTGCACCTTTGGCGTTGAGTCATGCCGGCCACATGACCACGGAGACGTCTTCGAACAGCGCTGGCTCTTCGGCTTTGTAACGGAGATGAGCACCGTCCCCCTAGAGTCAGGAACGACTAGCACATATGTGCGAGGGGAACCTTTACCTTTACCTTTACCTTATTCTGATTATTATGACAAAAAACTCCCAGGTTTTCTTATTCAGGATTAGGCAAGTCAACAGCTGCCTATTCGTTTGTAGTTTTTTTGCAAGGCAGTTTTTAACTCTTCATCCTCAACAAGTTTGTGTTTCCAAATCGTAGATTTTTCCCAGCTAAATTATGGCAGCTGTTTACTGCCAAATTTTCATGTGATCACGATCTAGTTACCAAGCCAGCATCCTGATGCGAAGTCTAGCATGACTTGAGAACAAAAGTGATCCTCTCCTCTTAGGCTGGCATCTCCGTGGATCTGGGGATCTCGTATTCTGATCCCCTCTGGAAAAACAGCACCTCTGAGATCTCGTTCTCCAAACTTGGCCACTTTTAAGACCTGTGGACTTCAACTCCCAGAATTCAAGCATGGCTGGCTGAGGAATTCTGGGAGTCGAAACCCACCTGTCTCAAAGTTGCCAAGTTTAGAGACCCCTCCATGTCTGTGAGAATAGATAGTTTTAATGTTTTGATGCTTTTTCTGATCTGGGAAGATGTTCAGGTTTCTCTTGTAACTCTTTTAACAGGTGACTATTGAGCCTGGAGGAACTTCTATGGGCTTGCTTGTAGAAAGCCTTCTTAAACAAATTGTAAAATATTAACCGAACGGGGCTTTAGGGAAAATACACATCTTTTGTTGAAAAATGTTCTATTTGCAGTTACCTTGTTAGAAAGACATGTTGATGCTCCAAACTCGTAATTGTGGGGATATTAAGGAGAGAAAAATCCAGCTTTTCTCTGTCTGAAAATAAACATTCACAGCGTAACATCTTTGCAGAGGTATAATACTTTCCAGTTTGTATGTGGTCTTTTTTTTGTACGTCGTTTTCTATTAAATTGACCTCCTTTTTGTTTGGAACAGATTGGCTAACACATGTTCTTTGCTTCTTTTTTTAAAACTACACTTGTCTGTAAAAATCGAGATTTGGTGTGTGAAAATAAATGATCAGTGAAAGCAATTCTGCCTTTTAAAATCAGCATGCAAACGAACAGATCAGTGTTAGCTCATTTATTCACCTATTGCTATCTGTGCAGAAGAAAAATTTCTTTGTAGAAGAAAAATTTCCCATGACTCTGTCCCTGTGTCTGTCTATATATCATCTATCATCTATATTGTCTATTTATACCTCTCTCTCACACACACACACCCCTCACACAAACACACACACGAGATAGGAGAATCTAGAGCAGTGTTTTTCAAACTTGGCAACTTTTAAGATGTATGCACCTCAACTCCCAGAATCCTTCAGCCAGCATGCTTTAAGATGTGGACTTCGACGCCCAGAATTTTCCAGCCAGCATGGCCCGTTGAGGAATTGTGGGAGTTTAAAGAGTATAAATCTTTAAAAAGTTACCACATTTGAAAAATTCTGCTCTAGAGTATGCAAAGCACCTCAAGTTTGAGACACCTGTTTTGATGGCCAAATAGACAGCTTTGATTGGGGACGTTTGTGACCTCAACATTGTGATCCAAAGTAATGGAAAGAATTCAATTTGTAGTGAAAAGGTGTTTTGAATGTAGAAACTATGTGCATGCACCATTTGAGAGCTAATATTACTTGATTAATTAAAACACATAGGACGATGAACCAGTGGCCTACCTTGGATTAAGAAATCCTCATTTACACATAAAATAATCCTGATGCCAGCACGACTTTAAAAGCATTTGTGAAAAGCTGTCCCGGACATAACAAAATTCAGAATTTTGGCGGTTCGGCATTTTAAACGATTGTATTGCATTTTATTGGTCTGGCTCCCTCAATAAAATTGAAAGATGTTAGAAAAGTGGAAAGAAAGTGATTTGCAGCTTGGCCAGAAAAACAACAACTGCAATTTCCAAGTCAAAAGGAATAAAAGGAAGTTTTAAGCAACTGCTATGTGGAAATGTTTTTTTAACCTATTCAGAAACTAAAGGTATTGATACTGGTCGGGAACCCCAGAAATTAAGAAAAGAAATATTAAAACGCAGGAGTGCCCCTGAGTGTAATATTGGCTAAAAAAAGGCAAAAATATGATTCACTCCACCAGAGTATTCCTGTTCAGAAAGTGAGGCTCCCTCAAACCAATTTATTTTTACTGATTTGGGAACGCTCTTCAGAAGTTACATACTTCACCGGGCTCGGGGTAGCTGCTCAGCTTTCAGCTTTGCAAATGCTGAACACGCAGAAATCTGCCAGCTGATCCCGTCTGCAAATAATGGTGGGATGACGTGGAATTAAATTTGTCCCCATTCCCGTTTTCGCAGTTCGTTCCTTCGGATTTTGCCACTGATCGTCTTGGGCAGCTCTTGTACGAATTCCACCTTACGAAATAATAAAAAGAAAGGGGGAAAAAAAAAAGAAAGAATCGTAACTCCTTCCTTTCTAAGGTCGGGGAGATTGAAGTAGTTCCTGAATTACGACCCCAGCGGAGATCAGAATTTCAGCATTGTTCAATGAGCATTGTTAAATGAGTCACACTCTTTTTGACGTGGTTGTTAAGCCGCAAACAACTATTTCATGAAAAGAAGGACTTGAATACAGATTAACAGAGTTGGAAGGGATCTTGTAGGTCATCTAGTCCAACCCCCCCCCAACCCAATGGACTAGGGGAGACATGATAGCAGTCTTCCAATATCTCAGGGGCTGCCACAAAGAAGAGGGGGTTAAACTATTCTCCAAAGCACCAGAAGGCAGGACAAGAAGCAATGGGTGGAAACTAACCAAGGAGAGAAGCAACTTAGCGCTAAGGAGAAATTTCCTGACAGTGAGAACAATTCATCATTGGAACCACTTGCCTCCAGAAGTTGTGAATGCTCCAACACTGGAGGTATTTAAGAAGATGTTGGATAACCATTTGTCTGAAATGGTGTAGGGTTTCCTGTCTAAGCAGGGGGTTGGACTAGAAGACCTCCAAGGTCCCTTCTAACTCTGTTATTCTATTCTATTCTATTCTATTCTATTCTATTCTATTCTATTCTATTCTATTCTATTCTATTCTATTCTATTCTATTCTATTCTATTCTATTCTAAGGTTATTCTGTTATGGCCCTTCAGAGCAGGCTTCTGTATGATTCAACACCACCTTGTTCTAACACTCACCTTTCTGGGATACTTGTATGGAGCCGTCGCTTTCTTGACGTGATCTTGCAGCTCCCGAGTTAATTTCTCTGGGTCGTGTGATGTGAACTCAGGAGACAAAACCACAAATGCTTTTACCACCTGGAAAACAAAGCCATCCATAGCAGCTCCTGATCAAGAGGTCAGACTAAAAGCAAACAAGTTTTTTTATGAAAACAAAAAGGCAGGTGGAAACTTTCCTTCTGTTGTGGCCCGCCGGCGGCCAGCAGAACTGACAGCAGAGTCAGACAGTGAGGAGGTTGGGCAGGAACTTGGGCCAGTCCTAGGGGATGAGGAAAGCTCAGACAAAGACTCTGCATCGGAGGCAGAAAGGGGGCCAGGGCCATCTGATAGTTATGTGCAGCCTCCGGAGTCTGACAACAGCGAGGCAGAAGAACAGCGGGAGCCTGTTCCCAGTGTGTGCATGCGCAGAGCTGCCAGACAACAAGAACAATGAAGAAAACAGGGTCGACTTGGGAGTAAGGCTTGGAGATGATTGGCCCCTCCCATAAGACATAAAAGAGGTGCAAACGGGACGTGAGCTTTTGCAGGAAGCAATTAGTTCATCTGGCCGATTCAAGATCTGAAAGTTCGGTTTGTGACTCTGTGCCAAGTTTGGCCTTGCCCTGCGTCTGGAAATTAGCTCTCTGGCAGCGTTCCACGTGAGATGGATGCTCCTCTGAAGGACAGTTTATCAAGCCTTGCAGATTGTAAATGAAAGTAATTTACAGTCGTATACATAAAAGAGGTTTTGCGGGACTACGATTGTGCTTTATACTTGCTAAGGAAGCCTAGGTCAGGCCTCCTTCCCACCCCAAAGAATGAGACTTCAAACTCAACGCACACCATGCGGACAGGAGAAAGACGCGTAAAAGTTTGATTTCAGTATAAATAGGGCCTATAAACTATCCACGCCCACCCAGCCAGTCATTAGGCAGATCATATTAGTGGTCCGCGGGATTTAATATTATGAATTTAGTGGTCCCTGAGGTCCGAAAAGTTGGGGACCCCTGTTCTAGTCCAACCCCCTGCTTAGACAGGAAACCCTGTACCATTTCAGACATATTGTTGTCCAATCTCTTCTTAAAAACCTCCTTAAATCTGCAACTAATTTTCAGATTTATAGAAAAGCTTCATTACCTCCCTTCGGACACTATCCGGACTGCTGACAACAGCTGATTCAACCACGGCTGGATGTTCAATCAAAGCACTTTCTACTTCGAAAGGCCCAATGCGGTATCTGGGGAAGAAAGAACCAAATTATTGCCTCTAAATGGAATGTAGGGCTTTGGGTGTAGCAATAGCCCTTAGACTTATATACCGCTTCATAGTGCTTTTACAGCCCTCACTAAATGGTTTACAGAGTCAGCCTATTGTCCCCAACCATCTGGGTCCTCATTTTAGCGACCTCGGAAGGATGGAAGGCTGAGTCAACCTTGAGCCGGTCAGGATTGAACTGCTGGCAGTCAGCAGAGTTTACCTGCGATAATGCATTCTAACCACTGCGCACCATGGAAGGGAGGGAGGGAGGGAGGGAGGGAGGGAGGGAAGGAAGGAAGGAAGGAAGGAAGGAAGGAAGGAAGGAAGGAAGGAAGGAAGGAAGGATAATAGCCATAGCCCTTAGACTTATATACCACTTTATAGTGCTTTTACAGCCCTCTAAGCGGTTTACAGAGTCAACACATTGCCGCCAACAATCTGGTCCTCATTTTACCCACCTTGACCTTGAGTCGGTCAGGTTTGAACTCTTGGCAGTGGGCAGAGTTAGCCTGCAATACTGCATTTTAATCACTGCACACCATGGAAGGAAGGAAGGAAGGAAGGAAGGAAGGAAGGAAGGAAGGAAGGAAGGATGGAAGGAAGGAAGGAAGGAAGGAAGGAAGGAAGGAAGGAAGGAAGGAAGGAGCAGTAGCACTTAAGACTTATATACCGCTTCACAGTGCTTTTACAGCCCTCTCTAAATGGCTTACAGAGTCAGCATATTGCCATCAACAAGTTGGGTCCCCATTTTAGCCACCTCGGAAGGTTGGAAGGCTGAGTCAACCTTGAGCCTGGTGAGATTTGAACTGCCAGATTGTTGGCAGCCGGCAGTCAACATAAGTAGCCTGCAGTACTGCACTCTAACCACTGCGCCACCGCGGCTCTGTGTAGTGTAGGTGTGGCATTTGGCAAATGGGACCCAGAACAAAACCAAAATTTGCATATTTAAATATAATTACAATTCAACTGCCTAGTTTGGGGGGGGGGCAGGGGCTGCTCCTTAGCAGATCTTGTCTTAGTTCAAAAAGTTGAGCAAGATTGGATCTACTTAGATGGAAAAATGAGCCTGGATAGCTCAACAGACAGAGCTCTGTAATTTAACACCAGCTGTCTGCAATTAAAGTAAGTTCGAATCTCCCCAGGCTCAAGGTTGACTCAGCCTTCCATCCTTTCTAAGGTAGGTAAATTGAGGACCCAGTTTGTGGGGGCAATAAGCTGACTTTGTATAAACATACGAAAGTATGAAGGCTATTGCTTAACGCATTGTAAGCCACCCTGAGTCTCCGGAGAAGGGCGGCATATAAATCAATTTTTTTTTTTTTTTTAAAAAAGAGAGAGATCCCAAAACCAGGATTGGAAATTAAAGAAGAATAAAAAAAAAGAACAAGGAATGAAAGAATATTAGAAATAAATAATCAGAAGATTGGAGGCTGTTTGTTGATTCATCTTAGAAACTCAGTCAAGGAACTGAAAAGAAAGATTTCACATCATCAAAAAGACTCCGCTTTAATTTATTTAATATCCTGCCTTTCATATTTTAATAAGGATTAATAATAATAATCCTTATTAAATTATTAAATCCTTGTTATTAATAAATTATTAATTATTATTAATCATAATTTAATAATGATGTTTCATGAAATCAATAATAAATCAGGGTTGGCAATTCTTATATCCTTTCCAAGATTCTTTATTTAGTCTTAATTCTATTGGATCTTTGACTAATTCTGGGTTCTTTGATTTTGAGCAGCTATGTGGAGTTTAGCAGAAGTCACCCCAATTTGAGTTGGGCTTGGCCAACATTGACATCTGAATGAAATCAAAGATCAACAGAAGGGTCTTTCAAGACCAATCTGGTCCTGACCCAGATGATGCTAACAATGATTTTGGGATGCTTTCCCACCCTCCCACTTTTTCTAACATATGTTGAGATGGACCAACCCTGAGGAGATGATGACATCATCAGACCTTCCAATAAACCAGAAATAGCCATCTTCATCCATCCAGCCTCGGTCACCAGTGATGTAGAAGTTTCCCCGGACAACTGCTGAGTTTTTTTCTGGGTTGTCCTGGACATTAACAAAATGACATGGATGCTGGATTCTACTGGCACGATTTTAAACTATGTTCTGCAATTCCCAGGAGCTTCAAGCAATGCAGTTTAACCAGGGACCTTCTTCTTCCATTTATAACCTTCATCCTCCTCCTCCTCCTCTTTTAACGACCCCATAATTCCTTGCGGAGTGGAGCCTGGGCAACTGAATGGAGCTGATGTTTACTGGCCAGATGCCTTTCCTGTTGCCAATTTGGAGCTTTTTTCGGCAGACATATTCTCATGTGCGCAGAGAGAGAAATATCTGCCTCTACCTAGGATCGAACTCACAGCCTCCTGATTGTGAGGGCTGTGAGACTCCACCTCTTGGCCCACCGCACCACTCATTTACAACCTTCATGTTGACAAAGAAACCAGGAGAATTTGCCCTCTCTCTAAAAAAATTATGCCACTGCATTTGAAGAACCCCGTCGCAAGATGTTGGTCATGAATGAATGGATAGGATCATGAATGGAAAGTAGGGTCTTTGCATGCCGCATTGCCTACTGCCCATGCGTTGACAGCAACTCTCCCCCATATGATGGTCTCCAGAACGTTCCCAACATTTCTGCGCAACGAGGAAAGACACAAATCCCGCTGCTTTCACTGAACTTCCGGATGGATGGAGAGAGAGCTTCCTGCTTCCTTGCTTACCACGTAGTGAGAGAAGAAGCCAAAGGGACGCTTGGGTTTTATCCTGATAGCAATGTCTCCTTCTTGTCCGTGGGGCAAAACTTTGCCATCTTCATCTACAATCTAGAAAACAGCAAGGAAGATGAAGGAAGAGTTAGAGTTAAGGAAAAGCAGAGGAGCAGAATTCCTACTGACTTTGAGGGCCCATCCATATAATTTCCTTGGCAAGAAGAGAAAAGTGGGCTTCTCACCTTAATCTATTTTTCTTTTTTTCTTTTTTTAAAAAATTTTATCTCAGATTGGCCCTGGAATCTCCTGGGCTCACAAATCCAGGTCCTATCCAGGTCTGATCCTACCATCAGTTGAAGTTGATGGGTAGGCTGAAAAGAAAAGCTACCCCTGAAAAAAAAAGCTACCTTCTGAAGAAACCTTGCCAAGAAAACTGTAGGGACTTTTCCACGCAGCCTCTGAGAATCGGACACAATTAAATGGAAAAAAAGAAGTTTTGCACGAAACTTCTCAATAAACAGTGACCATATCTCATCGTAATTGTCCAGACACAATCCATAATTATAAGCACCTCGTTCCTAAATTGTATTATAACTCAGCAAGTGTGACCAAAAAAGTGCTTCTTTTCAATGTTGATGGACTCTTAGCAAAGAAAAGAATGAAGGGTCTTGAAGAAGGAGAGTGCAAAAGTTAGCTTGAAACTCAACATTAAGAAAATTAAGATCATGGCATCCGGTCCTCTCAATTCCTGGCAAATAGATGGGGAAGAAATGGAGTTAGTGACAGATCCTGGGTTCCAAGATGAGAACTGCAGCCAAGAAATGAAAAGACGTTTCTCCTGGGGAGGAAAGCTATGGCAAATCTAGACAGCGTACTAAAAAGCAGAGACATCACTCTGCCAACAAAAGTGCGTCTAGTCAAGGCTATGGTTTTCCCAGTTGCAATGGATGGCTGTGAAAGTTGGACCATAAGGAAGGCTGAGAGCCAAAGAATGGAGGCCTTTGAACTCTGGTGCTGGAGAAGACTCCTGCGAGTCCCTTGGACTGCAAGGTGATCCAACCGGTCAGTCCTAGAGGAGATCAACCCTGACTGCTCTTTAGAAGGGCAGATCCTGAAAAGGAAACTCAAATCCTTTGGCCACCTAATGAGGAGGAAGGACTCACTGGAGAAGAGCCTAATGCTGGGAACGATGGAGGGCAAAAGAAGAAGGGGACGGCAGAGAACGAGGTGGCTGGATGGAGTCACCGAAGCAGTTGGCGTGATCTTAAATGGATTCTGGGGGATTGTAGCGGACAGGAAGGCCTGGAGGAACGTTGTCCATGGGGTCGCAATGGGTCGGACACAACTTCGCAACTAACAACAACCACAACCCCTCCCACAAATACATGGTTTCCTCCCCTGTTAAAAATAGACTTTCCAAACTTGATCTCACCTGAGCCAGGTGAGTGGTCCTACCTGAACGTCGTAAGGTGAAGCTGCAGTCCCCATGGAGCCTGGTTTAACTGGTTTCCCTTTTTCGTTGGCTGTTATCATCCCCTGTAGCAAACAATTTTGAATACTCCTGGAATTGCCCTTCTTTTGGACACTTCCATCCTTCTGTGGTCGGTAAAACGAGGATCCAGAATATTGGAGGGCAATAGGCTGACTCTGTAAATCTCTTAGAGAGGAGTGTCAAGCACCGGGAAGCAGTATATACCATGTTTTCCCGAAAATAAGACCGTCTTATATTTTTTTGAACCCTGAAATAAGTGCTTGGCTTATTGCCATATAAATATTTTTGGGGAGGGCTTATTTTCGGTGTAGGTGTGTATTTTAGTGCATGCGCTCAAAAGCCCGATTGGGCTTATTATTAGGGGATGTCTTATTTTTGGGGAAACATGGTATTATAATATTAAGTTTAGAGAAATCATGTGAATGTGAATGACGTGGCAAATAGCGAAAGATGCTGCACATAGATATTTGTACCCAGATGACACACTGCATAAGGAAAGATGGGATGTTTATCTTTGTAATTGAAAAATAAAAAACTTTTTACAAAAAATAAAATAAAAATAAAATCCCAGTCCTAAATCTGACCACCTTTAGCTACTGGGTCCTTAACTATCCTGGTTAAGAGAAAGGAGCTTTTATGAACAGGCACGTACGACTTCCGTTTGTCCGTAGCCTTCGTAGATTTGCAACCCGGTTTGTTTTTTCCATTGGGACACCACTTCCGGGTTCATCGGTTCCCCTCCAGCCAAACAGTGAGACAGGCTCTTGAATGGGTAACTTCATGCAGAGAAAAAGAAGAAAAGAGATCGGTTTTCTATAGTTATTCAGAGCCTCTATCATTAAGCAGGGTGTAATGAGGGGGGCTTGGTATTCTCTGAGCATGGTGGGGTTTTTTTTTTTTATTTATTTATATGCCACCCTTCTCCGGAGACTCAGGGCGGCTTACAATGTGCTCAGCAATAGCCTTCATCCTTTTGTATATTTATACAAAGTCAGCTTATTGCCCCCACAACTGGGTCCTCAATTTACCTACCTTAGAAAGGATGGAAGGCTGAGTCAACCTTGAGCCTGGCAAGATTCGAACTTACTTTAATTGCAGGCAGCTGGTCTTAATAACAGGGTGCTTTAGACCACCGTACTACCAAGGTTTTCTTACAGACGTTTCATTTACCCAACTAGGTAACATCATCAGTACTGGATGAGCTGCAAATATTCTCCTTTATTGGCAGGGTGTAAAGGCTGCTTGCAAATTCTAATCAGAGACAGCCTTGGGTGTTGTTAGACAAAGTTGTACCAGAGCCTTGGTACTACAGTGGTTTAAAGCACCCTGTTATTAACACAGCTGCCTGCAATTTACTGCTGGTTCGAATCTCTCCAAGGCTCAAGGTTGACTCAGCCTTCCATCCTTTCTAAAGGTAGGTTAAATGAGGACCCAGTTTGTGGGGGCAATAAGCTGACTTTGTATAAATATACAAAAGTATGAAGGCTATTGCTTAACGCACTGTAAGCCGCCCTGAGTCTCCGGAGAAGGGCGGCATATAAATCAAATTAAAAAAAAAAAAAAAAAAGTTGTGTGTACTAAGAGTCTGCAAATTTTAGCTGATTGGAACTTTTGCCTCTGTCTGTCTGGGCAGTGGTGGGCTGCCTCCGGTTCACACCGGTTTTATAGAACCGGTAGTAAAACTGGTGGGAGGCTCCGCCCACCAACCCCAACGTCACCGAAATGCTTCTGCGCTTGTGCAGAAGAGAGCACGTGCGGCCCTGTTGCAAACCGGTAGTAAAGGTAAGTAGAACCCACCCCTGTGTCGGGGCCTGTCTAGATTTCACTTTTCACTTTTTTTTTTAATTAAAGTTTATTATAAAATAAAATACAAACAGAAATTAAGAAAGTCAACGAGAGAGGAAGAGAGGTACAAAAAGAAAAAAAATGCTGTATATTTTGGGATTGTTTTTAGCCTGGATTATCCTCAGAAGCGATACTCGTCTTTCTCATTTAAAAAAGGAACTCAATTTTTTTTTTTAAAAAAATAAATCCAGTGGGAAGATAAACTACTAGTACAAATGGCAAGTTACGTTTTCCCGAAGAGAGACAGAGGAAGGACTCAAGAGATTGCTGACAGAAATGTTGTATAGGTAGTTCTCGACTTACGACGGCAATGGAGCCCAACATTTCAAAGTTGCTAAGTCAGACATTTGTTAAGTGAATTTTGCCCCCTTGGATGACCTTCCTTGCCGCAGTTGTTAAGCGACTAACTGAAATTGTTAAGTGAGTAACTTGGTTGTTAAGTGAAACTTGGCTTCCCCGTTGACTTTGCTTGTCAGACGGTCGCAAAAAAGGGGAGCTACCTGCTAAGGTCCTCCTGCACCAGCATGCGGTAGACTGTTGGAGCAGTACACAAGGTTGTCACTGGGTACTTGGAAAGCGTCTAAAGAGAGGAAAAAAGGAAGGAGGAAGAAACGGATGTGAAAATGATGGAGTTGCATCGTCCTCATTCTTTAAAGCTCTTTCTGGGTTAAAGGTTGGCAAAGCTATTACCTTCTGGATTTTGCTGGAGTAGCCCATGATGAGACAGGAGGCAAATAAATTTAATAATGATAAAGATGATGATGATGATGATAACAACAATAACAACAATAATAATGTCACGAAATATCATGACCTGGCCATCGAAACTACGTGATTATGGATGAAATATGTGACAATGATACCCATTGTCATTGGGGCACTTGGTACCATGTCCAAGAATTTGACAAAATACATCAAGAAATTGCAGCTTCCTGCAATAACACTAGCGGAACTGCAAAAAAAATGTGCTACTCGGAACATCATCAGTTATCTTCGAGACCGCCTGCTGCTACCGACAGCCTCCCATCGACCTGTGCGCTCCAACAGAGAGGGCCTCCTCAGGGTGCCATCAGCCAAACAATGTAGGCTGGTGACCCCCAGGGGGAGGGCCTTCTCCATGGGGGCACCTACCCTCTGGAATCAGCTGCCCCCAGAGATAAGGAGAATCCAAGACCTCGGTGCCTTCCGTCGTGCCCTTAAAACCTTCTTTTTCCAGCAAGCTTTTAAAAATATTTATAATTGTTTGTTATTGTTTTTAATCATGGGGCCAAATTTATATATATCTTTTAAATTGTATTTTAATGTTTGTAGTTTATGCTTTTACTTGGCTGTTCACCGCCCTGAGTCCTCAAGGAGAAGGGCGGTATATAAATTTAAAAATAAATAAATAAATAAAATAAAATAAATACATTTTAAGAAGATACTTGGTTGATCCCTAGGATGCTGGCAGCAACCCGTATCAACGATTAGCACCAGTCAATGGTATTTGTGATACAATTTTAAATGTTCAGTTGACAGAGTTTCATGTTTAATGAATAAAATAATAACAATAACAGTAATAATTATAATAATCTACAAATCCAGCATCTCTTTGGAGATTCTCAGTTATCCAGGGCACAGTTGTCTCAAAGGTGCTTTTTCAAAAGGCAACTCGACTTCCTTGGTTTTTTTTCCCTTGAAGACATTTCGCTTCTCATCCAAGAAGCTTTATCCTTCCATCTCCCCCCACCATCCTGCCAGAACCGATGAAGCTTCTTGGATGAGAAGTGAAACGGCTTCAAGGAAAAACAAAAACAAAAAAAAGTCCAGCGGCTCTTTTCAAAAAGCACCTTTGATACTAATCCAGCGGTACGAAGCCAGAAGGATTAAAGGCAAGACATAACGGGAGTTGGAAAGTCAAGAAGAAATGAGAAATATAGATCAGGGATAATGGTGAAGGGATTCTAGGTGTCTTACCTAGTCTGACCCACTTAAAAACAAAAATCATCTTTTGATACTACTGCTCATTTAGTTGTTGTGGCTCCGTTGCCTGAGCCTGGGCTATTGACAGATGCAGACTCTGAGAGTGAGGGAGAGGAGTTGGCAAGGCCTCCCTCTCCAGGACCCTCCTCTCTAGCAATGCCTCCGGAGGACACCGAAGGCCAAGAGATAGGCCCAGAGCCAAGCACGTCCCCGCAGCCACAGGTGGACAGCGACGAGGGAGATAAGTGCTGGCTGGATCCTCGGCAGCGGTGCAGGGAGAAGCATGCACAGCAGAGGGGAAGGCGTGCCAGAGATTAGCTGAGTCACTGGACCACACCCCACAGGGTATAAATGTGGATGTGGTGGCCGGTTCAGTTTGTGACGAGCAAAAACTAGAAATAATCCATGATCTCTGCGTTACTGGACTTCTGCCTGCCTTGTCGGACTGCATTTGGACTAATCCTTGTATTGCTGAAACTTTGCCTGCTTTATCGGAATGCTTGCAGTCCAATCTTTGTTTTGTGTGAGTAAAGTCTGAATTGGCAGCTAGCCACTGGGTTGCTGCCAGCTTTATCTTCAAAGATTTTGTTGTGTGGCTTATTAACTCCGGGCCGTCTGTGGGGGTGCGTGTGTGGGATGGGGACAGAACATTAGTTTCATAAAACATAGAATCATAGAAAACTGATGGCAGGAAAAGACCTCATGGTCCATTGGATCTGTCCTTTGAGTTGTTGTTTTTTAAGTTTATGTTTTTAAATTTCTGTTGGATGATGGACCTGTGTTAATCCCAAGCAGGGGTGGGCTGCTGGGAGTTCGCAGGGGTTCGGGAAAGCTCTAGCTAAGATTCTGTACAGTTCGGAGAACCCCCAAATCCCACTCCTGGCTGGCCCCCCCACCCCTCCCAGGAGTCCCCATGCGGCCCGTTTTGGATGCAGGTAAGGGCAGGGTGTGTGCGGAGGCTCAGGGAGGGCAAAAAACGGGCCTAACAGAAGTTTGGGAAGGCAGGAGATGGGCCTGTTTCTGGCCTCTGGAGGTCCTCCGGAGCCTGGGGAGGCCATTTTCAATCTCCCGGAGGCTCGAGAAAAGCCTCTGGAGCCCGGGGAGGGCAAAAATCCCCCCTCACTGTGGTGCAGGTACCTCCTCTGGAAGTTGGTTCCAAGCTGCCAAAATAAAAATGTTGTGTTCCTGTCTAAACCAGCAGACAGATGGACCAAGAAACGCGCTGGTTGTTTAGTGTATCAAAGATCACAATACATTCCCCCCACCACCAATGACTGGATGTATAATTCTTACTTTTAGAAGTTCCTTTGGGTCAAACTGTGGCATGCTGTGTATGAAGACACTGGTCCCTCGAAGCCAAGGGCCGAAGACCCCTCCCAAAGACCCCTTCACCCAACCAGTATCAGACATGTTCCATATGACATCTGAAGGCTTGAAGTCCAGCCAATACCTGCGAGGCACAGACATTTTAGGTGAGACTCTGGATTACCTTCAAACAGACAAGATCTTTTTACGTGGTCTTAAATTTTCTACAGGGTTCAAGAGGTTCTTTGTTGGCAATTGTTCTCTGGGGCCATCACTTCTCCAGAGGTCTTGTGTTGTGGCCCACCAGCAGCCTGCGCAGATTGTGGCTGATCCCGACGACGAGAAGGCTGGTGTGGTGTCGCGCCAGCAGCCTGTGCAGCCGGTGCTCGAGTCAGACAGCGAGGAGGCTGAAGAGGATGTGGTGCCAGAGGCAGAAACTCAGCCAGGGTCTTCAGAACCTCCAGAGGCTCCTTCAAGTGAAGAGAGTGAAGTGGAGCAGCCTCTTCTCAATGCTCGAGCACGTAGGGCTGCCAAAAGGCAGGGTTGGCTACTCAGGAGGAGGTCTCCTTGAGAGTAAGGCTTCGGGTTAATTGGCCACTTCCTTAGCCTATTTAAGTTCTCACACAGCTGGCAAATGTTGCTGGAAACAACGTTTGGTCCTACGCAGAGCATTTTGAGAGTGAGTTTTTTTTGCTACAACTTGGTTTCTGGGCTGATTGCCAACCCTTGTCGGACTTTGTTTAGCAGATTGTTCATAGGAGGTTGATAAGGACATTGGTGGTTAAAGCCTGCATTTTGAAAGGGGTCTACACTTCTGGGGACCCGTAGCTGGGGCAGAACACCTTGCATGAAACTCCAAGAGGTTGAATAGACCGAATTCTGGTTGGTTGGGGTTAAGTTCAAGGCCTGCAAGAAAATTAAGAAGGATACCTTCCCGTTAGGGCCAAGCCCAAGGATAAGCTGGTTTGACAGTGTTCAGCCATCTTTGGAGAACCTGTGGTTCCGCTGGTGAAGTATATAACCATTGGATCATCGCTCTGGGTTTGAACACAGTCGTGGCGGGAAGGAGCATCCCTGAAAGGAACCCAAGGAAGGACATCAGCCGTGAACACAAAGAAACTTCATCCTTCTCACTTTAAAAAAAAAACCCATTGATCAACAAGGGCAAACTGATCACATCACTCCTAGAGAGATGTTTTATCTAGAGCAGGGGTGTCAAACTGGATTTCTTCGAGGGCCGGATCAGAATTGTAGTTGCCTTCCCCGGGCCAGCAGGGGGAGCGGGGAGTGGGGGAGATGAGACAGACACCTCCTGCAGCATCCTATCAGCCAAAATGGGGCATGGGGGGAGACACATGCAGTCCCTCCCCACACCGCGTTTTCAACCTGGACAGCCTCCTGCAATACTCTTCCACCCAAAAATGTGCCTCGCGGGCGGGGAGGGGGGCATGGCCAGGGATGGGCTGCTAGGAGTTCGTAGGGGTTCGGGAGAACCTCTACTAAGATTCTGTGCAGTTCGGAGAACCCCCAAATCCCACTCCTGGCCGGCCCTGCCCATCCTGCCCCTCCCCTCTCAGGAGTCCCCACACTGCCTGTTTTGGATGCAAGTAAGTGCAGGATGCGCACAGAGGCTCAGGGAGGGCAAAAAACAGGCCTACCGGAAGTTCGGGAAGGCCGAAACGGGTCAGTTTCCAGCCTCCAGAGGGCCTCTGGAGCCTGGGGAGGCCATTTTTGCCCTCCCGGAGGCTCAAGGAAAGCCTCCTAGGGAGAGCAAAAATACCTCCCCACTGTGGTGCAGGAGGCCGACTAGGCCACGCCCGCCATGACCACACCCACCCAACAACCGGGCAGAGAACCCCTTGCTAAAACTTTTGAAGCCCACCGCTGCCCATGGCCCATTTTGGCCAGCAGAAGCACTGCAAGCCGGTCCTTTGATATTTCCAGGTTGGCCCGTGGGCTAGATTTAAGCAAGATTTAAGGATTTGGTCCACGGGCCTTGAGTTTGGCACCCCTGATCTAGAGTGTTGACTGCCTCAGGGCTCCCTGTTGCCTTCCCTGCCTGAATGAAGTAATTATCTGCCAGAAATTCAGAGCGGAGTCTAATGTGTGTTGACTGGAAAGAAAAGCTCGCTGAGTGTGCTGAGAATTATTCCCAGGTAGGTGTTTCATTTGCAGACTTAAATGCCTCTCAGACCTACAACGATGGTGGAAAGTGGCACTCAGACATGCAAAGGACCTGCGTTATTGGTTTTAAGCACCTGCTTGTTTTATTTTTCACAATATTTAAAAAGCACCGCCACCGAGAGTGTCTGTTAAAGAGCTTGTTTTTTCTCTCCTGGGAAGTAGATTTCTGAATGATTGCTTTACAAAATTGCTACCTTTAACACTGCATTCACAATTTACATTTCGATCGATCGCTGTTTTGCACGGAGAAGCTGAACTCAAAAGGGACGTCAACAACTGCAGACCACAAATCTTTCAAAACTGTTTTGAACAGTTACGTTCACAGATTTCTGGAACACGATATAGACTCCCATGTGTAACATTCTCACTTTCCCCTTCTCAGCGCTTATCTACCCTTGCCAGATCCATTTTGCTATTTCTCAGGTTCTCAGATACTTCCAGGTTCAATTCAGGGGTGAAATGCTCCCTGTTCGGACCGGATCCCCCGATCCGGTAGCGATGGCGGGTGGTGGTTCAGAGAACCGGTAGCAAAAATCCCTGCCCCCCCCCAATGCCCAGCTGAGCTGTGCAATCATCAGAGTCTTTTTTTTAAAAGCATTTTTTCTACGACCTCTTCATCCGAAAAATTGCTTTTAAAAGTAAAAAAAAAAAGCCTCTGATGATCGCGCGACTCAGCTGGGATCGTCAGAGGCTTTTAAAAGAATTTTTTCGACAAGCTCTTCGGCCGGCTATGACGATCCCAGCTGAGTTGCCTGATCGTCAGAGGCTTTTAAAAGCATTTTTTTTACAACCTCTTTGGCCAAAGAGGTTATAGAAAAAATGCTATTAAAAGTAAAAAAAAAGCCTCTGATGATTGCGCGGCTCAGCTGGGATCGTCAGAGGTTTTTAAAAGCATTTTTTCTACAACCTCTTTGAGGTTGTAGAAAAATGCTTTTAAAAGTTAAAAAAAAAAGTTGGCCACGCCCACTCAGTCACATTATCCCTTCACCGAGCCACGCCCACAGAACCGCTAATAACAAATTTTACATTTCACCACTGGTTCAAATGATCCTACTCTGGACACATTATGCGAAGACCCAGCTCTCTGGAGAAGATCCTGGTGGTGGGAAAGATGGAAGGAAAGAGAAGAAGAGGACAACCCAGGGGTGGGATCCAGCTGGTTCGCACCGGTTCGGGCATACCGGTAGCTCCAATGATCCACTGAGAGCAAACAGGTTTGCTCCGATGATCAGCTGGGCCCACTAGCCCTCCCTGCACTATACCGACCTATATTTCCTTTGTTTGAAGCCCAGCTGATCAGAGCGGTAGGGTGGATTGCCACGCCTCAGCTGTTTTATTCACCAGGGCTGCAGTAGAAGATAAGTTTTAGAGCTATTTTGAAATGTACTGCACGTGTGAAGCGAACCGGTTGTTACAACGGTGGAATCCCACCACTGGGACAACCACCAAGGTAGAAAGACTCAATTATGGTGACGATATGGGCACCATTGAAAGAAGCGAAGGAACAGGTGAAGGACAAGCCATCCTGGAGAAAAATCTATCTATATAGGTGCTAAGAGTCAACAATGAATTGATGGCATGTAGTCAATCAATGTAGTCAATCAATGAAAGGACAGGTGGCTCAGTGGCTAAGACGCTGAGTTTGTCGATCAAAAGGTCGGCAGTTCAGCAGTTCGAATCCCTAGTGCTGTGTGACGGGGTGAGCTCCCGTTACTTGTCCCAGCTTCTGCCAACCTAGCAGTTCGAAAGCACGTAAAAAATGCAAGTAGAAAAATAGGGATCACTTTGGTGGGAAGGTAACAGTGTTCCGTGAGCCTTTGGCATTGAGTCATGCCGGCCACATGACCACGGAGACATCTTCGGGCAGCGCTGGCTCTTCGGCTTTGAAACGGAGATGAGCACCGTCCCCTAGAGTCAGGAATGACTAGCACACATGTGCAAGGGGAACCTTTACCTTAGTCAATCCATCATCGTATTCTAGAGTAATCTTTTGGCCTTTGTTTTGTTAGGTTCTCTCCCATTCTTTCTTAAAGAAGCTAAAGAGGTCTATCTTCAATTTAGGGACCCAGTTTGGTGTAGTGATTAAAGCAACAGATTAGAAATCAGGAGACATTGAGTTCTAGTCTTGCCTGAGGCACAAAGCCAGCTCTCTCTTAGCCTTGAGAAAAAACAGGCAATGCCAAACTGGTTCTAAAAAATCCTTGCCAAGAAAATTGTAGGGACTTGTCCAGGCAGCCTTGATCAGCCTCGATTTTATATATATATATTAAAATGGCTCAGAAATTAAAATAGTTATCAATTTCAAAGTGTCTCAGCATGCAGCTTTGTTGCATTTGTCCTTCTGGATGGTAATTTAGCCAAAATGAGTTTCTCCCTTCTAAAAGGCTACGGTTACCGAGTGCCTGCCGTCCCTAACATATTTCCTATCCATTCTGTGCAATGGTGTGTGCCAGGGGTGGGATTGAAAAATTTTAGCAACTGGTTCTCTGCCTGGTTGCTGGGTGGGTGTGGGCATGGGGGCATGGCCTAGTCGGCTTCCTGCACCACGGGGGGGGGGAGGGAGCATTTTCGCCCTCCCCAGGCTCCGGAGGCTTTCCTCAAGCCTCTGGGAGGGCAAAAACGGCCTCCCCCCAGGCTCCAGAGGTGGGAAACGAACCCATTTCCGGACTTCCGGTACTTCCAGCAGGCCTGTTTTTCGCCCTCCCAGAGCCTCCACGCAGGTCCTGCACTTACCTGGCATTTAAAATGGGCCATGCGGAGCGTGGGTGGGTTCTACTTACCTTTACTACCGGTTTGCAATGGGGTTGCGTGCACGCGCGAGCAAAGTAAGCGCGCATGCCTGCTCTTCTGCGCATGATGACGTTGGGGTCAGTAGGCGAAGTCTCCCACCGGTTTTACTACCAGTTCTATAGAACCGATGCGAACCGGGGGCAACCCACCACTGATGTGGAGTCTCCTGGGAAGGGTGGGGGGTAGGTGGGCGGGGTCAGCCAGTCCTTGCAACTACTGGTTCGGCGAACCAGATTAAAATTAACATCCGGGTTGCCTGAACCAGTCAAAACTGGCTGAATCCCACCCCTAGGTGTGTGGTATTCAGAAGTTGTGGGAGCTTCATCACTGGAGGCATTCAAGAAAAGACTGGACTGCCATCTGTCAGAAATGGTGTAGGATCTCCAGCTTGGACTAGATGACCTACAAGGTCCCTTCTTCCAACTCTGTTAATCTGTTATTCCTTGTGCCTTACTCAAACAGCTCCTTGAAATGTTGCCATCCTTCTCGCCTGCCCTCGGAGACCAGCAACTTGGTTTGCAGAGAAGGGCATGACGAAGAGATGGTGTCCACCATGGGGGCCAGCGAATCATTCGTGATGATGCCTTTAGGTTTGGAAACCTGGAGCCTGTACTGGATATCTTTGGCTGTCAGCTGTGGGGTCCCTGGGATGAAGATGATCCCTGGCAAGGTGAATAAATACATAACTTTGAGGATGTTCTTACTACATTGCTCCTTCGCGAGAAGCTTTGAAAAGTCACCTTGTTCCATCCCTCCCCCAAAAAAGCAAGAATGGAAGATGAGGTTCTGGGTCATCATTCCTGCATCCATCATTATGACTTTAGGGAAGCCTGGAGGTAGGACAACTGAAGGCAGTGACAAGGTAAGGTAGAACTTCATCCGTCTCAAATTAAGATCCTACTAGGATACCTGCCTCCCCCTGTAGAACAGTGCTACATACTTGATGATATTGTCATACACCTGTCCATTGTCAAGAAGCCTACCCTTTACGAAACCTGTAAGGCCATCTTCTTTGTCTTTTATTTTTAAAGTCAGTCTGTCCATCTCTGCACAGCCTAATATTTTCCGAATTGCTTCCTTATCTGATGAGGGTTTTTTTTTTTTTTACCTGTTCTAATACATGCCACGGTTAGCAGCCACCACTCTGGGATCCGAGGCAGAATGAGGATCACTCGGTCTCCTCTCTGTAGGCCACAGGGTCCCCTGAGTACGTTGGCTGCTTTCCTGGAGACAAAGCCCAGTTTTTCAAAGCCCCATTTCACTTCTCCTCCTTTTCCATCAACCCACCAGAAAGCTGGGTGATGGGGTCTCCCTCCATCCTGCAAAACAATATCGAAAGAGACTGCAACAACATTGCCAAAAAGGCATTAAGAATTGTTAAGCTAATCTTCTTCTCCAGTAATATTGTACTTCAAACTAGGGCATAAAAAACCTTTGCTAGACCAATTCTTGAATACAGCTCGTCTGCCAGGAACCTGCATTGTATATCGGACATTAGTACAATCGAGCGAGTCCAGAGGTATTTCACGAGAAGAGTCCTCCACTCTTCTGCTCACAACAGAATCCTTTATGCCACCAGGCTCGAAATCTTGGGATTAGACAATTTAGAACTACGCCGTCTTCCGTCTGACCTAAGCATAGTATGCAAAATTATCTGCTACAACGTCCTACCTGTCAATGACTACTTCAGCTTCAATTGCAATAATACACGAGCACACAATAGATACAAACTTAAGGTAAACTGCTCCAAACTCGTTTGCAGAAAATACGACTTCAGCAACAGAGTGGTCAACACCTGGAATGCTCTACCTGATTCTGTGGTTTCTTCCCCAAGCCCCCAAAACTTTAACCTTAGACTGTCTACTGTGGACCTCACCCCATTCCTAAGAGGTCTGTAAGAGGCGTGCATAAGCGCACCAACGTGTCTTCCATCCCTGTCCTACTATCCATTTCATGTATTCATAACCATGTTTATACTTCTACCTATTATCTTATACATATTTGACAAATAAATAAACATATAAAATTAAACAAATGCTCATAGTTTCCTCCACCGTAATAAGCAAGCTGATCTGGGGAGGTTCAACCAGACAATAGAAGAAGGTTTCTCCGTTGAGATAGTCAATCAAAAGTTATTTCTTTAGTTCGTAGAATGAGAAAGGAAAATAGTGAACCTAATAAAAAAATTCAGAACGGTTTTGTCTTCCAAATGTGGGGATTTGACCTCCAGAATGGATCATTGTGGGCTTCAGAGTTCTGGATGTTGTAAGTTCACACATCTGGAAGATTGGGGAAGATTGAAAGATAGTTTAATGTTTTAATGTGTTTGGTTTTATAGTTTTAATATAACTTCATGTGTTTTTTAAATGCATGATTGGCGGCCGCCCAGAGTTCGTTAGAAGATGAGCTGCTATATAAATGTGAGAGAAAAATGAATTATTCCTGTAAAAAAGCATAACCAATGTAACGACATATTTAACCTTCATATAACCTGATTTATATAACCCTGAGAATAGGACATGAGTAAACATTATATTCTGGAAAGGAAAAAGGAACTGTGATGCTTGTTTTGAGGAAATAGATGCTTTGGTATATTCTAAATTGGGTCAGGCTGACCTAAGCTCTATTGAAAAAGAGGAAGAGCCTAATGATCAATTAAGGAGAACAAAACTAATAGGTATGAAAACATATGTAAAGGGTATTTTTGGATGGTACTTTTGAAGGGGAACTCCAGGCAGAACATGTTAAGAAAGCCAAAATATTATATAAGACCTAAAGACAATGCGTTTGCATTGTATTGTTGTACCTCGAAAACTGTATTTAAACCATGTAATCGAAGTGGTCAGACATTCTCTCTCTTCCATGGGAGAACCCTTTTGCAAAAGCTTATAATATATATATATATATATATATAAATTTTCTTACTTATTCGTAGGGTTTATGTGTGTTTTTCTTCTAGCCAGGTTTTCCCTACGTAACCAAGGTTTTTTGTAGCTCCAGCTCAGTAGAATCACATCTACTCGGTTCTGGGCTTTTTTCCTTTCTAACAGCTAGCAAGCTCTAACTGCTAGGTGGGAGACCCAAATAGATCCATTTCTAGCTCGTTTGCTTTCATCAGTAGGTCACACCCATATCTTATGTATCCTCCCTGTAAAGGTACAATATCAATTTTCTTACTTCTGTGATGTGATTCTACTGAGCTGGAGCTACAAAAAACCTTGGTTACGTAGGGGAAACCTGGCTAGAAGAAAAACATACATACATACATACATACATACATACATACATACATACATACATACATTCATATATATATTTAATAAATCTGCTTTTTACTTGTTCATGGTCTCTGTTTCACTTTTTATGAGATTTGCTGTTTTTTTGCATCTAACAAAATGTTTAAAATAAAATGAATATTTTAGAAACGTAAAAAAATTCTAGTGAGCAGGGAGTGGATTTTCAGGATTCAGCTGTTTTTATTTTCTTATTTCTTGTCCTTTTTTATTCTTATTCTTATATATTATATATATTAATATTTTTCTAGTCTCCTTCTTTTCTTCTCCTTAGGAATAGAATTCTTAAAAGAGGCAGAAATTGTTGCTATCTCTCATTTTGATTTATAATTTATATCATCTTGGGTTTTGCTGTTAAATCATCGTAGACCAATTTTATTTTAGTTATGGTTTAAAGTTCTAAACTGATGCAGGAAATCGTAGCACATAGAACTATATTCATGTTACTTCTGACATTTTTGAATTTATAATTCTTGAAAATCTCTTATTTACGTTACGCTATTCTTTTAAAAAAAGAATACAAAAAAGAGAAAAATGAAAACAAATAAACCATTTAATTTAAAAAATTAAGATAGACTATATCCGAAGAAGAGAAATCTCACCTGGATAGAAGAAAAAGTTGTATTTATTTATCGCAATTTTGGTGTGATTTTACACATTTATACCAATATTTATGGTGTCATTTTAATGTTGTAAGCTGCCTAGAGTTGCCTTGTGGCAAGAAGGGCAGAAAACAAATTTTAATAATTAAAAATAAGTGAAATAAATAAAAAGCAAGCATGCAGGTTATCAGGGGAAGTGCTGAGACACGAATTATGGTTATAATTTCCAAATTTACATTGCACTCTTTGCGAACTGTATAAGGGAATGGAGTTCCAAACAATATTTTCTTCCATGATGCTTAATATTTAAATACTTAAAACTATTAATACTTTAATACTTAAAAACAAGCAAACGCTACATGATTTGCTTAAAATTTGGGGCTGACAAAGTATCAAGGTCCCAATCTGGTATGTTGTCTCATTTCTCTTCAATTATTTGAAGGGGGAAAAAAAAGAGAGATATGGGGACATTGCACATCCATCAGGAGTCCCCCTCCTCTAAAATTCTTCGGAAGGAACCTTACCTTTTCAATTTTAGACCATTTATCCAACACGTCATTTGCGAAATTAAAGTACTTCGGCACCTCTTTGTCCCCTCGATTAATGGCTTCAAACTCGGAAAGATTGAGAGACGTAAACAGCCTCGCGGCTTGGGGGACCGATCCACCAAGTTTCCTGCTGCTCCTCCAAACGGACGTCAGCAACTTGTGGTTGATGAATAAGATCTTCATGGTTGAATGGAGCCTGCGGTGGAGCTACTGCATTAGAGTTGGTTCTTCGGGGAAGGAAGAGGTTAGAAATAGATTTGATCTAAATGGTCTGACCTAAAAGTAGCACACAAAATTATCTGCTACAACGTCCTACCTGTCAATGACTTCTTCAGCTTCAACCTCAGTAATATATGGACAAACAATCGATACAAACTCAAGGTAAACCGCTCCAAGCTCAATTGCAGAAAATACGACTTCAGCAACAGAGTGGCCAATGCCTGGAATGCACTACCTGACTCTCTGGTTATATCCTCAAACCCCCACAGCTTCAACCTTAAACTGTCTACCGTGGACCTCACTCCATTTCTAAGAGGTCCGTAAAGGGGGCGTGCATAAGCGCACCAGCGTGCCTACCGTCCCTGTCCTACTGTCCCCATTTATTTGTATTCATTTCCTTCGTTCATGTCTATATTCATACTTATACCTGCTATCTTGTACATGTTTGACAAATAAATAAATAAACAAACAAATAAATAAATAAATAAATAGATTTGTTATCAGGTTCAGCATGTCAAAGAACACCTAAGCTGGCTGGTGAGATGCGTGTTGATTCTTCTCCTTCTAAAATGTCTGTTAGCAGCAGGTAAGGTAAAGGTAAAGGTTCCCATCGCACATATGTGCTAGTCGTTCCTGACTCTAGGGGGCGGTGTGCTCATCTCCGTTTCAAAGCCGAAGAGCCAGCGCTGTCCGAAGAAGTCTCCGTGGTCATGTGGCCGGCATGACTCAACACCAAAGGCGCACGGAACACTATTACCTTCCCATTAAAGGTGGTTCCCATTTTTCTACTTGCATTTTTTACCTGCTTTCGAACTGCTAGGTTGGCAGAAGCTGGGACAAGTAATGGGAGCTCACCCTGTTATGCGGCACTAGGGATTCAAACTGCTGAACTGCCCACCTTTCGATCGACAAGTTCAGCATCTTAGCCACTGAGCCACCGCATCCCTATTAGCAGCAGGTAGGGTCCAGGAAATAATTTTATTCAAGAGAAAAAGCCAATGCAATTCATAAACTAGTGACCCAAACCCGCCTTGTTCTACCATCATGTTAGTAGCATTGGGCATCACTCGTTCCTTCGCCTCTCTTCAAATCCCTCTCCCACAGAATTATTCCAAAAAAACAAAACAAAAAAAAATACCAATCACTTGCAAATTTACATCTAACTTGGGCAGAAAGAGAATCTTGGAAAATCAACGTTCTTCAGGGTTCTTCATTGCACTCTTGCGAGGACAGAGAAGCAATTGTGGAAACCGTTGCAAAGCAGGGAGAAATTATCAGGTAGAAATGGCAAGGAAATTTTATAGATGGCACATGTCTCCTGAAAAATTGGCAAGAATGTTTAAAGATAAATCCACAAAATGTTGGAAATGTCATCAGTTACCAGGATCGCATTATCGTATGTGGTGGACATGTCCAGAAGCGAGGAATTATTGGATGAAAATTAAAACATGGTTAGAAGAAATGATACAACAACATATAGATTTAAAACCTGAACTGTTCCTACTGGGTATCTATCTTACCAGAGAAAATTAGTAAGGAAAATATATACTTGATTGTACACGTGTTAACTGCAGCGAGGATAGTATTTGCGCAAAGATGGAAAGCAGAGAAAATTCCTATGGAGGAAAAAATAATTGGATTGTGCAGAAATGAATAGATTGACTTTGGTGCTTAAAGAAAGAGAAGAATCGGAATATTATCAGATTTGGGGGCAATTTTATTATTGGGTAGAGAAGAGATATACATAAAGTAATAGTGTAAAGAAAGGTGGGAGAAATGTTATAACAAAGGAAATCACAAATATCAAGTCATGAGAAATTATTGAGGAATAGGGAGAAGACACAAAAGATGTACTAAGAGGATACACTGATAGATTGATTATGTATTGTATGTTTGTTTATAAAAATAAAAAAAACTTAAAAAAAAAAGAAATGGCAAGGAAGGGTAAAATATCAGAGTTGTCCTTACCTGAAAGTGACCAGAGGGGGACAAGCTCTGTTTAATTTGTCTTTCCGAAGCTTCTACAGGTGGATGGAAGTGTCACCTCCTCGGCTTCTCTTCCGTAATCACGCTTTCAAAAGCCCAGAAGATTTAACTTTGTGCAGTAGGCGGCTCTCAATGAAAAGGCCAAGCCTGAATTTGATTGGGGCGTGGGATTGTTTGTATCCGTGGGCACTCTGACATGCATTCAGCTTGACACAGTTTGGAGCCGAAGGGTGGATGGAGCCTACAGTCCAAAACAGCATTCCTAACTGATGTGTCAATCACAACCACAATATTCTGCTTGGAGCCTTACAGAAAAGAATTATGCATTCATGGGAACAGAGTTTTTTTTAAATTTCTCCAATTACATTCCGCCTTTTTCTTTTTTTTTTTTAAAAAAAGGCAAAACCGTGAAAAGGAAAAGAGAAGGGTATCATTGCTGCAGGATTAATTCTGTGCAGGTGACAAGTTATGTAATCTGTCCAAGAAGGGTGGGCACGGTGGAGGAACGTTTCACAGACCTACGTCTGTGGGTGGGATGGGGATTTTGAAGAAGAGATTGGGCAAGCATTTGTCTGAAATGGTGTAGGCCAGGGATGGCGAAACTTTTAGAGACCGAGTGCCCAAACGTCAATCCAAAACCTATTTATTTATTGCAAAGTGCCAACGCGGCAATTTAACCTGAATACTGAGGTTTTACTACCTAAAATAAGGATGAACGGTTGAATCCCACCACTGATTTGTGTCAGGGGTGAAATGTAAAAGTTGTTACTACTGGTTCTGTGGGCGTGGCTTGGTTGTGGTGGGGGTAATGTGACTGGGTGGGCGTGGCCAATTTTTTAATTTTTTTTTTTTAACTTTTCAAAGCATTTTTTCTAATGCTTTGAAAAGCCTCTCTGCTGATCAGGCAACTCAGCTGGGATCGTCAGAGACTTTTCAAAGCATTTTTTAAACCACCTCTTCGGCTAAGAGGTTGCAGAAAAAAAATGCTTTGAAAAGCCTCTGACGATGCCAGCTGAGCCGCGCGATCATCAGAGCCTTGGTAGTACAGTGGTCTAAGGCACCCTGTTATTAAGCTGGTTATTAAGACCAGCTGCCTGCAATTACTGCAGGTTCGAATCTCGCCAAGGCTCAAGGTCGACTCAGCCTTCCATCCTTTCTAAGGTAGGTAAATTGAGGACCCAGTTGTGGGGGCAATAAGCTGACTTTGTATAAATATACAAAAGTATGAAGGCTATTGCTTAACGCATTGTAAGCTGCCCTGAGTCTCTGGAGAAGGGCGGCATATAAATCAAAATTAAAAAAAAAAAAAATCAGAGGCTTTTTTTTTAACTTTTAAAAGCATTTTTTCGTCGGAAGAGGTTATAGAAAAATTGCTTTTAAAAGTAAAAAAAAAAGCCTCTGATGATCGTGCGGCTCAGCGGGGCATGATGGGGGGGGGCCCGCAGGGATTTTTGTTACCGGTTCTCCGAACCACCCGCCGCCATTGCTACCGGATCGGGCGATCCGGTCCAAACCGGGAGCATTTCACCCCTTGGCTTGTGTGTTGTGTTCTCCTGACTAGGAAAGCTTGAGAGAGCATTGTCATTATCAAGGCAGTAATGATCAACAATGAGGTGGTCAGAAAAAGCTAGTAGGGAGTGCCTCTCCCTTTGTGTGTTGTGGGATCCTGACGAGGAAAGCTGGGAAAGCATTGTCATGATCAACAATGAACTATCGGAAAAAGCAAGCACTGAGTTTCAACACAGCAATATCTAATCTGAACCTGAAGGGGAGGTAAAAATAAGATTGCGACCGGCGGGAAGTAAAAGTCAAAACTTCTCGTGAGTTTATTTATTGATTCCGGTTTTATTTTGTCCTCATTAAATGTCTAGGCCAGTGACGGCGAACCTTTTAGAGACTATGCGGCCAAACGGCAACCCAAAACTCACTGATTTATCGCAAAGTGCCAATATGGCAATTTAACCTGAATAATGAGGTTTTGTTACCTAAAATGAGAAACAAGGCAGAGTAAAATGTGATAACTGCACTTTTATGCGCCTTCATTTTTTTCCTGCTTTGGAAATATTACGTTTAGCAACAATAAAAGAAGAAAAACTTTTGTAATATCATTTCTCTTTGCTTCCCTCTCTCTCTCTCTCCACCCTCTCTCTTTCTCTCTCTGTTTTTCTTTCTTTCTCTTTCCCTCTCTCTCTCTCTCTTTCTCTCTTTCCCTCCGTCTCGCTCTTTCTCTCTCTCTCTTCCCCTCTCTTTCCCGGAGAAACCCTATGGAGCTGGGCTGGGGCGACGGCACGCATGCCCACAGAGAGGGCTCTGGGTGCCATCTCTGGCATACGTGCCACAGGTTCGCCAAAAGGGATATAGGTTTTTTTTCCTGCTTGAGCACAGGGCTGGACTAGAAGACCTCCCAGGTCCCTTCTAACTCTGTTACTCTGTTGGCTTTGGCAATGAGAGTGTCAAATTTCCTTATTTTTTTTAGATAAGGGATTGTGGTGTTTACTTAATGACTGTAAGTAGTAAGATTCAACATCCTGGCTATCTGTTGGCACTGTTTTAGAACCCAATAGCATTCTGGTGTGTGTGTGTGTTTAAGTGGAAAAGCCACAGGAAGAAAAAGGATAGTAATCTGTCCTTTTTCTACTCTAGGGAGTAAGGATGGGAGGAAAACACCTAATAAATGTTCTCTAAAGATAGTCTTTACAGAGATTTGAGCTTTTGTTTTTTCAACAAACGAGAAATGTTTTGTCATGGCTGCCATTCTGCTAAGCTACGCATCACAAGCTGACAGAAGTTGTGAATGCTCCAACACTGGAAGTTTTTAAGAAGATGTTGGATAACCATTTTTTTAAAAAATTTGATTTATATGCCGCCCTTCTCCGGAGACTCAGGGCGGCTTACAATGCGTTAAGCAATAGCCTTCATCCTTTTGTATATTTATACAAAGTCAGCTTATTGCCCCCACAAACTGGGTCCTCAATTTACCTACCTTAGAAAGGATGGAAGGCTGAGTCAACCTTGAGCCTTGGAGAGATTCGAACCAGCAGTAATTGCAGGCAGCTGGTCTTAATAACAGGGTGCCTTAGACCACTGTACTATCAAGGCTCTTTGTCTGAAGTGGTATAGGGTTTCCTGCCTAAGCAGGGGGTTGGACTAGAAGACCTCTAAGGTCCCTTCCAACTCTGCTATTCTATTCTATTCTATTCTATTCTATTCTATTCTATTCTATTCTATTCTATTCTATTCTATTCTATTCTCCAGATGTGCCCATCAGTTCTTAAAGATTAGAGTTATCTTGTTTTGTGGGAAAGCTAAGAAGGAAGAAGGACATGCACATAACATCCTCCATTAAAATTCAGACCCTCACTGAAGTTCATTGGAGTTTATGGTGCACATGTTTTGTCTTGATGGACCTAGGGAAAAATGCTGAAGCTAAAATGGGTCATTCCAATTGACCCATAACTTGAATTTAGCTCTTACCCGTCATGGACAGTGTCTGATGGAAAAATAATTGGATCTCAACAGGCTGCAAAGCGGCAGCTGATATCTCCTTTATGTTCGTGTGTTTCTAAAGCAGCCTCAGAAGAAAAAGAGCACAATTAAGTGTGATAAACAGGCAGGCACTCCGGGGGACTCATTAGAGGTGACTCATTGCAATGAAATTGGCCTTCACGAAGGGATGGCTTGCTTCTCTCTCACCCTTTTTGCTCCTACTTTGTGCAGGGTAGACATACGCTGGCAGAATAGGGTCTCCTTGTTCTTCAAGCAAATTAAATTGCATCTTTATTATTATGAGGTCTTCGGAATAGTGTTTCCTTTTAGGAGCCCTCTCACTTTTTTCTCCAGGGCCTAAGAACTATGCACATTTCTGCACCAAGATTGAGGAAGCAAATCTGCAAAGTCAAATATGTGCAAAAGACAGGGGTTCGCTGTTGGAGGTTCGCAGGGGTTCGGGAGAACCTCTAGCTAAGATTCGGTGCAGTTCAGAGAACTCCTAAATCCCACTCCTGGCTGGCCCCACCCAGCCGCCCCTCCCCTCCCAGGAGCCCCCACGCGACCTGTTTTGGATGCAGGTAAGTTTGGGGAGGGTGAGAAACGGGCCTACTGGAAGTTCGGGAAGGGCCTCCAGAGGGCCTCCGGGGAGGCCGTTTTCGCCATCCCAGAGGCTCAAGGAAAGCCTCCGGAGCCCAGGGAGGGCAAAAACGCCCCCCCCCCCCCCCGCCGTGGTGCAGGATGCTGACTAGGTCATGCCCACCATGGCCACACCCACACAGCAACTGGGCAGAGAACCCCTTGCTAAAAATTTTTGAAGCCCACCCCTGGCAAAAGACCATGTAGATTAACAAAAGAGCGTGTAGGGTTTAGGAGATGTTTTCAGATGCTTCAAAACAGAGATAGGGAGAGCCTCAATTCATTTGTATAGGTAGTCCTCGACTTACAACAGTGACCGTTTGAAGTCACAACGGCTCCGAAAAAAGTGACTTATGACCAGTTTACACATTTATGACAGGTTGCAGCCTCCCCATGGCCATGTGATCAAAATCCAGACGCTTGGCAACTGACTCATCTTTATGACAGTTGCAGAGTCCCCGGGTCACGTGAGTCTCCTTTTGCAACCTCCTGACAAGCAAAGTCAATGGGGAAGCCAGATTCACTTAACAACCGTTTTACTAACTTAACTTCTGCAGGGATTCACTTAACAACTGTGTGGCAAGAAAGGTTGTAAGATGGTGTAAAACAAACCAGTGTCTCACTTAGCAACATACCTTTTGGGCTCAATTGCAGTCGTAAATCGAGGACTACCTGTGCATGTCTACAGGTGGTCCTTGACTTACAACCTTTTGTTCAATGACAGTTTGGAGTTACAACCGAGATGGAAAAGGGACCTAGGACCTGTTCTCAAAGTTACAACGGACACACACACCCCTGCGTCACGTGGTTGTGATTTGAGCACTTGGCAACCAGGTCACATTTACGACGGTTGTAGTGTTTTGTGATCTTGTGGCCCTGATTTGCAACTTTCCAGCTGGCTTCCGACGAGCAAAGTCAACGGAGAAAACTTGTTCGTTTACCAGCCGCCTGGTTCACTTAACAACTGCACGATTTGCATAGCAACCGCAGTAAAAAAAAAAAAGGGGTTGTAAAATTGGGGGGGGGTCTGGTCATGCGACGAGGCCTTTCATGACCGCATCGCTTAACGTCCCTTAAATTCTGGCCTCAGTTGTGGTCCTAAATCGAGGACTATCTCCGGCTCGCTTAACGATTGCACGATTTGCTTAACCACCACAGTAAAAAAAACATTGTAAACGTGGCTCCTTTCAATGACCGCATCGCTTAGCAACCTAAATTCTCCTCTCAATTGTGGTCATAAATCGAGGACTACCCGTAATTCTTGAGAAAGTATAAAAGCCCGTTTTTTTTTTTCTGCCCTGAAAGTTAGAATCCTTTCCCCCAGGTGCAAGCAGGTAATCTGTTCTTTCTCAGAAGCAATTAACTGCTTAGCCATTGGAGAAGCCGGCTATTCTTCCCTCCCAAACCTGAGATTATTGAGGTATTTAAAATCCACCTAGGGGACAATGCTTGGTGTGGCTCCTTTGGGGAACGGATGTGTTTGTTTGCGCTCCAATTAATTCCCCCCCCGAAACATAACAGGTCGCTTTGTAATTTAATCGATTTCTCAAATACAGCAATATGCTCCACCAGGGATGTTTCCTGCGGAGAGACAAAGCTTCAATGGAAGCAACATTCCCTTCCGTGGGAAAATGGCTCTTTCATTTTAGGGAACGATAGAGGGAAAAAATTTACACGGAAAAAGCCATCTCCGCTCGCTTATGGGGATACAGAAAAGTAAATGAGGTAGTTGAGATGCCTTAGAAATGTAATATCCCACCAATCCAGACGGATGTGTTTATTTTTCGAAGTGGCAAGCATGCGTTGAAATTGTATAGGGCAGTGATGGCTAACCTTTTTGTCGTTGTGTGCCGAAAGCGTGTGCCTGCACCCGCAATGCAATGTGTGCGTGTCCGCCTGCTACTCCTGGCACATGTGACCCCGTGCTCTCCCGCCCTCCTATGCATGGTGGGAATGGAGATTTTACAGTATTCTTCCCCTGGAGTGGGGTGGGAATGGAGTGGAGTGGGAATCTATCTGCTGAACAAAGCTCCGCATTGGTGACAGGGACAGCATCCGGCCAGTAAACACTCTGCTAGCTCCATTCAGTTGCCCAGACTCCACCCTGCAAGGGATTATGGGGTCATTAAATGATGATGATGATGATGATGGGGTGGGTTGCCCACCATTTTGGTAAATGGTAAATTGCCTGGTTCATATGTGTATTTATTTATTAAATATTTATTTATTTGTATCCTGCCTTTATCATTTTTGCAAATAAGTCAAGGCGGCGAACATATCCCACACAACTTCCTCCTCCTAAAGTCCCCACAACATCAACCCTGTGAGGTAGGTTGGGCTGAGAGATAGAGGGACTGACTGACCCAAAGTCACCCAGCTGCTTTTAAATGCCTAAAACGGGACTAGAACTCACCATCTCCTGTTGATTGGCCCCAAGTCACCCAGCTGATCGCTTATCTCACCGCTGACTCCGGCAACATTACAAAAGTTAAAAACAACAGAAAGAAAACCTCCCCCCAAAGTCCATTATTAGTTCCGAAGTCCATTAGTCCTTCTCCCATTCTTTTTTTCTCAGCAACCTCTTTTGGATTTTTCCAGAAATGGTCTTGGGTAGGTCTTGAACAAACTCGATCTAACGAAAACAGAATGAAATCGTATTTAAAAAAAAAAGAGAGAGAAAACTGTCAGCCCTTCAAGGTTGTCTAAACAAGAAAACTAGGAATTCTAGCTCCTTAAGGCTGCGTTAAGGAAACTTGCGAGTCGGAATGTACATCTATCCTCCTTTGCCTTTACAGTCTAGGAAACTGGGAATGGTCCTTTCTGAGATGCTTGCCACACCCCATTTATTCTGTGGGGGGCAGCTGTCTCTTATCTGATCATTGCCTCCTCCTCCTCCTCCCCTTCCCTGATTTTCAGGACCATTACCAGGGATGGGATTCAAAAATTTTAGCAACAGGTTCTCTGCCTGATTGATGGGTGGGCGTGGCCATGGTGGGCGTGGCCTACTCGGCCTTCTGCACCACAGCAGGGTGGGTGGGTGGCATTTTCACCCTCTCCAGGCTTCGTAGGTTTTTCTTGAGCCTCCGGGAGGGTGAAAACAGCCTCCCCCGGGCTCCGGAAGCCCGTCTCCCACAGAAAAGAAAACACCAGGAGCCACAAAACCCTTTTGACCTCTAAAATGAAGATAGCACTGCATATATATATATATATTTACCTTTATGCTATGTATTAAAAAAACGATAGCATGTTGCATTTATGCAATCAATGAACTGCTACAGAGAAAACAAATTTGTATTTCTGCCGGCAACAAAAATATTTTGAACTCCGAAAAAAAAAAAAAGATGGGTCGAAAACCTCAATAAATTGCATGCCGGCGGGTATCACACATTGGCGGTTGTGACGCATATTTTGAGCGACAGGGAGCCACAGCAGAGGGATGAAAGAGCCACATGTGGCTCCAGAGCCACAGGTTGCTGACCCCTGATCTAAAGCATCCATCTGTTTTTTCATCAACAGATAGAGTTAGCCCACAACTCAGGCTGTAGCCTACATGATGGAGATGGTGTCACTTCAGCAACCTTCAAGGTCCTACCAATGGTTCAAGCCATACAAGACCTAAACTTCCTGTTGTGCCAAGGACTCACCTTTCTGGGGTACTTATATGGAGCTGTGATTTTCTTCACGTGTCCTTGCAGCTCCACACTTAATTTCTCTCTGTCTTGTGATTGGTAGGCAGGCGTTAGGATGATAAAAGCTTTTACCACCTACAGCCACGTCAAGATAAAAGAAGATGAATTAGCAATGACTTTTAAGGTTTGTGCAAGGGTAGCTTTCTGGAACGATAGGATTAATGCTTAATAATAATGTTAGTGATTTTAAAAAAATGATAATACCAATAGAGATAGGAATCCTGGGTGCAATCCCAAAACAACCAGGCCATTCCTCGAACACCGTCGGCATTGACATAACCATCACCAATCAATTGCAAAAAGCAACTTTACTCGAAACAGCTTACATCCTGCGACGATGCCTCTAACACCATCAAATGTCAACATCTACTTATCTCAGATTTTTTTTTTAAGGAAGGACACAATAGATGGATCAAAATGCCAAATCCAAGACATCTGGTTGACTGTATGGCTGAGAAACTGGAGTTGGTCATTTTCAGGACCCTGGAGAGCTCCCCATAGAACTTCATAGACTAAAATAGCACTGGAAAAGAGAGCTGTTGCTTCAATAGATACTGTGCTCAGCATAAGCCTTGTGCGAGGTGATCTCTACCCTTTTGTAATGTGGACTATGGAATAAAATAACCCAATCTGAAGACTTTCCTTGATTGAGAAACTATAGAAGCCAAGGAAGACTGGTCACGAAATCTAAAATCTCAAATTGTGGGAGACCATGGCCTCGGATGAATAGAATAGAATAGAATAGAATAGAATAGAATAGAATAGAATAGAATAGAATAGAATAGAATAGAATAGAATAGAATAACAGAGTTGGAAGGGACCTTGGAGGTCTTCTAGTCCAACCCCCTGCTTAGGCAGAAAACCCTACACCACTTCAGACAAATGGTTATCCAACCTCTTCTTAAAAACTTCAAGTGTTGGAGCATTTACAACTTCTGGTGGCAAGTTGTTCCACTGATTAATTGTTCTCACTGTCAGGAAATTTCTCCTTAATTTTGGGTTGCTTCTCTCCTTGATTATTTTTCACCCATTGCTTCTTGTCCTACCCTCAGGGGCTTTGGAGAATAGCTTGACTCCCTCTTCTTTGTGGCAGCCCCTGAGATATTGGAAGACTGTTATCATGTATCTCCTAGTCCTTCTTTTCATTAAACTAGACATACCCAATTCCTGCAACTGTTCTTCATATGTTTTAGTCTCCAGTCCCCTAATCATCTTTGTTGCTCTTCTCTGCACTCTTTCTAGAGTCTCCACATCTTTTTTACATTGTGGTGACCAAAACTGAATGCCTTATTCCAAGTGTGGCCTTACCAAGGCATTATAAAGTAGTATTAACACTTCACATGATCTTGATTCTATTTCTCTATTTATGCAGCCTAGTGCTGTGTTGGCTTTTTTGGCAGCTGCAGCACACTGCTGACTCATATTTAAGTAATTGTCCACTAAGACTCCAAGATCCCTCTCACAGTTACTACTGTTGATTAAGGTACCACATATACTGTACCTGTGCATTTTGTTTTTCTTGCCTAAATGTAGAACCTTACTTTTTTCATCATTATATTTCATTTTGTTAGATAGCACCCAATGTTCAAATCTGTCAAGATCCTTCTGTATCTTGAGCCTCTCTTCTGGAGTGTTGGCTATTCCTGCCAACTTGGTGTCATCTGCAAATTTGGTGAGTTCCCCATGTATCCCCATCCATGAGAAAGCACATAGGAGTGGTGAGGGATTCTCAGCAATTCGGTGACCTGGAGTGATTATGTCCTACATCCTTGTTGGGTTCTTCACCCAGAGGACATAACACACAGCATTATGGACACTTTACCTCTCCTCTGATGGGATCTGGGCTGCTAACAACAGCGGCTTCAGCTACTGCAGGGTGCTTCATCAAAGCGTGCTCCACTTCAAATGGGCCAATGCGATATCTAAACAGGAGAATACCATAAATCAAGGGAGATTCTGTGGATTGAAGGTCAAAAGCTCCAATCTGATCTCTGAAGAGTCGCTGCCCATCATTGGTTACCCAGATGTTGATAGGCCAAAGGTTAATGGATACTGGGAGCTACCACATAGAATTAAAATACTTCATTGCTTTCCAAATTTAACAGGAAGCATTTGATTTTGGCAAGTTATTGTGCCTGATGTGTTTATCTAGAACTTGCTTTTATACTTCAGTTGAAGGAGCCAAAGTACCTCTGAGCATGTACCGAAAGTAGAACATGGAAATTGGAAGGTCACTGAATGGAAAGAGCCAATCTCAGTACACACCTTGGAGACCTCAAAATTTCGCTTCATTGGTGGAAATGTTTTAATAGTGCTGATGGAATTGTTGACCTCATTTCCATGAGTTTTGATTTTATTCACGTTGATGGAATCTCTCTCTCTCTCTCTGTGGTGTGTGTGTGTGTGTGTGTGTGTGTGTGTGTTTGGAGATGGGGGTGGTAGTCTATCATTGTGGTACAAGATTGAGTATCTGGCCTATGAATGCATCTAGATTTTGCATTGCTATTGTTGGCATTAAGCATCTCAGATATCTTGCAAAGCATTAGCAAACAAAGTCTACCCAGAAGACAAGATGATATCATCTGCTCTTGCAGTGAACTGGACGTATCCATCTTCATCCATGAGTCCTCTATCTCCAGTGATGTAGTAGTCCCCACGTTCGGTACCGGCGGTTTTTTCCGGATCATTCTAAGGACAAAGAAGCAGGCAATCCACACCTCACATTCTTGCCTGGGTGGCTACAACTTCGAGTGAGGCCACACTTGGAAATGTGATCCATCACTGGATTATCATAGGGTGGAAACCCCATAGGCTCTGCGTGGGCCATAGTAGCCTCATCATTCAGCTTGTTGAAACCCACTGGATCATTAAAGTAGAACGTTCTCAACCATCTCTGTTCAAACCTCTTCCCCACCTCCCTGGTCATTGGTCAGCAATTATCCAATCAGATCTCCCTATGTTCACCACCTCGGTATCACTGATTTGCCCAAAGTGGACTGGTGTGGGGTGGTCTTGGAACCAACAATTGTCACCTTTGTTGTAGCTTTCCAACTTCCATGTTGGGAACCGAGATGGACCGAAGCTTCGTTTGAAGCTTCATCTTTGGTTCATTTCTGTAGCTTCTTCTCAATCATTATTAGGGACAATGGCTGGGGGTGTCTCCCCTAACCTCTTCTACTTCTTGAAATTTGCTCTGTTGTTTGAGGGGGGTTCTTCCTTACCACATAACCACTGAAAAGACCCACAGGTTTTTGCGGCTTGATCTTCACGGCGATGTCTCCTTCTTCTCCAGGAGGAAGACGGTTGTTATTTTCATCAATGATCTAGAAAGAAATGGTCATTCAAGATTCCTTTTTGATTTTGATTTTTTTTTTTTTTTTGGAGAGGACCATGGGTGGACTTCAAAATTTTTAGTAAGGGGTTCTCTGGCCGTGGCCATGGTGGGCGTGGCCTAGTCAGCCTCCTGCACCACGGGGGGGGGGCGTTTTTGCCCTCCCCAGGCTCCAGAGGCTTTCCTCAAGCCTCTGGGAGGGTGAAAATGGCCTCCCCAGGCTCCGGAGGCCCTTCCTGAACTTCCGGTAGGCTCATTTTTCACCCTTCCTGAGCCTCCTTGCGTGCCCTGCACTTACCTGCATCCAAAACGGGCTGCGTGGGGGCTCCTGGGAGGGGAGGGGCAGGAGGGGCGGGGCCAGCCAGGAGTGGGATTTGCGGGGGGTCTCCAAACTGCACAGAATCTTAGCTAGAGGTTCTCCCGAACCCCTGCGAACCCCCAGCAGCCCACCCCTGGACAGGACCTCCTTGGCTAGCAGATTCATCGTAATGCACAATTCTCATGGTATTAGGTTATGCTATGCCAAGGAATTTTCCCACCTTATAATTCAGGTAGTCCTCGACTTACGACCACAACCGAGCCCCGAATTTCCGTTGTGAAGTGAGCAATTTGGTTGGTGAGTTTTGCCCCGTTTTGCAACCTTTCTTGCCACTGGAGTTAATCGAATCACTCGCAGCGGTTAACTTAAAAACATGATTGTTAAGTGAATCTGCCTTTCCCCATTTTAAATTGCTCGTCCGAAGGTTGCAACAAAAGGGATCATATGACCCCGGGATTCAGCAACCATCATAAACGTGAATCAGTTGCCCAGTGTCTGAATTTTGATCATATGACGCCAGGGATTCTGCAGTGGTTATTAAGTGTGAAAAATAGACATAACCTCCTTTTTTCAGGTTCATTGTAACTGCGAAAGTGTCAGGGCTTTGATCGATCCCATTTTTGGCTCTGAGACAATCACCCTGATTTAATTAGAGGTTGGACCATGGCTTCTCCAAATTGCAATATTCTGAAATAAAACCCGAAGAAAGTATTCTCTAATAAAACTCATTTATTTGTTATAAAGAAAATAAAACACCTCACTAACTAAGAAAAGTAATTGTTACATTTTGAAATATAGTTCGTGCCAGCTGCTTTCTCAGCAGCCGACACCTCCGTGGCAAGAGAACAAAGGAAGGAGTGTGAAGGAATGTGGGTGGATACGGATACACGATAAGAAGTTGGCAAGCTACGGAAAGTCTGACAGTCCAGAAATAATTAGCTCAGCTGGTAAATAAAAGAATGAAGTGACAGAAAGGTCACTAAACGAACGGTTGTAAGTTGAAGACTACCTGTATTGATGATCATCATCATCTTCATTTAACGACCCCATAATCTCTTGCGGCATGAAGTCTGGGCAACTGAATGGAGCTAGCAGAGTGTTTTAATGGCCGGATGCCCTTCCTGTTGCCATTGTGGAGTTTTGTTTAGCAGACATATTCTCAGTGTGCCCAGAGAGAGAACCCGCAACCTCCTGATTGTGAGGTGAGAGTTTCACCTCTAGGCCACTGCACTGCTCCACTACCTGTATTGATGATATCCATGACAAAATGGACTTACCTGGAGATCAACGCCAGAAAGAGGTTTTCCAATAAATCCAGGTTTAATTTTCATCCCTTTTCCGGTGCTGCATAGAATGGACTGTGAGGATAAATTATAGGAGTGCAATTAAGTTATACTTATTATCCAAATTTTGATCATGTGACTCTGGGGATGCTGCAATCATTGTAAGGGTGAAGACCGGTTGTAAATCTCTTTTTTTTTTCCCAGGGCCGTTGCAACTTTAAATGGTCGCTAAACATATGGTTGCAACTCGAGGACTTTCTATACTGGATGGATGTGAATTTTTTCAGGGCCTCAACATTGTTTATTGTTTTAACGAATTTTTTGCTTGCTGCCCAGAGTTTCTTCTGCTTCATAAACAAATACCTTTGGGTCAAAAATAAATACCTGAAGGTATCTAGTTGTTTTTAACCAAATTATTTTAAGATTGTTCTGACCTAGGCTTCCTGCAAAAAACACGAGTAGTCCCAAAAACCTCTTTTATTGCAACAGCTGTGAATTCTGTTCATTCACAGATGAGTCCCAAATAGTTGTAAAGAGTCCTTCGGGATAATCATTCGGAAATGAACTAATTGTCTCCTGCAAACTCCCCTCCCCTTTCGCTCCTCTTTATTCCCTATGGGAGGGGCCATTCACTGTCCACTTGTGCCTTTACTCCTGAGTCGACCCTTGTTCCTTAGCTGTTCCCTTCTCCTGGCAGCTCTGCGCATGCGCACGTCGGGAACAGGCTCCAGCTGTTCTTCAGCCTCACTTATCTCCGACTCTGAAGGTAGTTGATAACTGTCAGATGGTCCTGGCTCCATCTCTGCCTCCGAAGCAGAGCACTCATCAGAGCCTTCCCCCGACTCCAGGACTGGCCCATGTTCCACCCCAACCTCCTCACTGTCTCCAAGTCTGCAGCCAGCTCCACTGGCTGCTGGTGGGCCACAACAATCTGGGAAAGTTCCACGCGTTTCTGTTGTGCACCTTTTCACCCTGAACATTTATATTAAAGACACAACTGGTTGCAAACTTACACTTTCTGTCTGCCCGTAGCCTTCATGGATATCCAACCCAGTTTCTTCTTTCCACACTTTGAGCTCTTCTAGATTACTTGGTTCTCCACCACTCAAGCAAGTCTGCAGACTCTTGAATTTATACCTGAACGAAGAGAAGGAGAAAGCAATATTCTTCTGAGAAAGGATCTTCAAGTAGATCGATGAACTCCAAAACATGAACAATGGATCACTTGGATTGATTACAGATTGACCTTGACTTACAACAGTTCATTTAGTGATTGTTGGACGTTACAATGGCACCCAAAAAAAGAGACTTATGACCATTTTTCACACTTACGACTGCTGCAGCATGTGATCAAAATTCAGACGCTTGGCTATGACAGTTGCAATGTCCCGGAGTCCCTTTTACAAACCTCCTGACCAGCAAAATCAATGGGGAAGCCGAGTTCATTTCACGACCGTGTTACTAATTTAACAATGGCAGTGATTGGCTTAGCAAATGTGGCAAGAAAGGTTGTAGAATGGGGCAAAATTCACTTAACAAATGTCTCACTTAGCAACAGAAATGTTGGGCTCAATTGTGATCACAAGTCAAGGACTACCCTTATATCAGGGGTAGGATCAGCAGGATCTGACAGAAAACCGGTAGCGGAATATTGAGTAGTTTGGGGAACCGGCAAATACCACCTCTGGCTGGCCCCAGAGATGGGTGGGAATGGAGATTTGGCAGTATCCTTCCCTCAGGAGTGGGGTGGGAATGGAGATTTGGCAGTATCCTTCCCTCAGGAGTGGGGTGGGAATGGAGATTTGATAGTATCCTTCCCTCAGGAGTGGGGTGGGAATGGAGATTTGATAGTATCCTTCCCTCAGGAGTGGGGTGGGAATGGAGATTTGGCAGTATCCTTCCCTCAGGAGTGGGGTGGGAATGGAGATTTGGCAGTATCCTTCCCTCAGGAGTGGGGTGGGAATGGAGATTTGGCAGTATCCTTCCCTCAGGAGTGGGGTGGGAATGGAGATTTGATAGTATCCTTCCCTCAGGAGTGGGATGGGAATGGAGATTTGGCAGTATCCTTCCCTCAGGAATGGGGTGGGAATGGAGATTTGATAGTATCCTTCCCTCAGGAGTGGGATGGGAATGGAGATTTTGCAATATCCTTCCCCTGCCACGCCCACCAAGCCACGCCCACAGAACAGGTAGTAAAAAAATGTGGATTTCACCACTGCCTTATATGCCGTTAAGCTGGTGTCATTTGTTAGCAACGACATAGATCAGGGATGGGGAAAGATGCCTCCTTCATGACTTGTGGACTTCAATTCCCAGAATTCCTGAGTCAGCCGCCATGCTCTGGGATTTGAAGACCATAAAGGGGCCATCGTTCCCCACCTCCGACACAGATAAGATCTTCTCTGGGATAAGTATTTTGTCCCCATCCCGGTCCTTCACATCTTCCAAACGTGAGACAAAATTGCACAAGAGCTAAAACACCACAAAATGGTGTTTTTCCTACGCAAATGAGTTGTACCTGCTAACATCATGTTGGAGCAGCATCCGAAATATGGTTGGTGTGCCACAAAAGGTCGTCACCGGATACTTGGCAAGGGTCTGAGTAAAAGGGAGGAAGCCATTTTTAATACCATGGAGTGAGATTTGACAGTGGGCACAGAGAAATATAATTGAGTAATACGTATGCAAATAACCAGGGGTGGGCTTCAAAAATTTTAGCAAGGGGTTCTCTGCCTGGTTGCTGGGTGGGCATGGCCATGGTGGGTGTGGCCTAGTCAGCCTTCTGCACCATGGTGGGGGGGGGGCGTTTTTACCCTCCCCAGGCTTCGGAGGCTTTTCTCGAGCGTCCAGGAGGGCAAAAACAGCCTCCCCGATGCTCAGTCCTGCCAAAGTTCTTTTCTTGGCAAAAGTTCAGAAGCAAGAGAGCTGACACGAACAAATGTAGCAACGTTGCTTTCCTACAAAGATCCCAAGAGCCATTGCTGCTCTTTTAAGCCTTCTGGGAAGGGCCGATCATCTCCTGGCCTTACTCCCGAGTCGTCCTTTTTGCTTCAGCTGCTCTTGCCTTCTGGCAGCTCTTCACATGCGTGCACTAGGAACAGGCTCCTCCTGTTCCTCTGCCTCTCTGCTATCTGCCTCTGGAGGCTCCGGAGTCCGCGCATCACTCCCAGATGGGCCTGGCCCCATCTCTGCCTCCGACGCAGAGTCTCTAGGCCGTCCCCAGCCTCCAGGAGTGGCCCATGATTCTCCCCCGTCACCTCACTGTCCAACTCCTCTGCCAGCTCTGCAGGCTGCTGGCGGACCACAACAATCATTGACTATCTGTATGGGACTTTTCAAATAAGGCACCTCAGTTCTTACCTCCAAAACTACTTTGGGATCAAACTGGAGAAAACCATGTTGAAATATACACGATCCTTGGCTCCAAGGAGAGTAGAAAGATCCTACGGCAAATTTTATCCAGCCAGGATCAGAAAGACCCCACATAATGTCCGAAGAAGTCAGACTCATCCATTCTCTGTTAATAATAATTAAAAAAACCCAATAGATATTCTGTGAATGACATTAAAACTCAAACTATAGAGTGGTGCAGTGGCCTAGAGGTAGAACTCTCGCCTCACAATCAGGAGGCTGTGAGTTCGATCCTAAGTAGAGGCAGATATTTCTCTCTCTGGGCACAATGAGAATATATCTGCTGAAAAAATAAACTCCGCACTGGTGACAGGAAGGGCATCTGGCCAGTAAAACACTCAGCTCCATTCAGTGGACCAGACTCCACCCTGCAAGGGTTTATGGGGTCATTAAAAGAAGATAGTGATGATTAAGACTCAAACTATAGCAGCCATTGTAGGGGTCATCATTCTCGAAAGGGATCACGTCACAGAAGCCGCGAGTTTATTCAGAAAATGCTACACAGGTAGTCCTCGACTTAAGACCACAATCGAGCCCAAAATTTCTGTTGCTAAGCGAGATGTTTGTTAAGTGAATTTTGCCCCATTTTCTTGTCCTAGTTGTTAAGTAAATCACTGCAGCTGTTAAGCTAGTCACACAGTTGTTAAGTGAATCTGGATTCCTTGTTGAGATGGTCGCAAAAGGGAATTACGTGACCCTGGGACTCTGCAACCGTCATAAATATGAGTCAGTTGCCAAGCTTCTGAAGCTTGATCACGTGACCATGGGGATGTTGCAATGGTCATGAATGTGAAAAACGGTCGGAATTCATTTCTTTCGGTGCTGTTGTAACTTCGAACGGTCACTAAACGAACTGTTGTAAGTTGAGGACTTCCTCTATATTTCTGGTCCTCTCTGCAGCTAATCCTGCAGTGGTTCATTCTCTAATATCTTACAAATCAGGATACTGCAATGAGTATTGGAAGGCTGCAATTGAAAATTGCCCAGAATAGTACAGATAGCAGAAGTTGTGATCATGTGACCACAGGATCAGGGGTGAAATCCAGTAGGTTCTGACAGGTTCTGGAGAACCGGTAGCAGGAATTTTGAGCAGTTCAGAGAACCAGTAGTAGAAATTTTGAGTAGTTCGGAGAACTGGCAAATACCACCTCTGGCTGGCCCCAGAGTGGGGTGGGAATGAGGATTTTGCAATATCCTTCCCCCGGAGTGGGGTGGGAATGGGGATTTTGCAGTACCCTTCCCCTGCCCACCAAGCCATGCCCACAGAACCGGTAGTAAAAAAAAATTGGATTTCACCACTGCACAGGATGCTACAAGCCGTCATACATGCAAACTGGTTGCAAAGCACCCAAATGGCAATCACGTGACTACAGATGTGGTACCGCGACAGTCGTAAATGCGAGTACAGTTTGTAAAGCATCTTTTTTTTGAGGCTAATGTAACTTCGAAACCTTGCAACTTGGAACCAACGAATGGATTGTAAGTCAAGGACCACCTGCAATCAATCAATCAATCCATGAAGAAATATATAGAGGTCGGTCAAATGCAGACCCATAGAACTACCTTGCAGTAGTGGCCAGCCCAAACCCCAAACTGCCTTGCGAATGCTGCACCATTTTGGGGTAGCCCATGGTCCCACTGGTGAAGTAGATGGTCATCGGATCAAGGCTCTTCGTCTGAACAGGTTGATGCCGGTCGGAGGCGGCTCTGCAAAACAGAAGCAGGGCAACTCCAAAGGTACTTTATTCAAAAGGCAACTGAACTATCTATCTGTGGTTTCCGACGTCCCGATATAGTCAGTTGACGCCATCTCTGACTATTGGGGGCGAATCACTGGCCCCCACGGAGAGGGCTCGCAACTTGGGCGTCCTCCTGGATTCACGGCTGTCTTTAGAAGAGCACTTGACGGCCGTGACCGGGAGGATTTTCTATCAGGTTCGCCTGATTCGCCAGTTGCGTCCCTTTCTGGATCGGGACTCGTTACGCACGGTCACTCATGCCCTCGTCACCTCCCGCCTGGACTATTGTAATGCTCTCTACATGGGGCTCCCCTTGAGGAGCACCCGGAGGCTCCAACTGGCGCAGAGTGCGGCCGCGCGGGTGGTAATGGGAGCGTCATGGCACTCCCATGTGACACCTCTCCTGCGCAAGCTGCACTGGCTCCCGGTGGTCTTCCGGGTGCGCTTCAAGGTTTTGGTTACCACCTTTAAAGCGCTCCATGGCTTAGGACCTGGTTATCTACGGGACCGCCTACTACCACCAATAGCCTCCCACCGGCCAGTACGCTCTCATAGAGAGGGACTCCTCCGGGTGCCGTCAGCCAAACAATGTCGGCTGGCGACCCCTAGGGGGAGAGCCTTCTCTGTGGGGGCACCTACCGTCTGGAATGAGCTCCCCCCGGAGATACGGAGGATCCCGGATCTGCGCACCTTCCGCCGCGCTGTGAAGACTCTTTTATTCCATCAAGCAGGCTTGGCCTAATTTCCTTCCTCTTTTAATATATAAATTTTAAATCTGTTCTTAAATTATTGGGGTGTTTTAATTTGTCTGGGCCAAAATGATTTAATTTGATTTTAACTGGTTTTTTAAATTTTTGTATTTATGTATTTTATTGCTTGGCTGTTCACCGCCCTGAGTCCTTCGGGAGTAGGGCGGTATACAAATCAAAAAAATAAAAAATAAATAATAATAAAATAAATATTGTTTCTTTGAAGACGTTTTGCTTCTCATCCAAGAAGCTTCTTCAGCTCTGACTGGATGGTGGGGAATGGAAGGGTTTATACTCCTTGCAAATAAATCTGGTCATCTGCATTCTTTTTAGAGAGGCACTGAGGCCACTTGGAGGTTTATCTGCAGCAGTTCCAAGAAGGCTCCACATCCATTTGCACCAAGGGTGGGGTGCTGGGGGTTCGGGCGAATCTCTAGCTAAGATTCTGTGCAGTTCGGAGAATCCCCAAATCCACTCCTGGGCCCCACCCACCCCTCCCCTCCCAGGAGTCCCCACACAACCTGTTTTGGATGCAGGTAAGTGCAGGGCGCACACGGAGGCTCGGGGAGGGCAAAAAATGGGTGTACCGGAAGTTCGGGAAGGATGGAAACGTTTCCGGCCTCCAGAGAGCCTCTGGAGCCTGGGGAGTCTGTTTTCGCCATCCCGGAGGCTCAAGGAAAGCCTCCAGAGCCTGGGGAGGGCAAAAACATCTCCCCACCATGGTGCAGGAGGCCGACTAGGCCACACCCACCATGGCCATGCCCACTCAGCAACCGGGTGGAGAACCCGTTGCTAAAATTTTTGAAGCCTGCCCCTGATTTGCACTACTAGGGTGACTCCGAGGACACAGACAAACGTACAAGTGGCCTCAACGACTCTCCAAAAGAATGCAAAAAAAGCATCTTTGGGACAATCATGACCTGGATGACTGAGAAGCTCCATAGATATTTAGAGGCAGAGAAGGTTAGCAGAGCCAAGCAACATATGGAGTTTAGCCCAAGAAATCTCTAAATTGGAGTAGAAATGGACATACGAGGACTACCTGTACACAATAAAGCTTGTGCATTTAGATACTATTTGACAGAAATGCCAGGATTTTCATCATCTATATGTAATAACGTGTTTTCCCGAAAATAAGACTCTGTCTTATATTTTTTGAACCCCGAAATAACTGCTTGGCCTTATTTTCGGGGAGGTCTTATTATTTTGGGGCACGTGGAGCAAGACAGGGATCCTTTTGCTGTCTTACCTGATTTCCAGCTTTGTTTTCCTAACCAGAGGAAATTTTTTTTTTATTTTAATTTAATTTGTATACCACCCTTCTCCCAAAAGGGACTCAGGGTGGTGAACAGCCAAATTAAAATACATACAATAAAAAGTTAAGAGATTAAATCAATTGGCCTCCCAATTTAAAACCCCAAGTCTATAAAATTTAAAAATCCCATTAAAAACCATTTAGGCTAGGCCGGCTTGCTGGAATAAATAAGTCTTCAGGGCCTTATGGAAGGTCCGGAGGTCCAGGATCAGTCGTATTCCAGGAGGTAGCCTATTCCACAGGGCGGGTGCCCCCACAGAGAAGGCTCTCCCCCTGGGGGCCGCCAGCATACATTGCTTGACCGACGGCACTCTGAGGAGACCCTCTCTGTGAGAGCGTATTGGCCAGTGGGAGGTTATTGGTAGCAGCAGGCGGTCTCGTAAGTACCCTGGCCCTAAGCCATGGAGCGCTTTAAAGATGAGAACCAACACCTTGAAGCGCACCTGGAAGACCACCGGCAGCCAGTGCAGCTCGCGCAGGAGAGGTGTTACATGGGAGCGCCACATCGCCACGTCGCAGGGACGGCTGTGCATGCATTTAAATATTTTCGGGGAGGGCTTATTTTCTGGGAAGGTCTTATTTTTTGGGAAACATGGTATTTACAGACGATATCTCTTGGTGTCACAAAGGTCTTGAAGCGACAGTAAGGATACTCACTGTAGCAAATCATGGAAGTTTAGCCAACCTTCCCTTTTGCTGGTCTTGGAAACCAGGATCCGAGTTTTCAGCCAGCTGCATTCTGACCCCACGGCATCTACAAACGGCGCAGTAGCCTCGTTGGCAACAATACAGCTGACTTTGGATTGCTGGAGTCTGTATAATATGTCTGGAGCGGTCAAAAGGATTGTAGCTGGAATGAAGACAATGCCTGGCAAAGCAGAACAAAGGACTGTGAGACCAGGGGTGAAATGTAAAATTAGTTACTACCGGTTCGGTAGGCATGGCTTGGTGGTGGTGGTGGTAATGTGACTGGGTGGGCATGGCCAACTTTTTTTTTTTTTTTAACTTTTCAAAGCATTTTTTCTAATGCTTTGAAAAGCCTCTGCTGATCAGGCAACTCCGCTGGGATCGTCAGAGACTTTTCAAAGCATTTTTTTTTACCACCTCTTCAGCCAAGAGGTTGCAGAAAAAAAGGCTTTGAAAAGCCTCTGACGATCCCAGCTGAGCTACGCGATCATCAGAGGCTTTTTTTTTTTACTTTTAAAAGAATTTTTTCGTTGGAAGAGGTTGTAGAAAAAATACTTTTAAAAGTAAAAAATAAAAAAAAAGTCTCTGATGATCGTGCGGTTCAGCTGGGCATGGTGGTGGTGGGGGGTGGGGCAGGGATTTTTGCTACCGGTTCTCCGAACCACCCACCGCCATCGCTACCGGATCGGGCGATCCGGTCTGAACCGGGAGGATTTCACCCCTGCTGTGAGAAAAAAAGGAAGAGAGGGAATCGATAGAATAGAGTAGAGTAGAGTAGAAGTAGTAGAGGCTTAAAATGTCACAAAAAGGCGACGTCATGACATCCGTGTGGGTGGGCGGAGCTTCCCGCAGCCGCTGCTATAGAACTGGCTGGATTTTGTCCCTGATCAGCACCCTTTGGACTGACCTGTTCGGATGCAAGCCAAGCTGAGCAGCCACCACTCGGGGACCCTTGGAAGTATCATGAGGAGTCGATCTCCCTTGTGCAGGTTACAGGCCTCTGAGAGCACAGTGGCAGTTTTCCTAGATAAGTAGCTCAGCTCCTCAAAGGTCCACTTCACCTCTTCATCGTTCTCTGTGACCCACCAGAGGGCTGGATTGGAAGGTCTCTTCCCTTCCTGGCAGACAATGTAGGAGAAATGATATTACGGACGTCCTCAGAGATAAGAACGGTCTCCTGGTCTTGAAAGTCTGACTGAGCAGAAAATCTTTACCGCATTTTTCCTTTCCTTTTAACAACCCTGTAATCCCTTTGGAGAATGGAGAATGGAGCGTTTGCTAGCCGGATGCCCTTCCTGACGCCTACACGGAGTTCACAGCAGATATATATATATATATATATATATATATATATATATATATATATATATATATATATATATATATATATATATATATATATATATATATATATATATATATATATATATATATATATATATATATATATATATATATATATATATATATATATATATATATATTTAATTTGATTTATATGCCGCCCTTCTCCGGAGACTCAGGGCGGCTTACAATGCGTTAAGCAATAGCCTTCATACTTTTGTATATTTTATACAAAGTCAGCTTATTGCCCCCACAAACTGGGTCCTCATTTCACCTACCTTAGAAAGGATGGAAGGCTGAGTCGACCTTGAGCCTTGGAGAGATTCGAACCAGCAGAAATTGCAGGCAGCTGTGTTAATAACAGGGTGCACTAAACCACTGTACTATCAAGGCTCTTGATCCTTGCATCTGTATCCTTGCATCTGATAGTTTTGTATCCTTGCATCTGATAGAGAAATATCAGTCACTGCCTAGAATTGAACTCTCAACCTTCTGAGTGGGAGACGGGTGTCTTCACTTCTAGGCCACTGCAGCGCTCAATAAATTTTACTGGATTACTTGGGACCAATGGTAGAATGGTATTGATAGGTAGAGGTAGCCATTGACTTACAGCCATTTGTTTAGTGGCGGTTCGACGTTACAACGGCCATGAACAAAGTGACTTACAATTGATCTTTGCAGTGATGACGGTTGATCAAAATTCAGGCGCTTTGCAACCAGCACATATTTACGATGGTCATGTGATCACCACTCGTGAGCCACCCAGCCGGCTTTTGACAAGCAAGGTCAATGGAGGGGAAAGCCAAATTCGCTTAACAGCTGCATGATTTACTTAACAACTGCAAGGATGACCTTAACAACCATGGCAAAAAAGGTCGTAAAATCTGGTGCAACTAACTTAACGACTGTCTTGCTTAGCAATGGAAAATTCTAATCATTTGCATGTGGTGATCATGTGACCCCGGGATGCTATCGCTGTTATAAATATATGCCGGCTGCCAATCTTGATCATGTGACCATGGGGACGCTACAACGGTTGCAAATGCAAGAAACAGTCGTAAATCACTTTTTCAGCGCCATTGTAATTTCAAGTGGTCACACTAAATCAGTGTTTCCCAAACTTGACCCTTTGAAGATGTATGGACTTCAACTCCCAGAATTCCTCAACCAGGCATACTGGCTGGGGAATTCTGGGAGTTGAAGTCCATGCATCTTAAAATAGCCAAGTTTGGGAAACACTGCACTAAATGAATGGCTGTAAGTTGAGAACTATTTGTATAATGATTAAATCAACAGCCGGAATTAACTACGGTTAATTGTCAGAGTCGCCTTAAAGTTGAATTCTTTCTCTATATGCAGTAGTAGCCAAAATTGTGGAAACCTTTTGGGAAAAGTGTATTTTCTAAAACTAGCTAATAACACCACTTTTTTGGGGGGGAGTAGTACCTTAAAATTATATATCAGTGGAAAGATAATTGAATCAAGGATGTAATGCAATAACTTTGATGAAGGATTTGCTATTAGAATAGCAGTTGCTGTATAAAGAAGAAAAGTGAAACACATAGAAAAAATGAGATATACACAAATGACCACCATAGAAAAAACGAGATATATGAAAATTATCCCCATGTCAGTTAATGCTTAGTTGGGTAACCTTTAGCATGAATTACAGCCTTACAACATCTTCTCATGGAGGGAACCAAGTCTTTGAGTTCTGCAGCTGTTATAATGTGAAACCAAGATGGAATGATGGCTTCTATTAACTGGGTTTTATTGCTGGGTCGCTTCTGACTAACCAGTTTCTTTAGTCGGCTCCATAGATTTTCAATTGGGTTAAGGTCTGGGCTATTCCCAGGCCATTCCAGCAATAGAATAGGTTTATCTTGAAACTCCAAAAAAAAAAAAAAGTGGTGTTATTAGCCATCAAACCTCAAAAATACACTTTTCCCAAAAGGTTTCCACAACTTTGGCCACTACTGTACTATCAGAGAATTAAAAGGAAAGTGAATAGAAATTCTCAAGAAATTTAATGCAACCTTACCTTTTCTCTTTGGCTCCATTTATCAAGGACGTCGCTTGCAAAATTAAAATATTCTGGCAAATCTCTGTCTCGAGGCTCAGAATCTAAGTTAGCCAGAGATGTAAATGCATGAGTGGTTTGACTGTTGAATCTGCAAGGGAACGTAGGAAGACCGGCAGCCTGGAGCCGAGGAAGTCTGGAGAGAAACTTCATAGCACCAACCATGGGGAATAGCTCGTCTAGCTAAAGTAAACAGGGAGTAAAATTGAAGGAGCTAATTGTGATGAAAGTTTGAACAAGGAAGCCAATGAGCTTGTGTAGGCTCCATGCTGCCTAACAGACAAGTAGAAATTTATTTTTATAGCCTCGAGTCTTAGACTGTAATAGTAGGGATGGCCTTGATAGACCTTGGTAGATCTTGGTAGCCATGAAGATCTTGGAAAAGAGATTCAAATGTTGAGATGTGTCTATATCTATAGTGATCAGAATTATCAAATCATGGTATTTCCTTGGCTATTCTATAGAAGCAAAAAGATTTTGAAGACACAGGATAGGAAAACTATTGATAGTTTTTGAAGCTACGTGTTGGAGAATGCCAAGGACAGCCAAGAAGATGTTGAAATGTGGGGTCCTTGGTGTTTATTACAGATTAACAGAGTTGGAAGGGACCTTGTAGGTCATCTGGCCCAACCCCCCACCCAAGCAGGAGACCCTACACCATTTCTGAGAAATGGCAGTCCAGTCTCTTCTTGAAAGTTTCAAGTGTTCTCTGAGCTTGGTTGTCCTCTTGAAGACATGCCAACAAGCTTAACAGTAAACAGCCCAACCAAAGAACCTCTACGTCTAAGACCACTTCCACCAACATTGACGGTGAAAAACAATTAGAATAATTTGAGAGCAAATCCCATACCTTACTAGCACAGATATTACCTTGTTTGAGTCCTAAAACATCTGCAAGAAAACCACCAAGTTCACCACAAGAGCAGAAAGGACCTTTGATCTCAAGTCTGAGTCAGAAATATTCTCCTTTAGATGTACGAATGGATCATCAAACATCTTTAACGCAGCGTTCTCATCGCTAAGAATCAACAATTATTTGACGGTACATCAATCAATCGAAAAATTAATGTCAGAGGCCCTTCTTTAGAGAATATAATTTTTTAAAGTATAGTTTAACTGATATCTGCTGAGATCCAGCAAAAAACTATACATTAAATCTCAAAATACCTGGGGAATTTATCCGTAAAACCCACAATTAATTTCTGTCCCATTCCTTTTGTGACCTTCTTCAACAAGACAAGATGGATTACTTCATATTTTCACATGCATTTGGAGCAAATCCAGATTATTCTCTCATTTAAAAAAAAAAAAGACTTCTCAATCTGGAGTCTGCAAATGTTTCCAGGCTACAAAAATGTTTAAAATAGAACATGTACCTTTGCAGATGATTTAAAGGCCTCCTCATTAGAAAGCGAGTTCCCGAAAGGAAAGGCATATGACAAAAATTGGATGTTTTTAATGGTGAAGGGATAAATTATTGTTAAAGTTAATGCTTTACTTTGAAACAGAACATCGTATTAGGCAGGGTAAAGGTGATTACATTTTCCTGAATTATTTTGTAATCAAATGTTAATCTTACACTGTGTCCCTCATGTGACAAGTTTCTTTTTCTTTATATAGACTGTGTCAATCAAAGCATGTCAAGATTTTTGCTCTCTGCCTCCTCAATCTTCCTACCACCATCTCCAAGTGTGTTTCAATATTTAGAATTTAGAATAACAGAGTTGGAAGGGACCTTGGAGGTCTTTTTTTAAAAAAGAAAATATTTTTTTATTCAGCATTTACATCTTTAACATCTTTGTTACATTTTTACAGCGTCTTTGGTAATATCTATTTTGTCTTTTGACCAACTATATACATATACATTTTATATATTACTTACTAATTCATATATTCACTACAATATATACATATCTATTACACATTAAGTATTTCGTTCCTCTATAATATCTTCTCTTACGTTTATACGTTTAATACATTGATTTTAGATACTTTCTCCAGCCAACTATACCATCTATCCCATGTTTAATAATAAATTGTTTCCTCTCGGTCTTTACGTTCCATTGTTAATTTATCTGCTTCTGCACATTCTAGCACCTTCTTTTATAATCATCGTATTTGATGGAGCAAATCGATGGAGCAAATCGTTGTTTCCAGCTATGTGCAAATGAAGATTGCACAAAGAATTTGTGCAACATCTTCTTAAAAACTTCCAGTGTTGGAGCATTCACAACTTCTGGAGGCAAATGGTTCCACTGATTAATTGTTCTAACTGTCAGGAAATTTCTCCTTAGTTCTAAGTTGCTTCTCTCCTTGATGAGTTTCCACCTGTTGCTTCTTGTCCTGCCTTCAGGTGCTTTGGAGAATAGCTTGGCTCCCTCTTGACTTCCTTTTCTTTGTGGCAACCCCTGAGATATTGGAAGACTGCTATCATGTCTCCCCTAGTCCTTCTTTTCATTAAACTAGACATACCCAGTTCCTGCAACCGTTCATCGTATGTTTTAGCCTCCAGTCCCCTAATCAGCTTTGTTGCTCTTCTCTGCACTCATTTGAAATGATGGGATGGATGGAACATTTTCCATCCAATCCCACAAAAATAAATCTATTGAAATGATATTCCAAAAAAATGTGGCAATCACAATTTTGGCAATCCAGGAAGAGAGAGTATTGATCCCTTTGAACTGAAGACTACAGGTAGTCCTGGACCCACGACCCCAATTGAACCCCAAAATTTTGTCGCTAATTGAAATATTGGTTAAGTGAATTTTGCCCCATTCTATGACTTTCCTTGCTGAGGTTGTTAAGTGAAACACTGCAGTTGTTAAGTTAGTAATCCAGTTGTTAAGTAAATCTGGCTTCAATTGAGCCCCAAATTTTTCTTTCCTGTGAGTATCTTGGTGGGGATTCTTGATCTTGTTTCGAACCATGACTTGGTTTAACAGGGAAGGGATTCCTGACTTCTTGCCAAGTATTGTTTACTGCATGGCCTGCGGAAGATGTCAGTCTGGCAGCTCTCCAAGCCTGATAAAGGTCTGTAGTTGTGAAATCTCAGGAAAGACTGTTGGCCGGGACTTCGCTGGAGAAGAATTTCCCTTTAACCTAAATAAAAGAGATTTTATTGGGACAAGGAGTCGGCTTAATGATCTTGGGAGGCCTATGTCAGAACACCGTCAAAGAGTAAAGAATGTCTTAGAGATATCACCCAAAATACTTGGCAGAGCTATATTTTACCCTTTTACCCAACCGTATGCCTCTTTGGATAGTCAGATGAGCAGCATATGAATTTAACAAGAAATGAAATCAATAATTATGGAATCTTCTTAAACGTTGTGCAAATCGGGCTCATAGTCTTCTGACAGGAGCAAGCTTCTGATTATATTACACCATGCAACTACTGGTTGCATGGTGTATGCAATTACTCAGTGGTGGGTTCCTCCCGGTTCGGCCCGCTTCTGCCGAGCTGGTAGCGGCGAGGATATGACATCACTGAACCGGTTCTTTAAAAGAAAAAAAGCCTCTGCCAATCAGGCAACTCAGCTGGGAGCGTCAGAGCCTTTTGAAAGCATTTTTTTACAACCTCTTCGCTGAAGAGGTTGTAGAAAAGATGGTTTTAAAAGTTTAAAAAAAAAAGGCCATGCCCACCCAGTCACATTAACACCCCCCCCACCAAGCCACGCCCACAGAACCGGTAGCAACAAATTTTAGATTTCACCACTGCAGAAAGGCATGTAATTATCTATCACTGCTAGACCAGAATGCAGAAAATAGTCTTGCCTGCAAATTAATCTCTAGATTTGTTTGTAGAGTTAATGGCTTTGTCAGACTGAGAACAGTCTGGAAAGAGGCTTTAAGGAGCACCGTGGATTGCACTGGATGTTATTTTATTTCGTTCTATTTTCCTTTCAGCTGTGACAGACATCATTCAGCTGTCTGGCATAACGCCAGGTGGGAACGCAGGTCTTGCACAGGGAGGGTTGATTTTGCTGAGCTCACCTTTTTACAAATTAAGCATTGCAACCTTCGTTAATACTTAATCACATGAGTCAGCATTTTACTTGAACCCATCTTCTCTTTTTATGAACCTGTCTATATATCATGATTATTAACCCTGCCTCATTCACGTGTGGGACCGTCGGTGTCCAAACTATCAGCTTAATCATTTGTGAACCGAGTATGTGTTAGTCTGTATGACCTAATACAGTGATGGCTAACCTTTTTGCCATCGCGTGCCAAAAGTGGGGGGAGCGTGGGGGGGGGTCGAGCACGCATGTGCCCACACCCACAATTCACTGTGCCCCACCCCCCCGTGCATGCATGTGCGACCCCCCCGCCTGACTCCCGCTTTTGGCACGTGATGGCCCGGTGGGCCCGGTAGGCCTGTTTTTTGCCCTCCCCAGGCTCCAGAGGCTTTCTAGGAACCCGAGTAAGGCGAAAATGGCCTCCCCCGCCCCCCCAGACGCCAGAAATGGCCTGTTTCCCGATTTCTGGTGGGCCTGAAAGACCCGAAAATCAGCTGGCCGGCGTACACATGCACGCTGGAGCTGAGTTACTCGCGTGCCCACAGATATAGCTCCGTGTGCCACCTGTGGCACGCATGCCATAGATTCGCCATCACGGACCTAGTATGATTCCTAGTCAGTTGATCTCCTTTGTAGTTACCCACAGAATTGAAAAGATCAATTCTGGTACCATGTTTCCCCAAAAATAAGATCCTGTCTTATATTTTTTTTGAACCCTGAAATAAGTGCTTGGCCTTATTATCGGGGAGGTCTTATAATTTTGAGGCGCGTGGAGCCATCTTACCTGATTTCCAGCTCTGTCTCCCTAACCCTAACCAGAGGAAATGGCGGGTTAAATATTTTCGGGGAGGGCTTATTTTCGGGGAAACACGGTATCAAAAATGGAAGTTTGTGAATCAGGATATAAATATCTTGGTCGTTTCAGACCGTAAGAAAGCAAAGTTCTGTTATTTAGGCTTCCTTCTAACTATGTAACATTCAGGGTTAATAAATCAGAAGGAATTTTCCGGAGCTGCAGTTTAGGTCTTGGAACAAGGTTTGTTAGCTTAGTGTGTTAGTGTGTTAATACCAGGCTCCTACTTTTTAGCTAACATGGACTAACAGGGTCGTTCTCCGACAGTTTCATTGTTAACATAATTCCGACTAACTTTGAATGATGGTTAATGGGAATGAATACCACAAGTGCAAATTGAAGGTTAGCCTAGATCAGTGTTTCCCAAACTTTTGACATATGTGTACCCCTTCTATAGTTTTCGTAACGCTGAGTACCCCTCATAAAAAACATATGGTACCCCTGGGGGTACGCGTACCACACTTTGGGAAACACTTAGATAACACTGCAATTCTCCGGCGTTTAAACAGCTCCGTGGCTCAACGTCAACTGTTAATGTTCCCGCAGTTTAAAAATGGCCGAACCTGAGCTGCGCGAAGGATGCACAGAAGTTCCCGCCATAATGAGTTGCGATACGATGTACGATGGCCCCAGTTCCCGTGTAAAAACTGCGATACGCGCATATTTTTTCCTTGTTCTGTGGGCGCAGCTAAGCACAGTGCAGTGGATATTCCCACATGATCCCCACCAAACTCCGGTGCAACGCGTACCCCCACCAAACTCTTCCCGTACCCCTGGGGGTACACGTACCACACTTTGGGAAACACTGGCCTAGATGCCTACAGGGTCAACATTCTTACAGTGAGATAATTTTCTATTCATGTAGTTGTCTGGTTGCGCTGTATTCCTTCTTGGAAAAAAATGAACTATCCTACCCATTGGGGGAAATGAGATCTTGAACTGAGAGAAATGTTGATATGTTTAGATTTATCTCCTGCCTTTTGTCTAGTAAAGGGGTGTCAAACTCAAGGCCCATGGTCCAGATCTGGCCTGCGGGGTGCTTAGATCTGGCCCGCGGGGCACCCTGGAAACAGTGAAGGACCGACCCACGGTGCCTCTGCCAGCAGGACAACGGGAGCTCCGTTTTTGCTGGCAGATAGTTTCAGGAGGCCGTCGCAACCGGAAACGGAGCTTGCGAGGGCCACACACGGTTCTCCCAAGCTCTGTTTTCGCTGGCAGAGGATTGCAGGAGGCTGTCGCAGCTGGAAACGGAGCTTGCGAGGGCCGCACATGGTTCTCCCAAGCTCTGTTTTCGCTGGCAGAGGATTGCAGGAGGCCGTCGCAGCCAGAAACGGAGCTTGTGAGGGCCACATACGGTTCTCCCAAGCTCTGTTTTCACTGGCAGAGGATTGCAGGAGGCCGTTGCAGCTGGAAACGGAGCTCAGGAGCCCATTTTTGCTGGCAGAATGCTCGCGCTGCCACAGATGCCCAGACATGAGTGACATTGAGCTGGCCACACCCAGCCTGGCCACGCCCCTCCAGCCCCCACCCCCACCTGAGGTCAAACACAACCCTGATGCGGCCCTCGATGAAATCGAGTTTGACGCCCCTGGTCTAGGACCTCAAGGTAACTTACACAGAGATCGGTTGTGTATCTCGACAATAACCAGAGTCTGTAGATTGAGAAAGGAGAAAAATTTCTAGGAGAGTGATTTGAATCTGGTTCTCCCCAGTCAGAAAGTCCAGCACCTTCACCATCTCACCCCATTCCACTTGTCCTCTAGATCAAGGGTCTCCAATTCCCGGTCCCTAGACCAGCACTGGGCCGCGGCATGCCAGAAACCAGGCCATGCAAACAAGCGAAGCCCCGTCCGCGGGATGCAGGCAGCATATGAAACCATGCCTCCTCCAGTCCACAGAAAAATCTGTCTCCATGGAATTGGTCCCTGGTGGTGTCCAAAAGATTGGGGGCCACTCCTCTAGATTTCTCTTTCATTTTGACACCAACAAGGCTCCGGGTGGCCCCTGACTTGCGCTCTTTCCGCCGTGACCTTAAGACATGGTTATTTCACCAGGCCGGATTGGACTGAAGGGGTTTTTTAAGGGGAGTTATTCGTTTATTTATTTATTTATTTATTTATTTATTTATTTATTTATTTATTTAAATTTGTATACCGCCCTTCTCCTAGTGGACTCAGGGTGGTGAAGGGGAGTTTTAATGGTTTTTAACATTTAATATTGATTTTATCTGCTTTTTATTGCTGTGAGCTGCCCTGAGTCCTTTCCGGAGAGAAGGCGGCATATGAGCTTAATAAATAAATAAATAAATAAATAAATAGCAATAGCACTTTGACTTATATACTGCTTCACAGGGCTTTACAGCAGTGCCCCCGGTTCGCACCAGTTCTATAGAACCAGTAGTAAAACAGGCGGGAGGCTCCGCCCACCGACTCTGACATCATCAGAATGCTTCTGTGCATGTGCGGCCTCGTTGCAAACCGGTAGTAAAGGTAAGTAGTACCCACCCCTGCTTTACAGCCCTCTCTAAGCAGTTTACAGAGTCAGTCTATTGCCCCCAACAATCTGGGTCCTCGTTTTACCGACCTCGGAAGGATGGAAGGCTGAGTCAACCTTGAGTCTGGTGAGATTTGAACTGCCAGATTGATGGCAGCCAGCAGTCAGAAGAAGTACGCACACCTTCCAAGCATGTGCCCAGCCTCCAAAACGTGGTTAAATAAGACGGTATTATGTCTGGGCAGGAGGACGCCCACAGTCGCCGCTACCATTTTGCCCGAACCGGCTGAATATCAGCTTTGACCTGCAGTACTGCATTGTAACCACTGTGCCACCGCAGCTCAACAACATCTTCTTGCTACATGGTTTCAAGGAAGACTGCTTTTAATGTATAGCATCTATAGGTTTGAGCACTCAAAGTCAAGCCAACGAACAGGTCATTTCGAGAGAAACAGGGTTTTGGATCACATCTACGAAAGGAAACTGTGGAGATAAAGCAAGCCTTCTGTAGATTTAAACTCGGCCCCATTCTCGATCTCTTAATTTGTTCCGTTGGATCTTCCCCGTTTGGGATTTTGGTAGCTGCTGGACAAATTCCACCTATTAAAGACAGAAAGGGCCATGTAGTGCAGATCTTGTTGTGATTGTCTTTGCAACCTTGATTACTAATCAGTGACGAATACTCTGGAATCCACGACGATAACTCTTTAAATCGGTTGGAATGTCAACGCCAAGATTTCGATTGCTAAAAGAAGGCGATCCAGTTTTCCAGAGAGGATGCAATGGCCAACGTTTCCTATCGCAAAGACCTTTGGACATTCTCATTTCTTTTTGGAAGAAGCCATCAAAGCAGAAAATATAGCAAGCGACTAGGTTTCCCAAGAAGGGAGATCTTGTCATTGGATTTTGAAAAGATCACTACAGAACAATCATTGAAGGAGAGGCAACTCTTGGCATTTTATTCATTGTCATTCATTAAGTCAATTGTTAACGAATGGATATGTACAGAGGTGAAATTCAAAAATTTTTTACTACCGGTTCTGTGGGTGTGGCTTGGTGGGCATGGCAGGGGAAGGATATTCCAAAATCTCCATTCCCACCCCACTCCTGAAAGAAGGATACTGTCAAATCTCCATTCCCACCCCACTCCTGAGGGAAGGATACTGCCAAATCTCCATTCCCTCCCCACTCCTGAGGGAAGGATACTGCCAAATCTCCATTCCCATCCCATTCCTGAGGGAAGGATACTGCCAAATCTCCATTCCCATCCCATTCCTGAGGGAAGGATACTGCAAAATCTCCATTCCCACCCCACACCTGAAGGAAGAATACTGCAAAATCTCTGTTCTCTCCCCACTCCTGAGGGAAGGATACTGCCAAATCTCCATTCCCATCCCATTCCTGAGGGGAGGATACTGCCAAATCTCCATTCCCACCCCACTCCTGAGGGAAGGATACTGCCAAATCTCCATTCCCACCCCACTCTGGGGCCAGCCAGAGGTGGTATTTGCCGGTTCTCCAAACTACTCAAAATTTCCACTACCAGTTCTCCAGAACCTGCTGGATTTCACCCCTGGATATGTATAATGTCAATATTTATTAACATTATTACTGAGGGAATGAGGTATGTCTACTTCAACAAAGAAAAGCAGCAGGGGTGATAGGATAGCAGTCTTCCAATATTTGAGGAGCTCTAAAAGAGACGAGGGGATTGACTTAATTATTTTCCAAAGTGCAAGAGGACAGGACAAGAAGTCACGAGTGGAAGATCATTACAGAGAGATTCAATCTAGAACTAAGGAGAACTTTCCTGAACAATTCATCAGTGGAATGACTTACCTCTGGAAGCTGTGAGTGCTCCATCACTGGAGGCTTTCAAGAAGAGATTGGAGGGCCATTTGTCCAGAATTTTATAGGGTCTCCTGTTCAAGCAGGGGATTGGACTAGAAGATCTCCAAGATCCCCTTTAACCCTACTAATCTATTTTCAATTCTGTGCCATTGGGAGCAATAAAGATGCTCATATTCATATCTTCAGGGTTTTTTTTTCCAGCACACTTCCAATATAAGAATAGATACTTGGGAAAAGTGGTATAGTTGGTTGAAAGATAGGAAAGAGATGAAGCAATAGGAAGTAAATAAAATGACCAAATATAATATGATGGAAACAAAGAACAGACATAGGTCAACAAAGATCAATAGTAGATAAACAAAAGGGAATGACCAAATATGGAAGAGTCAAAATACAAAGAGAAATGTATATTACAGTTGCGACAAACTGGACATGTATTGAAATGGATGTTTATATGTTTTTATGTTTTGTACGTTTCATTGTTCTGTTTAGTTTGTACTTATAAATAAAAATTGGGGAAAAAAAAAGAATAGATACTTGCCTTTCTTGGGTATTTGTACGGAGCAGTCATTTTTTTCACATGTTCCTGAAGTTCCACGGTTAATTTCTCCTTGTTGTGTGTTGCGTAGTCCGTAGACAACACCACAAACACCTTTACTACCTAAAAAAAGCCGAGATGGAAAATGCCCAAGTACTCCCAAAATAATGATTTTTTTAAAAAAATGTTTCCTATCACTCCTGAAAATTTCTAAAATTCTCAGAAACTAAATCCCAGGGTGCGTTTACAGAAGAATAGAACAGAATAACAGATATAAAGAATATAATATCACATATTCTCTTTCATGTTTCATGTTTTCATTTCAGAGGAATCTTACAGAGCTATCCTAAGCACATGATTTAGATCCTAAGCACGTGATCTTTATGATTTATATTGTTTTGTTTAGTTTTCTAGTATGATTCATGTTGATTGCTTATTTAGTAGCCTATGACTATCACTTAGTGTTGTATTTTAGGATTTACTATGAATGTATTTTTACGATGACTATGATCACGATTGATCATTTATAGTTTTTAAGTACACTGAGAGCATATGCACCGAAGACAAATTCCTTGTGTGTCCAATCACACTTGGCCAATAAAGAATTCTATTCTATTCTATTCTATTCTATTCTATTCTATTCTATTCTATTCTATTCTATTCTATTCTATTCTATTCTATTCTATTCTATTCTATTGCATTCTTCTCTATTCTATTCTATTCTATTCTATTCTATTCTATTCCATTCCATTCCATTCCATTCCATTCCATTCTTCATTCCTCTATTCTATTCTATTCTATTCTATTCTATTCTATTCTATTCTATTCTATTCTATTCTATTCTATTCTATTCCATTCCATTCCATTCCACTCCACTCCACTCCACTCCACTCCACTCCACTCCACTCCATTCCATTCCATTCCATTCTATTCTATGATTTAGGAACTTCCCCCAAGTTCGGTTCTGTTTATTCCATACTGATTAAAATAGATGGAAGTCATCCAAATCTGATTTTTTCCTAGCACGACAGAATAAACTTTCCAATCATAGCAGGTCCTGTTCAGTATTACAACCTCCATCCACCCTGAGAGGCATAATCGTGCAGTGGTTAAGGGGTTGAACCAAGAGCTCTAAGACGGATCCAACTTCAATCATGAAACCCCATTGAGTGACTTCCGGTCTCTCATTCTCTTTCAGCCTCGGCTGTCACAAAAGGTAGTTTTTTTTTTAAAGGAGGGGAGGGGGGAATTGGAGGAAGGAATGTTAGTTTTGCCAGCTTCAACTTCTGGTGGAAAAGCAGAATATAAAATCTAATGAAAACAAACGAACAAATGCATTTTAAAAAGTTTGGATTCAAATCCGACATAATGTTAGCGGGTAGAAATTATTGCTGGGGTGGGCTCTCCTTACCTCTCCTCTGATTGGATCTGGACTGTTAACAGCTGCAACTTCTGCTACCGCGGGATGATTCAAGAGCGCACTTTCCACTTCAAATGGTCCGATACGATACCTAAGAAAAAGGGATCGAAAGCAGTCAATACTGGGGAAATGTATACATTTATAAACGAGAGGTAAATGGCCCTAAAATCTACTGTGGATGGCCAAATTTGGAACATAAAGTATGCAGTGACTCTTCAATCCGTACACAATACTGCCATGTAGATCAACCCAGTAAACTTACAAGCCGGTAGAATTACAGGTAGTTCTTGATTTATAGTAATAGCAATAGCACTTGGACTTATATACCACTTCACAATGCTTTATAGCCCACTCTAAGCGGTTTACAGAGTCAGCCTCTTGCCCCCAACAATCTGGGTCCTCATTTTACCCACCTCGGAAAGATGGAAGGGTGAGTCAACCTTGAGCCTGGTAAGATTCAATCTGCCAAATTGCAGGCAGCCGGCAGTCAGCAGAAGTAGTTTGTAATTTATGCCCCAGTCATGACCCTGTTTTCCCCCCTCCCCACAGGGTGTGTCAACAATCACATTCTCTAACGGAGCAGTTTTGCAGGTTGTAGAGACCACTCCCCTCCGGCCACTGTGGGTAACCCTGGGATATAGCCTTCAGAGAGATAAGTCTGGAATGTGCATCTGTTTTTGGCTGCTGTGCCCTTTCGTTGGTTTCCCATCCCCCCTTGCTTATGGCAACTTGAGAGCAGGCCAGGGTTGCTTTGTGAGTTGACAGAAAATACCATGAGAATGTACAGATGGAAGAAAAATCTGGGTGGACCTCACTGGTTAATCTTGGCACTGAAGAAAACCCAGGTTCAGCTGTATTTTTTAAACAGAGCTTTGATTTGTAAATGGCATTTTGATATTTTGCTCAATGTTTGCAAAATTGGAAGCTTCTCTCTTAACTCAGGAGCATGAAGCTACGGAAACAACCCACAGAAAGGAAACTGACCCAGATGATTTGATGATATCGTCAGCTCGTCCGATAAACCTAAAGTAGCCATCTTCATCCATCACTCCTCTGTCTCCAGTGACGAAAAAGTCTCCGCGTACGGTGGCAGCCGTTTTTTCAGGTGCATTCTGAGGAGAATATTTCAGAAGGATACAATAAGTAGCCATATAACTACCACTTTAATGGAAGTCCGTAGGGAGAGTTTCATTGGCCAATGTGATGGGCCAGCAAAGATGTATCTCCCATACAAAGAAAAGGACACCATCTAATTTACTCTCTAGACCAAGGATGTCCAACCTTGGCAACTTTAAGCCTTGTGGACTTCAATTCCCAGAATTCCTCAGTCAGCTCTTGTTCCTTTAGACCAGGGGTATCCACCTGTGGTGACTTGTGGACTTCAACTCCCAGAATTCCTCCATCAGGTCTTGTTCCTTTAGACCAGGGGTATCCACCTGTGGCAACTTGTGGACTTCAACTCCCAGAATTCCCTAGCCAACATGGCTGGCTGGGGAATTCTGGGAGTTGAAGTCCATAGGTCTTAAAGTTGCCAAAATTGAATGGCCATGCTTTAGACACATTTCGGTCTTTTTTTTTTTTTTTTTGCAGGGAGAGATTAAGAACTCTAAAAACTTTGAGTAAAATTAAGGAAGATCGTGACACGTTCTCCAATTTCTTCTATTAAATAAAGGAGCCTTAAGACAATTACTGGGATTTTCCCAAGGCTGCAAGAGAGTTTACTTACAATGTACTGAGTGAACAAACCAAGGGGTCTTTGAGGCTTTATTCTGATCGCTATTTCACCTTCTTTTCCAGGAGGTAAAATATTGGCTTCTTCGTCTACAATCTAGAAAAAGAAATAAGCCACTCAACTACTGGCCTTTATCTGGATATACAGGTAATCTCCACGTTACAACCATCAATGAAATGATTGTTTGGAATTACAACACCACTGAAAGAGAGGGACTTATGGCTGTTGCACAATCCCCATGGTCACGTGTGTTGTGGCCCGCCAGTGGCCAGCGGAGCTGGTAGCAGACTCGGACAGTGAGGAGGTTGGGGAGGAACATGGGCCAGTCCTGGAGTCTGGGGAAGGCTCTGATGAGGGCTCTGCATCGGAGGCAGAGAGGGGGCCAGGGCCGTCTGATAGTTTTCAGCTGCCTTCAGAGTCAGACATCAGTGGGGCAGAGGAACAGCTGGAGCCTGTTCCCAGTGTGCACATGCACAGAGTTGCCAGATGAAGGGAACAGCTAAGGAACAAGGGTCGACTCAGGAGTAAAGCCACAGGTGAACGGTGAATGGCCCCTCCCAGAGGGAATAAAAGAGGAGCGAAGGGGGAGTGGAGTTTGCAGGAGACAATTAGTTCGCCTAATTGATTCGTGACTCTCCGAGACTCTTTGCCAAGTTTTGAAGATATCGGCCTGGCAGCTCTCCAAGCCAGATGAGGTCTGTGACTGTAAATTCTCCCTTGAAAGACTTAACTGGATGTGAATGAGAAGAATTCACAGTCACTTAAGAAAAAGGGGTTTTTGTCGGGACAAGGAGTCTGCTTCGTGCTCTTGGGAAGCCTAGGTCAGAATACTCAGGGGCACATAATCTCCTTTTGTGACCTTCTGACAAGCAAAGTCAGGAAGCCAGGCTCACTTAACAACCAGGTCACTAACTGAAAACAACTGCACTTAACTGCACTTAACAACCATGGCAAAAAAAAAAAAAGGTTGTGAAATGGGTTAAAACTCACTTCACAAGTGTCTTTCTTAGCAACAAAATTTGGGGCTCAATTACGGTCATAAGTCAAGGACGACCTGTAATCTATTTTGAAGGCCTGAATGCATTTCATCTGAAAATCAATACGAAGAAGATTGAAAATACCAACCTGGACATCGTAAGGAAAAACGGCTTTTCCCATGGTGCCCGGCTTAATTTTCATTTCTTTGGAAACTGAACAGATCGATCCCTATATAAAAGAAAATTATTTTATAAGGAATACGCGCACATATACCCAAACGCACGCAGCCTCCTCATTGTTTCCCATGGTTTTAGAAACACCTACAATTTGGCCCACAGATATTCACAGAGAAATCTGTTTCAATAGGTTGACTCACAAAAAAGTATGTAGACGACTGCCATTTCATCCAGGGGTGGGCTCCTGGGGGTTCGGCAGGGTTCGGGCGATCCTCTAGCCAAGGATCGACGGGGTTTGGTGAACCCGCAAATGCCACCCCTGACTGGCCACACCCACCCCTCCCCTCCCCTCCCAGCCTGTGGTGAAATTCAAATTTTTTTACTACCGGTTCTGTGGGTGTGACTTGGTGGGCATGGTGTGGCTTGGTGAGCGTGCCTTACTGGGCATGGCAGGGGAAGGATACTGCAAAATCTCCATTCCCTCCCCATTCTTGGGGGAAGGATATTGCAAAATCTCCATTCCCACCCCACTCTGGGACAGGCAGAGGTGGTATTTGCCGGTTCTCCGAACTACTCAAAATTTCTGCTATCGGTTCTCCGAACTACTCAAAATCTCCGCTACTAGTTCTCCAGAAACTGTCAGAACCTGCTGAATTTCACCACTGCTCCCACCCCTCCCCTCTCCTCCCAGGAGTCTCCACGTGGCCCGTTCATCATTCCAGATAAGTGCAGGGGCTGCACAGAGGGTCTGGGAGGGCAAAAACTGGGCCTACCGGAGGTTCCAGAAGTCCAGAAATGGGTCTGTTTCTGGCCTCCGGAGGGCCTCCAGACGCCGGTGGAAGCTGTTTTTGCCCTCCCGGAGGCTCAAGAAAAGCCTCTGAAGCCTGGGGAGGGTAAAAAAATGCCTCCCTCCCATCGTGGTGCTGGCGGCTGGCTAGGCCATGCCCACCATGGCCATGCCTACCCAGCAACAAGGCAGTGAACCCGTTGGTAAAGAATCCGAAGCCCACCCCTTATTTCATCCCTATCATGCTTATTCTTATCAGTTATTTTGTGACAACAGTAAACCATTTTAAATCAATTGGAACTGGATTCCTAATCACCTTGCATATTTTTTTTCCCCTCAGTAGTGTCTATAAGTTTAGTGCCCCAAAACATAAGATATTTGCTCAGTAGGAAACATTTGAAATATTAGAAACCAAAAGCTACCAAACTACTACAGATATGTCAATTATAATTTTTTTTCTTTACTCTTCTTCTAAAAGTAAAGCAATATTCCATCCTCTAGAGCAGCGTTTCTCAAACTCAACAATGTTAAAATCGATGGAATTTAATTCCCAAAATTCCCCAGCCATCCATGCTGGCTGGGGAATTCCGGGAGTTGAAATCCGCACACCTTAAAATAGTTAGGTTGAGGAACACTGCTCTAGAGATATCTGGGAGTTTTACAATGATTTAAAATAATCGTGAGAAAGTCACTATAAATTAAGTATAGATAGAAATATAAAAAAGTACGGCTTCTGTCTGTCCATATAGTTCATAGATGTCCAGTCCTGTCTTGTTCTTCCATTGTTCCATCACGTCAAGCTCTAATGGTTCTCCTCCACTTATACAGTATTGAAGATTCTTGAACTTGTAACTTAATAAGAGCGTACACAAGATTATTAAGAAGGTAGACATTAATATTTTGGGGCAGGTTATAAGCAAAGCATCAAAAGTATTCTGCTAGAAGTATTATTGAGAATGAGGTTCATTTTAGGAACTGCTAACTGTAGAAGAATAAGCAAAATTAGGGGGGTGGGGTTAAGTGGAACCAAGGAATGAGCCGAGGTGGCGCAGTGGTTAGAGTGCAGTACTGCAGCTACTTCATCTGACTGCTAGTCCAGCAGATCAGCGGATCAAATCTCACTGGCTCAAGGTTGACTCAGCCTTCCATCCTTCCGAGGTGTTTAAAATAAGGACCCAGATTGTTGGGGGCAATATGTTATTTAGTCTATTGTCTTTGGTGTAAGCCGCCCAGAGTCCTCGGAGAGTGGATAATAAATAAATAAATAAATAAATAAATAAATAAAATAAATAAATAAATAAATAAATAAATAAATAAATAAATAAATAAATAAATAAGTGTGTTATCAGCTTAGAAACATTGCATTTTCACAAATGATCCAAGATTATTCCATTGACCCTCAGGAGCAGATTAGAATGATAAACTTCAAAGTGGGTTCTGAAAGGAGGCATATCCTTACAAAAACACAGTTTTTAAAAAGTTGCTTCCCACCGTACCTCGTGAAATCTTCCCTCAAGATCATGCGAAAGAAGGTAGGAAGACTCACGAAAGCGTTGATCGGAAATTGGGAGAGAGTCTAAAAAGAATATATATGTACAATAAGAAACCAAGCAAAGGTTGCACACGAATTACACACTGAAGGGTTTAATTCAATTCAACATTAGGTTAATTGAGTTGGGTTCTAGCCAGGGGTGAAATGCTCCCGGTTCGGACCGGCTCGGGCGAGTAGGTAGCGATGATGGCCGGTGGTTCAGAGAACCGGTAGCAATAGCAGGGAAGGCATCTTACTGTCAACTCGCAAAGCATCCCTGGCCTACTCTCGAGTTGGCAAGCGGGTTGGGAAAACGGTGAAGCAGCAACGAAAGCACATTCCAGACATATCTCTCTCAAGGCTGTTCTCCCAGGGTTACCCAGAGTGGCTGGAGGGGAGTAATCTCTACAACCCGCAAAATTGCTCCATTAGCGAATGTGACTGATAACACACCCTGGGGGGAGGAGGGATACAGGGTCAAGTCTGGGCCATAAATTACATGGGGTCAGAGTTGGCTTCACTTGGAACGTGATGACATTCTGAAGCTCCTAATAAATAACTGGATTTCTTTTGAAGCTTGGCTCGAGTCTCATGATTTAATTAGGGCATCCATCTAACCCTAACACTTACTCTTAGGATGGTTGTTTTCTCTAACATTGGTAAGTTATGGATGAAGACGCAGGATCCCAAAACCCATGGATCAAAAAATGAACCAATGGCAGCCACCACCCAGCTGGTATCTGCTGTGCCCCATACAAGGTCTGAAGAGGTTGTGGACAACCAGGATCTGATAAAACAAAGAAAATCTTATTGCGGGGAGCAATTTGATGGTCCACAAAGCCAACCACTGAATATTACCCTGAATGGAAATCGAAGGAATGGAAGTGACTGATGAAATTGATGGGATGGAATTGACCTCTTATCATTTGGCATTGAAGTCAACTAAATAGTTGACAGACATTCAATGTGATGAGTTTGACTCGATGATTGACAAGTCGTATTCAAGGATATGGCCGGTTGGCATCTTATAACTACTTGCACACTTTTTTTCAGGTGTTATGCTTTTCTCTAGAAGAGCTAGAGGTAACACAAAGCCTCTGAACACAAGAGTATTCCTTAATTATAAAGAGGAATAGTCATATATGTATTACTTATAATATCCAATACCTAACAATGAATTCACTATTATGAATTTTCACTGGGATTTTGAGGGACCTTCTTTCATACCTTTGGCTAATGAGGGGTCTGAACCCCAGACTCCCTTGAGTGTGTTCAACCATCTTGGGAACCCCTGTGGTTCCACTGGTGAAATAAACCAACATGGGATCATTCATCTTGGTTTTCACACAAGTATGGTCAGCAGGTGCCTCTCTGTGGAATAAATAACATCCCAGCAAACGGGAAAAACATTAGAAAGACAAATTATTGATGCAGTCACATTCAACCCCCATATCAGGGTTGAAACCCAGCAGGTTCTGGCACATTTTGGAGAAACCTGCGAAATACACTCTCCAAGAGGCTCACCTGAGCAGTTCATCAAAGTTGAGCCATCCTTCTCGCTTGCCTTCAGAAGATACCAGCAGCTTGGTTTTCAAAGAGGTACACCGTGGGGCAATGGAATCCACTGTAGATCCTAAGGCCTCGGTAGTGATGAGACATTTGGCTCCTGAAGCTTGGAGTCGGTACTCAATGTCCTTAGCAGTTAGTTGCGATGTTGCGGGGATGGCCACAATTCCTGCAAGGTGGTTAAGACAGGGAGTCTGAACTACTCATGGGCAAAGCAAATTCATCATCATCATCATCTCCATTTAATGATCCCATAATCTCTGAGTAAACTGAGTGTTTACTGGCCGGATGCCCTTCCTGTTGCTAATGTGGAGTTATATTCAGCAGATATATTCTCATCGTGCCCACAGAGAGAAATATCTGCCTCTACCTAGGATCGAACTCACAGCCTCCTGATTGTGAGGCGAGAGCTCCACGTCTAGGCCACCGCAGCACTCTCGATCAAAGCAAATTGGCGACAGATAATTTCTGTTTGGGAATGAATGAATGAATGAATGAATGAATGAATGAATGAATGAATCAATCAATCAATCAATCAATCAAAGGAATTCAAGGTGTGTTGGAGGGGACGAAGGGATTTTCTTGGGCTCAGCCTGGTCATCTACAATTATTTTACTTCTGTTTTGTTTGCACTCTTTTCATGCCTTCCTTCTTATTCTTGCAAGCCACATAGAATAGGCAAGACAGGCAGCAAATCAATTTAACAAATAAAATAAATAAAAATGACATTTTTTAAAAAAAAAATTGACCTGTCCTAATGCAAGCCATCATCACCAACCACCATTCTGGAATCCGGGAGAGAATGACCAGGATTCTGTCGCCTTTGCGTAGTCCACATCGGTCGGTGAGGATATTGGCCACTTTCCTGGAGTGGAACCCCATCTCTTCAAAGCTCCATCTGACCTCGCCTCCTCTTCCATTGATCCACCACAGGGCTGGGTGGCATGATTTTTTTCCATCCTACAAAATGGATGCCCGCGAAACAGAGAGAGAAATATTTACTCTTCTCTTAAAACTGCATTAACTTAAATGTTTCGAGGCAAGCACAGCCTGATGGACAGAAACCGGTGTTGCAACTGACTTTGGACTCCTAGCTTAGTTCAGTATCCTCTGTCCCAGTGGTGAAATCTAAAATTTGTTACTACCGGTTCTGTGGGCATGGCTTGGTGGTGGTGGTGGGGTACTTAGAACTAAGGAGAAATTTCCTGAGAGTTGGAACAATTAATCAGTGGGACGACTTGCCTCCAGAAGTTGCGAATGCTCCAACACTGGAAGTTTTTAAGAAGAGATTGGACAACCATTTGTCTGAAGTGATGTAGGGTTTCCCGCCTAAGCAGGGGGTTGGACTAGAAGACCTCCAAGGTCCCTTCCAACTCTGTTATTCTATTCTATTCTAATAAGATAGAGTGAAGTGTTCATGTCATTAAGCCCATTCAGAGTGATGGCAATACTTTTGAAACAAAGAGAGACCTTGCTAAAAAGCGGAGGGGGAAACATTTACCTTTTCTATTTGAGTCCATTTATCCAACACATCACTGGCAAAGTTGAAATACTCCGGTAGTTGTTCCTGTCCCTGGCTTACAGCTTCGTACTGTGCAGATATAGGAGAGCTGAGATATCTGGAATATCTCGGAACTAATCTAGGGATCTTTTTCCATATCGTGTAGAAAGCAAGTGAAGTTTTCATGGCTGTGGAAAAAAAGAAATGGCAGTGGTGTTAGCCAATATCAGCCTCCAGAGACTTAATTTACAAGACTGAAGGAGATTAAAAAGGACAAGATCACAATATCAAAATCAGCGGGGGAAATCAAAGTTCCTCCGAAGTATTTCTTGTTGCAAGTTTTTATAATCGCCCTTTCAAATAAACCACGTTCGCTGTTGAAAGAGTTGAAAAGGGACATTTTATCATGTTTGGTGCATATATAAAAAAAGAAAATACAGACACAAATACAGAAGAGGGAGTCAAGCTATTCTCCAAAGCACCTGAAGGCAGGACAAGAAGCAATGGGTGGAAACTAACCAAGGAGAGAAGCAACCTAGAACTAAGGAGAAATTTCCTGACAGTTAGAACAATTCATCAGTGGAACAACTTGCCACCAGAAGTTGTGAATGCTCCAACACTGGATGTTTTTAAGAAGATGTGGGATAACCATGTGTCTGAAGTAGTGTAGGGTTTCCTGCCTAAGCAGGGGGTTAGACTAGAAGACCTCCAAGGACCCTTCCAACTCTGTTATTCTATCTATTCTACATATATTAATTCAGAAGATTTTGGAGATTTAAAATACAAGTGAATCCAGAATCTTTTCTTTTGGGACTAATGGACAGGCAATTGGGAAAAGCTGTTTTTGTAGGTGACCACTGCAGCGAGATTATTATGTGCTCAAAAATGGGAAGAGTCAAGCTATCCACAGTGGAGGAAATGGTTGGTGAAGATGATGAAACTTGCAGAGGTGGCTAAATGAATAAGGTCTACATGTATGGCTGTCTAGCAATCCTTTATGGACTTTGGGATGAAATAGAAAAACACGGACCTATGACTTGTGGGTTTTAAGGATTGAGGGGGGGAAAGGATAATAGAAAAAAGTGACCTTATTGAGTAAGAAATAATTTTGTAATTGTACTTATATTTGCTGCAAAGGAAATTTAACCCTCCCTCCCTTTTTCTTCTCATCCATCTCCTTCCTTCCTTCCTTCCTTCCTCCCTCCCTTCCTCCCTCCCTTTCCTCTCTCCCTTCCTTCCCTCCCTCATCCATTTCCTTCCTTCCTTCCTTCCTTCCTTCCTTCCTTCCTTCCTTCCTTCCTCCCTCCCTCCCTCCCTCCCTCCCTCCTTCCCTCCTCCTCTCCTCTCTCCCTTCCTTCCTTCCCTCATCCATTTCCTTCCTTCCTCCCTCCCTCCCTTTTCCTCTCTCCCTTCCTTCCCTCCCTCATCCATTTCCTTCCTTCCTTCCTTCCTTCCTTCCTTTGATATTAATTCGGGGTTTTTTATGTTTTCTTTATCACTATTTTTAAAAAATGGATAATAGAAAAAAATGACCTCATTAAGATAGTTTTGTACTTATATTTGCTGCAAAGAAAATTGAACCCTCCCTCCCTTTTTCTTCTCATCCATCTCCTTCCTTCCTTCCTTCCTCCCTTTTTTCCCTCTCATCCATCTGCTTACCTCTTTCCCTTCCTTCCCTCCCTCATCCATTTCCTTCCTTCCTTCCTTCCTTCCTTCCTTCCTTCCTTCCTTCCTTCCTTCCTTCCTTCCTTCCTTTTATATTAATTCCTTTTTTTACATTTTCTGTATCTCTTTTTAAACATTTATATAAAAAGAGGAAGAGCTGAAGGATCAAGTTAAGAACAGATCCTTCTGGAGAATACCTCTGCGGCTGCTAAGAGTAAACAACAACTGGATGGCACAATTTCAGCTAATGTTGTCAATGCCCTATTGAAGATTTGGGAGCAATTTTGGGAAGGAATATTTACCTCAGGAAGCTAATCCTTCCCCAAAGGCCATGCTACTACTAACCCACTGTAACTTAAATAATAGGCTGGACAACGAGACTAAATTTTCAATTTAGTTTTAAATTTTAGGAGCCTGGATAGCTCAACAGACAGAGCACTGTAATTTAACTCCAGCTGTCTGCAATTAGTAAGTTCGAATCTCACCAGGCTCAAGGTTGACTCAGCCTTCCATCCTTTCTAAGGTAGGTAAATTGAGGACCCAGTTTGTGGGGGCAATAAGCTGACTTTGTATAAATATACAAAAGTATGAAGGCTATTGCTTAATGCACTGTAAGCCACCCTGAGTCTCCGGAGAAGGGCGGCATATAAATCAAATTAAAAAAAAAATGGTTCAAGCTGAACATGGAACATGAGTTTGGCCCACACGCAGACTGACCTGTAAGATGTGCTAGTGAAGAAGCTGGTTGAAGAACTCAAGATTTGTGAAAATTCTTTGTATGTTAGTTGCCTTTCCAAGTTGTCTAGTGGTTTTAAAATGGAACTCCGTTTTTTCTTGGAGAAAACTAACTGGACAAGGTGCCCCTTAGATATAATTCCATGGTTGAAGGATACAAGTGCAATCCAAAACAGCTGACCGAGTTTCTTTATTAATAACTGACATGCTTGTAAAATATTATCCTAAAATTGACTCCTCCTTTCAAAGGAGGAAACTATGAACTCTGGCCCAAAAATAAACATGGCAAACAGCACAAAAAATTCCGGTTATCTTGATTTTTTTTTTTCCTTCGTCCATTCCTTGCGTTCAAAGGTTAAATGTCTTGGGGATTTGAGTTTGTCCCATGAGTTCTGGACAACCATCTTTCTTTGAAGCTTGATTTTCCCTCCCTACTCAATGATGTAATTCAATCTTTTGGGACCTTGGATCTCGGTCCTTCAACAAAGCTTTATCTTCCCTCCTGCCCCTTTCATGCTTTTCCAATGGCTACTGACAGAAAGGCTGAATTACACAATAATCTTAATCCAGACACTTCAAGGTTTGTGTCTTCCAGTGGAGTGATAACCTGAAGATTCCTTACATCTTTATTGACAAGATTCCTTAGATCTTTATTGCAGCTTGTTCTCACATGAATGTAGCCAATCCTTGCTAAAAATAAATTATTTTTTCTTTGCAGACGAGACAATAAACGAAGGGTGGGAATGAGAGATAGGCTGGCAGGACACAAACATCCAGTCAACTGCGCAAGCAATGCGCTTAGTAGAAGTAATAGCAGTTGCTTATTTTTAAACGTGCTAAATAGTTACTTCGCTTATAGACCCGCGTGTAAACTTATTAATTGATTCAATTTCTACATGCTGTGGTCAGAGGTCTCGCTGTTTTTTGTTTTTATTTTTGCAATGTCATTGAAATATACTAAAATAAGCCATTAAAAATCAGAGGGGGAAAAGAGAAAAAATAAATTTAAAATTAGCCTATAATCCTACATAGTGAAATATTTATTTATTTATTTATTTATTTTATTGAATTTGTATATCGCTCTACTCCTGAAGGACTCAGGGCGGTGAATACCCTCATCCAGAATGTGGATGAGGGTATTCATGAAGGGGGATTTTGCAGTATCCTTCCCCTGGAATGGGGATTTTGCAGTATCCTTCTCCAGGAGTGGAGAGGGAATGGGGATTTTGCAGTATCCTTCCCCTGGAGTGGGATGGGAATGGGGATTTTGCAGTATCCTTCCCCTGGAGTGGAGAGGGAATGGGGATTTTGCAGTATCCTTTCCCTGGAGTGGGGTGGGAATGGGGATTTTGCAGTATCCTTCCCCTGGAGTGGGGTGGGAATGAAGATTTTGCATTGGGGATGCTGCAATGGTCATAAGTGTGAAAAGTGGTCATCAGTCACTTTTTTTTCCTGCCGTTGTAACTTTGAACAGTCATTAAACCAACTGTTGTAAGTTGAGGACTTTGTTGTTGTTAGTTGCAAAGTCATGTCCGATCCATCATGACCCCATGGACAACGTTCCTCCAGGCCTTCCTGTCCTTCACCATCCTCTGGAGTCCATTTAAGCTCACGCCGACTGCTTCAGTGACTCCATCCAGCCACCTCATTCTCCATCGTTCCCAGCATTAGGCTCTTCTTCCTCCTCATTAGGTGGCCAAAGTATTTGAGTTTCCTCTTCAGGATCTGGCCTTCTAAAGAACAGTCAGGGTTGATCTCCTCTAGGACTGACCGGTTGGATCTCCTTGCAGTCCAAGGGACTCGCAGGAGTCTTCTCCAGCACCAGAGTTCAAAGGCCTCCATTCTTTGACGCTCAGTCTTCCTTATGGTCCAACTTTCACAGTCATCCATTGCAACTGGGAAAACCATCGCCTTGACTAGACGCACTTTTGTTGGCAGAGTGATGTCTCTGCTTTTTAGTACGCTGTCTAGATTTGCCATAGCTTTTCTCCCCAGGAGCAAACGTCTTGTCATTTCTTGGCTGCAGTCCTCATCTTGGAGCCCAGGATCTGTCACTACCTCCATTTCTTCCCCATCTATTTGCCAGGAATGGAGAGGGCCAGATGCCATGATTTGATTTGATTTGATTTGATTTGATTTGATTTGATTTGATTTGATTTCATTTCATTTCATTTCATTTCATTTCATTTCATTTCATTTCATTTCATTTCATGACTACATGTCATTAAATCCATGCCTGAATGAAGACAGTCTCCATTACTGCTGTCTTCTCTGTCATGAAAAATCAATCAATCAATCATATCATCTCTTTCCATTTATTTATTTATTTGGAATTATGTGGAATGAACTGCCCCCGGAAATACGCAAGATCTCCGACCTCCGGGTGTTCCGCTGCGCATTGAAGACCTTGTTGTTCCGCCAGGCAGGGCTGTCAATATAATAATTTTAAATTGGGGTATTTTAATTTTTAGAGTTTTAAATCAGCCAGATCTATTTAATTATTTTAATTTTTAATTATTGTTGTGTCTTGTGTTTTTAAACTGGCTGTACACCGCCCTGAGTCCTTCGGGAGAAGGGCGGTATAGAAATAAAATTATTATTATTATTATTATTATTATTATTATTATTATTATTATTATTATTATTATTATTATTATTATTATTAATAATAATAATAATAATAATAATAATAATAATAATAATAATAATAATAATTTACTTTATTTGTTTGTGAAACATGTACAAGATAACAGGTATAAGTATAAACATGGACATGAGCACAGGTAATTAATATAAATGGGGACAGTAAAACAAGGACGGTAGGCACGCTGGTGCGCTTATGCACGACCCCTTTACGGACCTCTTAGGAATGGGGTGAGGTCCACCGTAGACCGTTTGAGGTTGAAGCTGTGAGGGTTTGAGGCTGTGACAACGGAGCCTGGTAGAGCATTCCAGGCAATGACCGGTCTGTTGCTGAAGTCGAATTTTCTGCAATCGAGTTTGGAGCAGTTTACCTTGAGTTTGTATCGATCGTTTGCCCGTAATATAATTTCAATCTGTAATTATAAGAAGAGCTCAGTCTTTGGAATGCCACTCACCAAGGACCCCAAATTTGACTTAAAACCTTTTAGCATGGAATCAATTCGCTTGGAATAATAGAATGAATGAAAACTGGGACAGCAAAGAACGGAAAAACGGTTTATTCGGGAAGGTCGAGCCGTCGCTTGATTTCGCTCCATTCTTGTTTCCGCAAGACACTCCGTTTAATTTTTCCAGCTGCCGTTTTGGGAAGCTCTTGGACAAATTCTATCTGTTCGGGGAAATTAAAAAGAAAAAAAAAATATCTTTTTTTTTTGCCCCTTCGTGGCAGCGCTGAACTCACGTGAATTTTGGGGGGAAGGGGCACGTGGGAATCCCAAGGTGATTTGGTTGGCTAGGCAAGGAAATAAAAATGCAATAAAATAAAATATAAAAATAAAACAAAGAAGGCAAAGGGAAATTACTTAGGTAAACATTGCCAAGAATCAGCCTACATTCATTCCAGAGCTGGGATTCAGCAGGTTCTGACCAGTTCTGGAGAACCGGTAGAGGAAACTTTGAGTAGTTTGGAGAACCGGTAAATACCACCTCTGACTGGCCCCACCCCCATCTATTCTCAGCCTCCCGAGTTCCAGCTGATCAGGAGGAAATGGGGATTTTGTAGTAACCTTCCCCTGGAGTGGGGTGGGAATGGAGATTTCACAGCATCCTCCCCCTGCCACGCCTACCAAGCCATGCCATGCCACGCCCACCAAGCCATGCCATGCCATGCCATGCCACGCCCACCAAGCCACGCCCACAGAACCGGTAATTTTGAATTACTACCACTGATTCACTCCCCATTGATCATGCTCAACTCGATTGCAAAGTTCAATCATTTTTTCAACAACTTTCCCGCTCCGACTTGCCTTCCTGGGATATTTATATGGAGCTGTAGATTTTTTCATATAGTCCTGGAGTTCGTGGATTAATGCCTCTGGATCGTGGGATAGAAAAGCAGGAGACAAGATGATAAACGCTTTGACCACCTGTGTGGGCACAAACACACCTGGGAGTGAACGCCTTGAGAAACGGGGTTATCAAGTTACTCCATGAATGATCTAAATCCTGGTTTGTAAATTTACTTCCTGCTGTAACTTGTTGTTGTTAGTTGCAAAGTCGTGTCTGACCCATCGCGACCAGTGATCAAGCGAACTGGTAGCGGCGGTGGCAGGAGGCTTCACCTACCTGCCCATCTCCATGCGCAGAAGCGTCATGCGCGCCCGCGCTCGGCTTTTGAAACCCACTACTGATCGCGACCTCATGGACAACATTCCTCCAGGCCTTCCTGTCCTCTACCATCCTCTGGAGTCCATTGTCAGCTTTGGAAGCCATATTAGGCTGGAAGCTTCCATGCTGCCCCCTCCTACTTTCCCACACATGAGAAGGTAGCATCATGGAAGCTTCCAGCCTACTCACGCTGACTGCTTCAGTGACTCCATCCAACCACCTCGTTCTCTACCGTCCCCTTCTTCTTTTGCCCTCCATCGTTCCCAGCATTAGGCTCTTCTCCAGAGAGTCCTTCCTTCTCCTTAGGTGGCCAAAGTATTTGAGTTTCCTCTTCAGGATCTGGCCTTCTAAGGAGCAGTCAGGGTTGATCTCCTCTAGGACTGACCGGTTGGATCGCCTTGCAGTCCAAGGGACTCGCAGGAGTCTTCTCCAGCACCAGAGTTCAAAGGCCTCCATTCTTTGGCGCTCGGCCTTCCTTACGGTCCAACTTTCACAGCTGTACATTGCAACTGGGAAAACCATCGCCTTGACTAGATGCACTTTTGCTGGCAGGGTGATGTCTCTGCTTTTTAGTATGCTGTCTAACTTTGCCATAGCTTTCCTCCCCAGGAGCGGTTCCTGGGAAGTGACTAACTAGAGGTAGTCCTCAATTTACATTCATTTATTTACATTAGATGACAGGGTGTTTCTTTGTGTGGGTAACGTGATTTGTTGAGATCTTTGAGCTTGGTTGTTGACTGGCAAACATTTCATTACCCAACTAGTTGCTCAGTGGGAATGAGTGATGTTACCTAGTCTGCTTTCCTAGTTGAGCTGATGATATTACCTAGTTGGGTAATGAAATGTCTGCAAGAAAACAACCAAGCTTAGTGGGCACCTTCAGTCGTCGTCCTTCTCTTTCTCCCCCTCCTCCTCTCTGCAAACCCCCTGTCCTTCTAGCACTGATGATGCTACCTAGTTTGGTCTACAAGAAAACAACCACGCTTAGAGAGCACCAAAGACCCCACAGTCATTGTCCTCCTCCTCCTCCTCCTCCTCCTCCTCCTCCTCCTCCCTCTAGCACTGATGATGCTATCTAGTTTAGTAATGAAATCAGGGCTGGGATTGAAAGATTTCTGCAACCGGTTTGCTGCCCGGTTGCTGGGTGGGCGTGGCCATGGGGGCGTGGCCTACTGCACATCCTGCAGCCCAGCAGGGGTCGTTTATGCCCTACCTGGGCTCTGGAGGCTTTCCTCGAGCCTCCAGGAGGGCGAAAACAGCCTCCAGAGCCCGCCCAGAGCCCAGAAACAGGCCCGTTTCCGGACTTTCGGTAGGCCTGTTTTTTTGCCCTCCGCACGGATTCTGCACTTACCTGGCATCCATGTGGAGATTCCTGGGAGGGGCGGAGTGGGTGGGGTCAGCCAGTCCTTGGAACAACCGGTTCAGCGAACCAGATTAAAATTAACATCAGGTTCGCCTGAATCGGTCTGAACCGGCTGTATCCCACCCCCGAACGAAAGGTCTGCAAGAAAACAGCCAAGCTCAGAGAGCCCCAAGGATCCCACGTTTTGACCTTGAGCTACAAATATTCTCGTCTATTGGATAATTTATGGCACAAGGGCCTAGCTTACCTCTCCTCTAACAGGATCTGGGCTACTGACAACAGCTGATTCGACCACTGCTGGGTGTTCCATCAAAGCGCTCTCCACTTCAAAAGGGCCAATGCGGTATCTAAAACAGACGTCATCGTTTTTTAACCCTTCTGTGAAGGGTAAAGGAAAGAAAACAACCCCGCCGTAGAAAAAGGAAACCCTACCCAGAGGAATTGATGATGTCGTCTGCCCGCCCAACGAACCAAAAATACCCTTCTTCATCTTTGACCGCTCTGTCTCCGGTGATATAAAAATCCCCACGTTCAGTGGCTGCCGTTTTTTCTGGGTTATCCTGGAAAGAACCAACCGTGAGTCCATGATCCAACATTTCTAGGTTCAATGGCCTTCCAGTTATGCGGACTACAGTTCTAGGAATTTTTCAACTAGTCTGGCCATCGATTAAAATTCCTCGGTTTACGACCACAATTGAGCCCAACATTTATGTTGCTAAGTCGAGTGGTGGGGTGGCCTCAAGGTGGAGCTCTCGCCTCACAATCAGGAGGCTGTGAGTTCGATCCTAGGTAGAGGCAGATATTTCTCTCTCTGGGCACACAAAGATTATATCCGCTGAACAAAACTCTGCATTAGCGACAGGAAAGGCATCCGGCCAGTAAACACTCAGTTGCCCAGACTCCAGCCCGCAAGGGATTATGGGGTCGTTAAAAGAGGATGATTATTTATGTTGCTAAGTGAGAAATTTGTTAAGTGAGTTTCCCCCCATTTTACAACTTTTCTTGCCACGTTTGTTAAGTGGATCACAGCAGTTGTTCAATTAGTAACACCGTTGTTAAGTGAATCTGGCTTCCCCATGGACGTTGCTTGTCCAAAGGTCCCAAAAGGGGATCGCATGACTCCAGGACACTGCAACCGTCATAAATATGAACCAGTCGTCAAGCATCCGAATGTAAATCATATGACCATGGGGAGGCTGCGACGGTAGTTAAGTGTGAAAAATGGTCCTAAGCCACTTTTTTCAGTGCTGTTGTAACTTCGAATACTAAGTTAAGGGAAATGTTGTAAGTCAAGGACTACGTGTACAGTATAAAGTATACAACCTGGAATAAATGCATACTAATCCCATTTACTGAAGTGTACATTAAAAAAGAAAATCATACTTACCGTGTACTTCGAGAAAAGGCAAAATGGTCGTTTGGGTTTGATTCTGATGGCCACGTCTCCTTCTTTCCCGGGGGGCTGAATATTTCCTTCATCATCAACAACCTTCAGAAATAAAAACAAAGCATCCCTCAGGCAAGTCCAGCAGAAATATGATTCATAAATAAAAAAGTATTGTTCTGATTGTGTTTATTGTCAGAGGTTTTCTAGTCCAACTCCCTGCCCAAGAGAGGAGTCCTTATATCAGTGATGGCTAATCTTTTCTGGACCGAGTAGCCAAATCGCACGCGTGCTCCCAAACCAGTAGTGGATTTCAAATTTTTTTTTACTACCAGTTCTGTGGGCGTGGCTTGGTGGGCATGGCATGGTTTGGTGGGCGTGGCAGGGGAAGGATACTGTAAAATCTCCATTCCCACCCCATTCCAGGGGAAGGATACTGTAAAAATCCCCATTTCCTCTCGTTCAGCTGGGACTTGGGAGGCAGACAATAGATGGGGGTGGGACCGGTCAGAATTTTTACTACCGGTTCTCCAAACTACTCAAAATTTCCGCCACCGGTTCTGCAGAACCGGTCAGAACCTGCTGAAACTCATCTCTGTCCCAAACCCCCAAAATGCAATGTGGATGCAGCCCCTGTGCATGCACGCGTGCCCCCCTCACACGCCCCACCCCCACGCATGCACGCGTGTCCCCCCCGCATAAGCTTTGCCCCCCCATGCATGCACGTGTCCCCCACATACCCCCTGCCCCCTGCGCATGTGCAACAGAGACCCGAAAACCAACTGGCCAGCGGAAGGCGTGCGTGTATGTGCGGTGGAGCTGAACTGGGGCCGACAGCTCGCGTGCCCACAGAGAGGGCGCAGTATGCCACCTCTGGCACGTGTGCCATAGGTTTGCCATCACGGCCTTATACCATCCTGGTCTAATGTCTGTCCAATTGCCATTTGAGACCTTCCCAGCTGGCTTCCGAAAAGCAAAGTCAATGGAGGAAACCAGATTCACTTTAGGACCACATGATTCAGTTAACAAGTGCAGGGATTGGCTGGGTACTTAAGAGCCGAGGTGGCGCAGTGGTTAGAGTGCAGTACTGCAGCTACTTCAGCTGACTGCTAGTTCAGCAGATCAGCGGATCAAATCCCACCGGCTCAAGGTTGACTCAGCCTTCCATCCTTCCGAGATGGGTAAAATGAGGACCCAGATTGTTAGGGGGCAATATGCTATTTAGTATACTGTCTTTGGTGTAAGCCGCCCAGAGTCCTCGGAGAGTGGGCGGCATAGAAATATGAATAATAACATAAATAAATAAATAAATAAATAAATAAATAAATAATAACAACAGCCTTGGGGAAAAAAAGGTTGTAAAATTGTGCATCATCCACTTAGCAAATGCTTCGCTTGGCAAAAGAAATTCTGGCTGCCAATTGTGGTTGTAAGTTGTTTCTCTATCTAACTAATGTACCTGTACGGTGTATTTATTTTTCTTTTGGTTGTGACCAGCATAAAGTAAAAAAAGAAAAGAAAAAGAGCATAAAGACAGTGACATAATTAATCACAGCATAACAACACCCTACGTTTAAAAATTGTATTGTACTGAATAGCAAAATTGGTCCTCCTTACCTGGACATCGTAGGGTGGAGATGCTTTTCCCATTGAGCCAGGCTTAATTTTCATCCCTTGGACATTCGCACAGATTGTTACCTGCAAGAGAGAGGAGGATGAGGCACAACCTGTCAGCACCATGGTAACAATGAGGAGATGGGATCATCAGACCCAACTTTTGGGGAAATGAAAAGGAGTCTACTGTGGAACCCTTGGTAATCTTTGAGGCTGGTTGTTGGCTTGTAGATGTTTCATTACCCACCTAGCTAACATCATCAGTTCTAATGAGTGTGCTCTCTGTTTATATACAGTAGCTTGCCCTAGGAAGTGTTGGTGTGGGGGATACCAGGGGTGAAATCCAGCAGCTTCTGACAGGTTCTGAAGAACCGGTAGCAGAAATTTTGAGTAGTTCGGAGAACCGGCAAATACCACTTCTGGCTGGCCCCAGGAGTGGGGAGGGAATGGAGATTTTGCAATATCCTTCCCCCAGGAGTGGGGAGGGAATGGGGATTTTGCAGTATCCTTCCCCCAGGAGTGGGGAGGGAATGGGGATTTTGCAGTATCCTTCCCCTGCCACACCCACTAAGCCACACCATGCCCACCAAGCCACGCCCACAGAACTGGCAGTAAAAAAATTAGATTTCACCACTGGGGGATACATAGAAATAAATCATAAACCGTTCAAAAGAGACAATAAAAAAATGCAAAGAATCAAAAAAAGAAGGTCCTAAGAAGACAATTCTAGCAATCAATACCCGGATAAGCAGGGATTAACACCAGACAAACTATCTAGTAGAAAACAATGCTCTTATTATGGAGCTACCAAGGGAAAAAACTACTCCCCCATCAATACAGATGCGGCAAGATACTGAATATAAAACAGGCCACACACACCAGCACTGATACTGTTACCTGGTTGGGTAATGAAACGTCTTCAAGCAAACAACCAAGTTTAGTGGAGCCTTGAGCTACAGAGATATTCTCTTTTATTGAAATGAATATACCGTTTCGGTTTGTCCGTATGCTTCATGGATATCCAATCCAGTCTGAGTCTTCCATTGCTCAAACACTTCAGGATTGAGTGGTTCTCCACCAGTCATGCAGTGCTTCAAGCTCCTGAATTTATAGCTTGGAAAGAAACAGAGACACTAATTAATTCACTTTTTTCTTCGGTGAGTTGGTTTTGCATACCTTTGGAAGGAAATGTGACTTCTGCTGCCCAAAGAAGACTGTTAAGGATATTCTTGGCTCATAACCGATGTTATGGGTTATTGAGCAGAGTACCCCTTGAGTATGCACATGAAAGCGGCTGAGAGTGAATAACCACAGTTAATATACAGGCACACTGAGTTGTAGTAGTCTTTTACTTTTTAGGAAAAAAGTAAAGCAAAGTCCAATAACAATCCAAGTCATACACAGATAAGGCGATAGTTAAAATATCAATTCAGGGATATTCCAAGTACAAAGTCTTCTTACCAGTTGTTGTCATTACACAATAAAACAGTTCTTCTTGAGTTTCAAACAGGAACAAGTTCAGTATTAAAACATTCAATAAATAGTAGAAAGCAACAAGTAGCAATGATCAAACAGTGATCATACAGAGAGAACAGGTAGAGAGTAACAGCAAATAAGCAGATAAAATGGTGTAGTGTCCACAAGCCATGATTCAGGCTTCCCCTTAAGTACATTGGCTACAGAGCTTAGCCAATCAGGATAGAGGATGATGCAATACAGTCTTAAAGCAATATAATACCTTTTGACAAACATGTATTGATAGTTTATATATTGCCTGACCAACTAGTTAGACAATAGTCATTTTCTAACAAAGACAACCATCAATCTCCATCCTGTTGCTCCATCACCAGGAACAGAGCTCAGCCTGAAGATTTATATTTACCTGAGGTCATCTTAGCAGCTCAGGATAGCCTGAGCACAGGTAGTCCTCTACTTATGACTACAATTGAGCCCAAAATATCTGCTGTTAAGTGAGACATTTGTTAAGTGGGTTTTGCCCCCATTTCACAACCTTTCTTGTCACAGTTGTTAAGGGAATCACTGCGGTTGATAAGTTAGTAACACCGTCGTGAAGCGAATCTGGCTTCCCCATAGACTTCGCTTGTCAGAAGGTCGCAAAAGGGGATCACGTGACCCTGCAACCGTCATAAATATGAGTCAGTTGCCAAGCATCTGAATTTTGATCACATCATCATTGGGATGCTTGGAAAGGTTGTAAGTGTGAAAACAATGGTCATAAGTCCCCCCCTTTTTTTTCCAGTGCCATTGTAACTTCGAACGGTCACGAAATGAATCGTTGTAAGTCGAGGACTACCTATATTGCCTATTGATCTGGCTTTGAAATCTCAGCTAAAGGGGGTTCAGCAATAGAACCCTCAGTTCAAAATCTCCTTTGCGACGCAAGAGATATTCACTACATGGGGACACAATTCAGTTGTGCAAGGAAGCAATCTTAGGAAATCATATTGAGAAATTAATGAGAAAATAAGGACTGCCCCGTGCAACTTAGAATAGAACAACAGAGTTGGAAGGGACCTTGGAGGTCTTCTAGTCCAACCCCCTGCTTAGGCAGGATACCCTACACTATTCAGACAAATGTTTGTCCAACCTCTTCTTAAAAACTTCCAGTGTTGGAGCATTCATAACTTCTGGAGGCAAATTGTTCCACTGATTAATTGTTCTAACTGTCAGGAAATTTCTCCTTAGTTCTAAGTTGCTTCTCTCCTTGATCAGTTTCCACCCATTGCTTCTTGTCCTGCCTTCAGGTGCTTTGGAGAATAGCTTGACTCCCTCTTCTTTGGGGCAGCCCCTGAGATATTGGAAGACTGCTATCATGTCTCCCCTGGTCCTTCTTTTCATTAAAGTAGACATACCCAGTTCCTGCAACCGTTCTTCATGTTTTAGCCTCCAGTCCCCTAATCCTCTTGGTTGCTCTTCTCTGCACTCTTTCTAGAGTCTCCACATCTTTTTTACATCATGGCGACCAAAACTGGATGCAGGATTCCAAGTGTGGCCTTACCAAGGCCTTATAAAGTGGTATTAGCACTTCACGTGATCTTGATTCTATCCCTCTGTTTATGCAGCCTAGAACAACAAAAAAAATACCTGGTGGCATCGTGCTGAACCATCATTGTATATGCAGTGGGAGCTGTACAGAAAGTTGTGATTGGATACTTTGCCAGCGTCTAGATGAAGAAAATGAATAGGCAAACAACATGAAGAAAATGTGTATGAAGGCAAGATAATACATAATCAAGATGATTTCTGTAAGATGGAAATGACCCAGCCTGAAATTTAAGATAGGCAGGGTTGAATTTCAACACAACATGCGAAATCTTAGAGCCAATTTTAGAAACGGTTGCTGCATCTGCTTAAAATTCTACGTCCAACAATGTTGGCCTGAGGGGTTCTTGGTGCTCTCTGAGCTTCAATGGTGGGATTCAGCCAGTTCGCACCACTTCGGGAGAACCGGTTGTTAACTTTCTGAGCAGTTTGGTGAACTGGTTGTTGGAAGAAATCATTAAGGCAGAGAACCGGTTGTTAAATTATTTGAATCCCATCACTGCTGAGCTTGTTTGCTTCCTTGCAGACATTTCATGACCAAACTAGGTACCATCATCAGTGCATCATCTATCTAGCATTGAAGATGTTACCTAGTTTAGTAATAAAACGTCTGCAAGAAAACAACCAAGCTCAGAGAGCACCAAGGATCGCATAGTCCTCCTTCTCCTTTTCCTCATCTTCTTCGCCCTCCGTCTCCTTCTTCCCCACTCCATAAACCCCACTCCCTTTAAACATTGATGTTGTTACCTAGCTGGGTAATGAAATGTCTGCAAGAAAACCACCAAGCTCAGAGAGCCCCATGGAGCCCACTGTTCAACCCTGAGCTACAAACATTCTCTTCTAATTTTGGCTGGTTCAGCCAAGCTACTTAATGCTTGAATTTCTACAACCCGCTCAACCGTAAATTATCTAGCTCTTTTTTAATAGGTGATGTGAACCTTGTCAAGGTGACTTTAACTGGGCAAACTACACAAAATCAAAGCAGGAACAATGAAGAGAACATTTCTAGTAAGCTGGGATCAAAATTATGAGGTCCTTGCAGGCGTGAAATGCTACCGGTTTGGTCCGGTTTTGGGGCGAACTGGTAGCGATTAAAACTACCGGTTCAGGCGAACCTGTAGTAAAGAAAAAGCTACCGGTTCAGTTGAACCAATAGTTAAAAAAAAAGTTATGATCCAACGATCAGCTGTGCCGCGCGGTTTAGCTTCGCTAGAAAGTAGTACACGCCAAAAGGAGGCTTGGGAAGGTAAGTAGAACAGCGAGTCGGGGGGATCAGCTGTGCCGCGCGGTTTAGCTTCGCTAGAAAGTAGTACGTGCAAAAAGGAGACTTGGGAAGGTAAGTAGAACAGCGAGGGGGGGAATCAGCTGTGCCGCACGGTTTAGCTTCACTAGAAAGCAGAAAATCCTGCTTTCTAGCAAAGCTAAACCACACGGCACAGCTGATCGTCGGATCGTAGCTTTTTTAAACTACTGGTTCAACCACTACCAGCTAACTACCAGTTCACCTGAACCAGTAGCTTTTTAAACGTGCAGCGCGCGCTTGGTGCACACTGCACATGGGCACGCAGCGTACGTTTGGTGCGCACTCGGGCATGCACAGCCAGTGAACCGGTAGCAAACTGGTTCAGATGTCACTCCTGGGTCCTTGTCCTTTACTTTGATGCCTTTTATAAATAGACATGCTTACATTTAATATGACTGTTGGTTCAAACCGGGGCAGATGATGTACAAAGACGCATGACCCATGGATCCATGGGCCAAATAAGTTGCTCCAGACTGTTTTTACCCATCCTGGATCTGAGGTATTCCAGAACACAGTTGAAGAAGACAGATTCATCCAGTGCCTGATCGAAAGAAAATAATATACAGGTAGTCTTCGAATTACGACCGCCTGTTGAGACCAGAACGTTCACGGTTCAGCAAGGCGATTGTTAAGTGAGTCCCACCCAATTTTTTGACCTTTTTTTTTTTTGCAATGGCTGTTATCTGAATCATGGGGTCATTAAGCGAATCCAGCTTTCTCCATTGACTTTGCTTGTTGGAAGCCGGTTGGAAATGAAGATCATATAAACCAAGCCAAGCCAAGCCAAGCCAAGCCAAGCCAAGCCAGGCCAAGCCAGGTCAAGTCAGGTCAAGTCAGGTCACGTCAGGTCACACCAGGTCAAGTCAAGTCAAGTCAAGTCAAGTCAAGTCAAGTCAAGTCAAGTCAAGTCAGGTCAAATCAAGCCAAGTCAAGCCAAGCCAAGCCAAGCCAAGCCAAGCCAAGCCCAGCCCAGCCCAGCCCAGCCCAGCCCAGCCCAGCCCAGCCCAGCCCAGCCCAGCCCAGCCCAGCCCAACCAAGCCCAACCAAACCAAACCAAATCATTAACTAAATAAATAATCCCGGCCTTCCAAATCAATGCCATGATATTACCTGCCACTGGATGTAAATCCAATGCCATAACTGGAGTGGCAATGCTCCACCATTTTGGGCGACCCGGTGCTTCCGCTCGTAAAGTAGATCAGCATTAAGTCTTCACTTCGTGACTTGACACAGTCGTGGTCACCAGAGGCTGCTCTGGAAAAGAAGCAGGTTGGTTTTGATGTGCAATTAGATTTTGCAATGGGGGGAGGGGCTAGGGGTTTTTCTTTCCCAATTGGGATTTATATACATCCGTGAATGGAATTCCGGGGAGTTTCTCCACATCCGGAAGGCAGCATCAGCAACTCTTCCAAGAAATTCAGAGCATCTTAGTCAAGAATGCAGTGCAGATGTTTAGGACTAGAACTGAAGGAATGTGGAACAGCTGCCGGTTCAAAGAACCAAGCTTGCTTCTTATTTATTTCTATTTAATTTATATCCCACCTTCATTGTTTTTATAAACAGCTCAAGGTGGTGGACACACACATGACTCCTTCCTTCTCCTATTTTCCCCACAACAACAACAACAACCCAGTGAAGTGAGTTGGGATGAGAAGAAGGTCCAAAGTCACCCAGCTGACTTTCATGCCTATGGCGGGATTAGAACTCCCAGTCTCCTAGTGATTGAGCCAAAGTCCCCTACTTGGCTTTCATGTCTAAGGCAGGACTGGAGCTCACCATCTGCTGGTGATTGGCCCAAAGTCCTCTACTTGGCGTTCATGCCTAAGGAGGGACTAGAACTCCCAGTCTCCTAGTGATTGACACAAAGTCCCCTAGTTGACTTTCATGCCTAAGGCAGGACTGGAACTCACCATCTCCTGGTGATAGGCCCAAAGTCCCCTGTTGACTTTCATGTCTAAGGCAGGACTGGAACTCACCATCTCCTGGTGATTGGCCCAAAGTCCCCTGTTGACTTTCATGCCTAAAGAGGGACTGGAACTCACCATCTCCTGGTGATTGGCCCAAAGTCCCCTGTTGACTTTCATGCCTAAGGCAGGACTGGAACTCACCATCTCCTGGTGATTGGCCCAAAGTCCTCTACTTGGCATTCATTCCTAAAGAGGTACTAGAACTCCCAGTCTCCTGGTGATTGACCCAAAGTCCCCTAGTTAACCTTCATGCCTAAGGCAGGACTGGAACTCACCATCTCCTGGTGATTGGCCCAAAGGTGGGACTAGAACAGTGATGGGTTGCTCCCGGTTTGGTCCGGTTCTATAGAACCGGTAGTAAAACCGGCAGGAGGCTCCGCCCACCCACCACAATGTCATCATGGGTGATCTGTGCATGTGCAGAAGTGCACGATCCCGCTGCGAACCGGTAGTAAAGGTAAGTGGAACCCGTCCCTGGACTAGAACTCCCAGTCTCCTGGTGATTGACACACAGTCACCCAGTTGACTTTCACACCCAAGGCAGGACTGTAACTCAGCATCTCCTGGTGATTGGCCCAAAGTCACCCAGTTGGCTTTCATGGCTAAGTCAGGACTAGAACTCCCAGGCTCCTGCTTTCTAGCTTGATGCCTTAACCACTAGAAACTGGCTTCTTATATGGTCCAATAAGAAGCAGCTCATAAAACAATACTCCAACCCAGAAGATGATGATCTAGTTCTAACTTTTATTGGACTACGTACTGCAATAAGTCACTGAAATTCAGCCAGCCAGCTCTGCCTCTGTCGGACACAACAAGCTTGGTTGTCAGAAATTTGCATTCAGCTGCGATCGAATCCACTGCAACGACGGACTGATCGGCCACCACAATGCATTTGGCTTTGGAAGCTTCAATTCTATAGGAAATGTCTTTAGCTGTTAGCTGAGGTGTTCCAGGAATGAAAATAATCCCTAGGAAAGAAGAAAGGAAGAAAGCGATAAGAGAAACCAATATGAAGGCTCCATTTCATAGATAAAGTGAAGTTTGTGTAGGTTTCCTCTATCTGGTGCCAGCTCCGGTTGATGGATTTCCCAACATGGCCACGTTGACCAAGGATGATGAGAGTTTGGTCTAACTTATCTATGTGACTGGGCCTTTCTCGGGTTGGGGAAACGGTGATACAGAAAAACACAGTTGCAAATCCTTCATTGCTAAGTTTATGAGATGAATTTGAGCTACCCAACATCACTCAACCTACCCTACACTGCAGAATATCTGGGAGATAGATAGAATATTCATTGGCACTCTTAGGAAGAGTGTCAATTAGGACACCTCTTAGGAATGTCCCCTAACATTGTTAGGAAGAGAGTCCACCAGGAAACAGAATATCAGAATAACAGTTGGAAGGGACCTTGGAGGTCTTCTAGTCCAACCCCCTGCTTAGGCAGGAAACCCTACATCACTTCAGACAAATGGTTATCCAACATCTTCTTAAAAAACTTCCAGTGTTGGAGCATTCACAACTTCTGGAGGCAAGTTGTTCCACTGATTAATTGTTCAAACTGTCAGGAAATTTCTCCTTAGTTCTAAGTTGCTTCTCTCCTCGATTAGTTTCCACCCATTGCTTCTTGTTCTACCCTCAGGTGCTTTGGAGAATAGGTTGACTCCTTCTTCTTTGGGGCAGCCTCTGAGATACTGGAAGACTACTCTCATGTCTCCCCTAGTCCTTCTTTTCATTAAACTAGACATACCCAGTTCTCATACCCATATCAATGTCATAAATAGAATGGAATGGAATGGAATGGAATGGAATGGAATAGAATAGAATAGAATAGAATAGAATAGAATAGAATAGAATAGAATAGAATAGAATAGAATAACAGAATTGGAAGGGACCTTGGAGGTCTTCTAGTCCAACCCCCTGCTTAGGTAGGAAACCGTACACCACTTCAGACAAATGGTTATCCCACATCTTCTTAAAAACTTCCAGTGTTGGAGCATCTACAACTTCTGGAGGCAAGTTGTTCCACTGATTAATTGTTCTCACTGTCAGAAAATTTCTCCTTAGTTCTAGGTTGCTTCTCTCCTTGATCAGTTTCCACCCATTGCTTCTTCTCCTGCCCTCAAGTGCTTTGGAGAATAGCTTGACTCCCTCTTCTTTGGGGCAGCCCCTGAGATATTGGAACCCTGCTATCATGTCACCCCTGGTCTTAGCCTCTGCTTCTTAGGAATGTCCACTGGCCCACTTAGGAAGAGTGTCCATCAGGACACCTCTTAGGAATGTCCACTGGTACTTTTCGGAAGCAGAGGCTGAGGGTTGTCTTCCCTATAACATTTACTAACCTGTTCGCATACACGCCAGAACGAGTAGCCACCACTCTGGAATACGAGGCAGAACGATCAAAACTTTGTCCCCTCTTTGCAAGCCACACGGACCAGAAAGGACATTGGCAGCTTTTCGGGACAAGAAAGCCAGCTCCTCAAAGCTCCACTTCACCTCTTTGTTCTGACCGTTGACCCACCAGAAGGCTGGGTGGTGAGCTCTCTTTCCATCCTAGAGGGCAACTCAAGAAGTTAAAATTCAAGTAGGGGCAGCTGAAAACCTATCCCCGTGATGGCAAACTTATGGCATGTGTGCCACAGATGGCACATGGAGTCCTCTCTGCGGGCACGCCAGCTGTCGCCCCAACCCAGCTCCACGGGGCATGCGCATATGCCTCCCGCCGACCAGCTGGTTTTCGGGTCTCTGCCGTGCATGCATGGAGGCAGGGGCACATGCAAGTGCATTCACGCGTGTGTGCGCTTTGGGCAGTCGGCACCAAAAAAGTTAACCATCACTGACCTATCCTAATCCAAACAATATCTTATGATCAACTGCAAAAGAAAAGAAAAGCTAACCAGGAAGCAAAGAAACCAGCACATCCTCCCCTCGGTGACTCCACGAGGACATCAAAGCTTGCGTGCTTCCAACATTAACTTAACTTCATGCCCTACGTGGTTGCGTGGTCCTTTCTTGCAAAAGGAGCGCAAGGAGCCTGAGTGGCGTAGGACATTAATGCCTCCTACTAAGGCAGCATTTAACATCCAGCTGCCTGCAATTACTGCGAGTTCAATTCTCACCAAGCTCAAGGTCAACTCAGCCTTCCATCCTTTCTAAGGTGGGTAAAATGAGGCCCCAGTTTGTTGGGGGCAATAAGCTGACTTTGTATAAAATATACAAAAGGATGAAGGCTATTGCTTCACGCATTGTAAGCCGCCCTTACAATGAGTCTCCGGAGAAGGGCGGCATATAAAAATAAATAAATAAATAAATAATGTTACCTTTTCCTCTTGGGTCCATTTGTCCACCACGTCGCTTGCAAAGTTGAAGTACTCGGGCACTTCCTGTTCACCCCGATTAACAGCTTCATAATACGAGGGGATCAAAGAAGCCACGTGTCTCTTTGCTTGGTGAAGGAACACCCAAGGAGTCTGCAGGTGCCCAAAGCACCTGACTAGGAGTTTCATGACCCCAGTTTGAGATCAGCAATCAAGGGCTTGATTTCCTGCAAAAATAGGGAAGGGGAAGGGAGGGAAAGCAAGGGAAAGGAAAGGGGAGAATGTGCGAGGAAGGGAAGGAGAAGGAAAAGGGGAAGGGAACCCTGAGTTCCTTATAAAGCTACAGGAATCTTAGTAGATGCTTTGTGGCTCTCTAAGGGGATGACTTATTGGTTATCTTTAAAAAAATGTTCCCGACAAAGTGTATGAAAAACCAATCTCTTAGCCTGCACTTCACCTTACACAAAATAGCTTATCGTATTTTTCGGAGTATAAGACGTACCTTTTCACCCCCCTAAAAGTGGGTGAAAAGTTAGGTGCGTCTTATAAATCGAATACGGGCGTTTTGGGGCTCCCGAACTCTCCGCGCGTCACATTTTCGCCCTCCCTGGCTCCCAGAAGCACTCTGTGCGGCCCATGTGAGCACTGCAGAGTGCTTCTGGGGGCCAGGAAGGGCGAAAACATGATGCGCAGAGGCAAAAAAGTATTTTTTTTCTTGTTTTCCTCCTGTAAATTTAGGTGCGTCTTATAGTCTGAAAAATACGGCATTTTGTTGTAAGTGCACCATCTCAACCACTTACAGGTTGGGGCTGGTTTTCAGCATCTCTCTGGAGGCTGATGTCTATTCTGCCCAACAGACTTGGGCAAAATTTAAGATGTGTGGACTTCGGCTCCCAGAATTCCCCAGCCAGCATTGGAATTCTGGGAGTTGACATCTGATCATTGCTGAGGTTGAGAAAAGCTGCCCTACTGGAACAGGGAACGGTTATCAGATCTGGTCTACCTTGCAGGACTGGCACTTGAGCTGGGAACCACCCTGAGAGCTCCAGCAGCTTAGATTCTGAGACTTCTAAACATTATTAAAGGGGAGGGAAAAAAGCAAATATCTTTTTTGCTTTCGTAAAATGGGAAACGGATGCAAATTATAGCATAAACCCCAAACGTATCCTTAGGACTAAAATACAAAGGGGAAAAATAAATTCCCCAGAAATAGGGATGTACATTTAGGGTTCCTCATCCCTCTACATACATTCTCTGCAGCCTTTGGCCACCCAGAGTTAAGGTAAAAGGTAAAGGTTCCCCTCGGACATCTGTGCTACTCGTTCCTGACTCTAGGGGGTGGTGCTCATCTCCGTTTCAAAGCCGAAGAGCCAGCGCTGTCCGAAGACGTCTCCGTGGTCATGTGGCCGGCATGACTCAATGCCAAAGGCGCACGGAACGCTGTTCCCTTCCCACCAAAGGGGGTCCCTATTTTTCTACTTGCATTTCTTACGTGCTTTCGAACTGCTAAATTGGCAGAAGCTGGGACAAGTAACGGGAGCTCACCCCGTTATGCAGCACTAGGGATTTGAACCACTGACCTGCCGACCTTTCGATCGACAAGCTCAGCGTCTTAGCCACTGAGCCACCGCGTCCCTTGCAGGTCCTTTGCACCGCGTCCCTAACCCAAAGTTAGCCTGCTTCAAATTCAGAGTAATGGTTCAAAAATCAAGCACGTTTCCTAAAGACACCGCTAGATGGCGCTTTGCCACACAGGACCGTTCTAAACTCTGGCGGGAACCATTTTTTCTCCTTTTATCTGAATTTCCTTCTATTTGTTTTCCTTTTAGATTAGAAAAACCAACCGTCCCTTCGAGGATCCGGGAGAACAAAGGGACAAGAAGTCTTTGAATGAAGGATGAAGTGCAAGAACTGTTACACAGAGTTAGGAACAGTCCACATCAGAGAACGTTTCAATTTGGTTCTCATCTCCAAATTGGTTGTGTTTTTTTAAAAAAAAGTCCTACCTGAAATACCGTGGAGATGCTTTCTATCTTCCTAGGAAAGACCCTCACTCATTTTCTCACTGGGAAGGACCCATTTTTAGTGTGCATTTCTTTGCTTATTTAATCTGCCACTCAGGGATGGTATTCACTTGCCTTTGCTACCAGTTCGCAAATGTGAGCACGCACATTTGTGAGCATGGGCAGAGCCTTCTGCACATGTGCAGAGTGTCAAAAATGGGACAAGATGATGTCCTGGTAGGTGGGCGGAGCCTCCCGCAGTCGGTGTTACCGTTTCGCCCCGAACCGGATAGAACCGGCTGAATTTCACCTCTGATCTTACTCCATTTATGCCTGCAAAATGTCCATGATTTGAGGGCAAAGAAGAAATCGGCATGACCTCTGGGCTTGTTTTGAAGAACATCCTGGATGTACCGCAAATCTAGAATGCTCTCTTGAACTTACCGACTTCCAGCCTTCTAGAAGTGGAAGGGAAGACGTGGCGGAGTAGATTTTGCACGGTAGTTGCCCAAGACATCCAGTTAAGCTCTGTTCATTATTGTATAGTGTGCTTCAGTAGGCAAGAACCAGACCAGCATAGCTACCACAGCATTTATTGACTCAAAACTGGAACTGAGGAACTGCAGGCAAATGCCTGTTATTTATACCCCAGGACCACAGGGCCTTAACCAATCATAGTGGCTTGAAAAAGCCCGCCCAAATATGAAGGTATCAAGTTTCCCTCCAAACCAGTTGGAGTTAACAGTTAGGGTCATCTAAAAGGTTAGTTTCCTTTAGCAGGGCTTAACACAACTACGTGCATTCAATACCTAACATTCATCCTGATCTGTTGTCTCAGAGATGAAGCTTTTTAAAAGGGAAAATAGGAAAGACTGAACTGTCCGTCAGGTGATAGAGTGATGGGTCGAAGTCCTGTTTGGCTTCAGAGCAATGACCGAGGGGCAAATGACCCGTCTCATCCATCTCATCTGATGAGGACACAAATAACAGTTGAATGGGAGGAAGAGAGAGAAGAGATGAGGAAGGGAGAATGGAGAAGGAGGAGGAGGAGGAGGAGGAGAAAGAGAAAGAAAAAGAAAGGAGGAGGAGGAGGAGGAGGAGGAGGAGGAGGAGGAGGAGGAGGAGGAGAGGAGGAGATAGAGAAGGAGGAGGTGGTGGTGGAGGAGGAGGAGGAGGAGGAGAGGAGGAGATAGAGGAGGAGGAGGTGGTGGTGGAGGAGGAGGAGGAGGAGGAGAAAGAGGAGAAGAAGAAGGAGAAGGAGAAGGAGAAGGAGAAGGAGAAGGAGAAGGAGAAGGAGAAGAAGAAGTTGTCATGTTATGTCACATATAATGTGACACATCGGGCAACCTTCACCCCCAAAAGTTCATGTCACTTTCAAGCTTTCTTTTTACACTCTCCAGAACTTTCCATAATTACACTGCTAAAAATCAGCTGATTCCCCCCTGCCTTATCTGAATAATATAGCATACAGGGAAAACAGTTTATTTATTTATTTATTTATTTATTTAATTTGTTTAAATTTCTATACCGCCCTTCTCCAAATAGGACTCAGGGCGGTGCACAGCCTAAGTAAAAACAAAGCATACAAAATTTAAAAAACAGTATTAAAATAATTAAATATTCTGGCCGTAAATTAAAACAACCCAATTTAAAATCAATTTAAAATTTAGCTCAAGCCAGCCCAGCTAGTTGAAATAAATAGGTTTTCAGGGCCCGACGAAAAATCCGGAGGTCTGTTATTATACGTAACTCTGGGGGAAGGTTATTCCAGAGGGTGGGCGCCATCACAGAGAAGGCTCTCCCCCTGGGGGTCGCCAGCCGACATTGTCTGGTGGATGGCACCCTGAGGAGGCCCACTCTGTGCGAGCGTACTGGCCGGTGGGAGGCTATTGGTGGCAGTAGGCGGTCTCGTAAGTACCCCAGCCCTAAGCCATGGAGCGCTTTAAAGGTGGTCACCAACACCTTGAAGCGCACCCGGAAGACCACCGGGAGCCAGTGCAGCTCGCGCAGGAGAGGTATCACATGGGAGCACCTCGTCGCCCCCATAATCCCCCGCGCGGCCGCGTTCTGGACCAGCTGGAGCCTCCGGGTGCACCCCAGGGGGAGCCCCATGTAGAGAGCGTTGCAGTAGTCCAGGCGGGAAGTGACGAGTGCCTGAGTGACTGTGCGTAGAGAGTCCCAATCTAGAGAGGGGCGCAAGTCCCGATCTAGAGAGGGGCGCAACTGGCGTATCAGGTTTAGCAGTCAAACCCCAAAGAGCTCAACCCGAAGCTTGCGATTCTCAACGACTCGCTTTTAACACCCCTGGGTCCTCTTTTTCAATTCTCTCCAGTGGACTAACTTCCTTTCCATTTTATTTTCCCAATCTACTGTTTCCTAGAAGAACACCCCCATCGACATCTCATTCAATCCCTGAACATTTCACTCGCCGACTCCGAAAGTTGGTGAAAAATTCAATTGGGCACAAGTCTTCGTTTGCTGCAGGAATGAAAACGGAATTCTTTCCACTACGGGAAGACTTCTTCAGAGGAGATAATTCAATGTGAAAAGGAGATTTGGGGTTATTCTTTTGAAGCGGTTGGCAGCCGAGTCTGGCTAAAGGATGATGGATGGCGAGCTCCCAATAATTAGGATGAAATTCAACGTTTCATGGATATATGACACTGATCAGCACGAGAAGATTAAAAATCTCCTGCCCCATTTATCAAGGCTTTCTCAGAAAAATCTCAGGGCGGGGGGAAACAACGGTGTCCCCATTGAACAGTGAAGAGGTGAACATTTGAGCTCCTTTGAAGGTCCATGGAAATCTTGAATGTGGCTTCTCAGAAATTGCCACAGTATTGTCCCTACTCAGTTTGACAGAGGGAAAAACAATTAATCACAGGTAGCCCTCGATGTACGACCACAATTGAGCCCAAAGTGTCTTTTGTTAAGTGAGACATCTGTTAAGTGAGTTTTGCCCCGTTTTATGACCTTTCTTGCCACAGTTGTTAAGTGAATCGCTGCGGTTGATAAGTGAGTCACCCGGTTGTTAAGCGAATCTGGATTCCCTGTTGACTTTGCTCATCAGAAGGTCGCAAAAGGAGATCTCTCTCTTTTAATCTTGGCTGTTCACCGCCCCGAGTCCTTCGGGAGAGGGGGCGGTATAAAAATTTAATAAATAAATAAATTTAATAAATAAATAAATAATCTCACGTGACCCTGGGCACAGCAACGGTCATAAGTATGAACCGGTTGCCAAGCATCTGAACTTCGATCGCGCGATCCTGGGAAAGTTACACAGGTCGTAACTGTGAAACACGGTCATAGGTCGCCTTTTTCAGGGCCGCTGTAACTTTGAACCGTCACTCAACGAACTGTAGTAAGTCGAGGACTACCTGTACAGGCGGCCCTCGACTTATGACCTCAACGGAGCCCAAAATCTCTGTTGCCGAGCAAAACGGTGTCTCACAAGGTCTCACTTAGCTCCAGAAATTTTGGGTCCAATTGTGGTCGTACATTGAGGACTAGCGGCACAGATTACAAAAGGTGTGTCAGATGTAAATGCCTTATTCCCTAATGTGTAAATAATGTATATATGGGATATCAGGGGTTAACTTATTCTTTGACTCTTAATGTATTCATAATTCCCCACTCCCACTCTTGGCTCCACCCTTTGTATATATAAGGAGCCACCTTCACCATTTTCTTCGCTTCTATCTGTGAATATTCAGTGAATATAGAATGCCTATTATAATTAAAGAGAAATATATTTAAACCTCTAACTCTTATTATTATTATTGAGTCTGATCCTGAAAATATTGCAACAAGCTGGTAGCAGAGGATGGTTAATTGACTCAATAAATACCTAAAAATGTCTAAGAAAGATAGGCCCAACACCAGGGCCTACAGCAAAGAAATAGAAACTGAACAAGAAATAATCAACGAATCCACAAACGCGATTTCGAGAGAATCCGAAGAATACACCACTGAAGAAGAAGAATTAATAAATGAAAATGATGACCAGGAGGAAATCGAAATAGAAAATAACGAACTCAGGTCAGAGATATTGAAGTTATTAAAAAGCCAGAAGAATGATGAAAGCCTCATCGCGAACCTCCAAGAAATGCTGAAGAACAGCGGAGCAGCGAGAGAGAAAAACATCGCTAAAGAGAAACCCAAAGACCAAAAAACTGTGAGTGATATGACTACAGAGAAAGTCGTTATGAAAAAGAAAAAATGTGATCCCGCGCGAAATTTTGAATGGCAGCCATCTTGGTTTCAACAAGCCTCCAAAGTGAACGAAGCAGAGCCAATCAAAATGCTCAGTTCAAAATTTCTGGCGCGAAAAACGTTATCAGACAACGAAAGTGAAAAGGAGGATTCAAACTCTTCGGAAGAGCCAGAATCAGAAAGTGAAGACGACTTAACGAAATCCCAAGTAAAGTCAGCAATGAAGACGCTTTTTGCTGCATTTGGGCCAAAATTAAAAATTTCCAAAGCGCCAACGAAGAAGCAAGCGAACAAGCCGATACTTCAAGACCTGCACGCTCCCATCCTGACTTCGAGAGCGACGACGCCCGAGCCCAGAGGGCCATGTCGATTCCGCCCCACACCGCAGACCGAAGCAAGTGCCAACGCACCCAAAAGAAAGAGAAGAGCAGTCGCCGCCATCAGAACTCCTAAGACCGAGCCAGAGACCGACTCGTCTGAAGAGGAGCGGAGCGAGCGAGCTACAATGGAGAGAACCTTCCACGACGACACCAAAGAAGAAATGAACAACGCGCATGTGCGAAACTACGTAGACGGTCCGGAAAGACTTGAACTGGCCAGAGAACCGCGCAGACTCGTTGCGAGCATCCCCATGCCGTTTTGCAATTTCCTACACTTGCGAGACCACGGACTACCTCAGGTTGTAAGTAATGGACAAAATAATGTGGGAAACTTACCCAGTGACTTCCCAAAACTTAGGGTTGATGGCATTAATTTGCAAGAATGGTATCAACAACTCCAGGTTGTCTTTATGAAAGAAAATTTACTATTTTTTATCACTAGTCCCCCAAGAAGACCTTGGACTTTAAAAATAGATTGTTTACACCATAAAGCATTTTTCTTAATAATATCTAGCGTATCTCCTGCAATGTATCATAGCATCAAACCAAATCTAACTGTTTCAGAAATAATTCAATGCATGTTTAATTTGTTTCACAGCGATAGTGTAGCTACCACCACAAGAATGTCTAAGGACTTCTTTTCTTCCAGAGTAAAACCAGGGGTTTCCATAAGTGAGCATTTAATATCTTTAAACAAAATAAGAGCTGAACTGCATTTGAGGGGGGAAGTGATTTCAGATCAAACAATGAAAAGTGTTATTATCAATTCACTTGATTCATCATGGGATAGTTTTATGTCACACTTAGACACCATCAATCTAGGATATTTATCCATAGAAAGTCTATCTAACAAATTGATAGCAGAAGACAATTCAAGAAAAAATTGTTATAGCAATCACACAGAACACAAATCTTTTAGGAAGGTAGCTTCCCAAGAAAAATATAATGAAACCTTTAAATGCCACAATTGTGGGTCCAGGGAACACAATAGAAGAGATTGTCCCAAAATTTCAAAGGAAAGACATAGGTCAGAATATAGGAATAAATACAATTATAGACAGTCTTCCACAGATAGACATAAATATAGAAGCCCACCAAATTATAGAGAAAGTAGAGGGGGCAGAGAAAATTCAAAAGAGAGAAAATCTGGTTCACTGAATGGACTAAATAAACAAGACAGCACTAAAACGCAACAAAATGAGAACAATAATTGGCTTATTGATTCTGGGGCAACTAATCACACCACTAATAACAAAAATATATTATCTTCATTTACAGAAGATAAGTTTGTAATAAAGGTAGCTAATCAAGAAAAGGTTCAAGTATTAGGCAGAGGGAATGTGACCTTACCTGGTCTAGGAAAAATAGAGGGGGTATTGTTAATACCAGAAATACCTCATAACATACTAAGTGCCATAAAACTAAGCAGAGATTCTGACATCAATATAGTTTTCTCAAAGGGAAAAGCAACTTTAGAGAAGAATAAAACAAATGTAGGCACTGTGATGATTAAAGGAGGCCTACCCTATCTGATAACAAAAGAAAGATGGTTACATAACATTGATTCAAATATGGAAGATTGTATTGAGGCAGATGATGAAAATATTAGTAACAGTGACAATGATGAATGTAAAATATCTCATGATCACACAGATACACACAATGAGAAGAAACCAAAAATAGGTAAACCAATTCATGATGAGTGTGCTCACATCTTACATAGGAAGTTAGGACATGCAAGTTTTCCTGTAGTACAAAAAATGACTGAACACGCAGAAGGTGTCAAAATAAAAAATTGTGAAAATTATTTGGAATGCTCAGTATGTAAATCTACTAAACTAAAAACTAGTCCCAGGCCAAAAAAATCCACCAGATCAACTAACAAAATTTTTGACTTAGTACACATGGACTTAGTTGGCCCATTAACTCCATCAATCACTTATAGAAAACGTTACTTCCTAACAATAGTAGACGATTACAGTCGCTATGGTTTTGTTTACACATTAAAACACAAGGATGAAACCTTTCAAAAATTTAAGGAATTTTACAAACGCATAGAAACACAACATAATATCAGAATAAAACAAATTATGACAGATAGGGGATGTGAATTCATGTCTAAAGAATTCTCCCAATGGTTAAAGGATAGAGGAATGCTACATTACACGTCTAGTCCATTTTCTGCGTTCCAGAACGGGATTGCAGAGAGAAAGAATTCCACATTACAAACCATGATTAGGTGCACATTAGAGGATGCTGGTTTAGGCAAACAATTTTGGTCAGAAGCCTTACATTATTCAAATTACACTCAAAATAGAACCTGGTCCAGTATTGTGAATAAGACACCATATGAGGTGATGTATAATAGGAAACCAAAATTAGCACACATGCACATATTTGGGGTCACTGCAGACGTACACATACCTAAACAGTTGAGAAGAAAGGGAGAAAACGTATCCAGAAGACTAAGATTTATGGGATATGAAACTGGCACCAAAGGGTACAGATTCATTGATAATAATAACAAATTTATAGTTTCCAGAACAGCTGTGTTCCATGAACAGGCCAATTGGTCTAAATTACATCTTAATGAAATATTTCCAAATAAATGCAAAGATACAAAATCTCGTGAGGAAGGGACAATAGAAAATCAAAATATCAACAAAAATAAAAACAAAACCAAAACATGGACAAATAGTCAACACAAAATAAAGACAGACACATTAACAAAAAAGGAAGCAAGATATTTGCATGACAACCATAGCAAACCTGAAAGAGCTATTAGGAACAACAGAAATCAAATACCAAATAAATACAGAGATTACATAATGCATATGGATGGTGAACAAATAACACCTAATACATATGAGGAAGTATTAAAACTTCCTCGTGAAGAAAAGGAAAAATGGGAACTAGCTATGAAAAAAGAGATGGAAAGTTTGCAAGGATTAAATGTATTCACACCTGCGATTGCACCTAAAGATAAAACAATTATTGGTACCAGGTGGATTTATAAAATTAAGAACCTAGAAGGAGGCAATACTCTATACAAAGCTAGATTGGTCGCACAAGGTTATGCACAAAAATATCCGGAGGACTATACTGACACGTACTCCCCCACAGTAAGAACAGAGAGTGTTAAAACAGCTCTAGTAGTAGCATCTGCACTCAATCTTGATGTATTTCAATATGACATACAGACTGCGTATCTACACGCAAAACTAGATAAGGAAATATATGTAAGAGCACCCCACAGTCAATACACTAATAAAAATGAAATTTGGCTATTGAACAAGAGTTTATACGGATTAAAGCAATCTGGCAAAAGATGGTACGATTGCTTGGTAAAAGTACTTAAGACCATGGATTTCAACGCTACCACTGCTGATAACTGTTTCTTTGTCAAAAAGAGTGATGATTACATTGAATTTGTATTGATTTATGTAGATGATATTTTATATATAGGAAAACACAAAGAGAGAAGAGAAATCTTTGTAAACAAGCTAAATGAACATTTCTCGTTGAAATCTCTAGGTAAAGTAAACAAATACCTTGGTGTACAAATTAACAAAACTAGAAGGGGATTCAAACTTACTCAGAAAGATAAGATTATTGAACTTCTAAACAAATGCAATTTAAACAATGCCAAACCCTGTGACACTCCTATGCAAACTGATTTCCTTAGAAATACTGATGAATCTTCCCCTGAATTCAAGGATAATACATTTTATAGATCAGTCATAGGTTCACTGCTTTATATATCTAATTGGACTAGGCCAGATATTGCATTACCACTCAATTTATTATCAAGGCACGTTAGCAAACCAACAATGTATCACTGGGAAGCTGTCAAAAGAATTTTAAGATATCTGAAAAGTACATTAGATTTTTGCCTAGTATTAGAACCTAGTGATAATAAAGAACCAAAACTTACATGTTACGCAGATGCGGATTGGGCTGGAGATATATCATGCAGAAAAAGTACTTCTGGTTATATTTTTCTATTAAATGACTGTCCAGTTTACTGGTACACTGGTAAACAAGAACTGGTAGCCACTTCAACCACAGAAGCGGAATATGTTTGTTTATCCAAAGCTGCAAATAACCTTGTATGGTTTAATGATTTAATTTCAGATGTTTGGAAAAAACCTGCTTTGCCTTTTGTTATGCATGAAGACAATAAAGCAGCCATTGAAATATCTAGATCCGATGCCATTGGACAAAGATCCAGGCATATAGATATAAAATTTAAGCATGTGAGACAATTGTCCCAAGATGGATTTATCAAAGCAGTGCATTGTGATACCTCTGAACAATTAGCTGACATATTGACGAAGCCTTTACCTTCTAAACAGCACAAATATTTAACTTCTAAATTGTATGTCTTATATTGTCCTGAATCTGAATGTAATTGGTGTTGTATAGCGAACCGGCATTTAGAGGGGGATTTGTCAGATGTAAATGCCTTATTCCCTAATGTGTAAATAATGTATATATGGGATATCAGGGGTTAACTTATTCTTTGACTCTTAATGTATTCATAATTCCCCACTCCCACTCTTGGCTCCACCCTTTGTATATATAAGGAGCCACCTTCACCATTTTCTTCGCTTCTATCTGTGAATATTCAGTGAATATAGAATGCCTATTATAATTAAAGAGAAATATATTTAAACCTCTAACTCTTATTATTATTATTGAGTCTGATCCTGAAAATATTGCAACAAGCTGATTCACAAAATATGAACAGTAGGGGGCGGGGAGGAGGGAAGAGATCACCGCCCGCCGCTCGGAAAAACTGAGCAACCTGAAGGGAGAACATCACCTCTGGAGCCAAATAATTCAATTCAGTGCTACGTTTCCCATAATTAAGACGCTCCTCGGGTTTATATTCCCCGCCATTCCCCGTACACGCATTATATTCGGAGCCATCCCTCTTCATTTAATCTCCTTAAGCAAGGCCCTCTGGGTGTACATATGGATGTACGTACACAAACGCTACAAAGATAGCAATTACCTCTTGCATTTAGGAGGCAGGAAAAAACACCGCTGACCCAATTCTCTGCTCTTTTTCTTTTTTTTTTCGGATGGAAGGGTTTTGTTCTTATTGATCGGTATATTTTCAGTTTCTAGATAGCTTAATTGTGAGGGCAACTAAGGCTGGGGTTTGCTCCAGGGGTGAAATTCAACAGGTTCTGATAAGTTCTGCAGAACCGGTAGCGGAAATTTTGAGTAGTTCGGAGAACCGGCAAATACCAACCCCTGGCTGGCCCCAGGAGTGGGGAGGGAATGGAGATTTTGCAATATCCTTCCCCTGGAATGGGGACGGAATAGGGATTTTGCAGTGTCCTTTCCCCAGGAGTGAGGGGGGAATGGAGATTTTGCAATATCCTTCCCCTGGAGTGGGGAGGGAATGAGGATTTTGCAGTATCCTTCCCCCAGGAGTGAGGAGGGAATGAGGATTTTGCAATATCCTTCCTCCAGGAGTGGGGATGGAATGGGGATTTTGCAATATCCTTCCCCTGGAGTGGGGAGGGAATGAGGATTTTGCAGTATCCTTCCCCCAGGAGTGGGGAGGGAATGAGGATTTTGCAGTATCCTTCCCCCAGGAGTGAGGAGGGAATGGAGATTTTGCAATATCCTTCCCCCAGGAGGGGGGACAGAATGGGGATTTTGCAATATCCTTCCCCTGGAGTGAGGAGGGAATGGGGATTTTGCAGTATCCTTCTCCCAGGAGTGAGGAGGGAATGGAGATTTTGCAATATCCTTTCCCTGGAGTGAGGAGGGAATGAGGATTTTGCAGTATCCTTCCCCCAGGAGTGGGGATGGAATGGGGATTTTGCAATATCCTTCCCCTGGAGTGAGGAGGGAATGGAGATTTTGCAGTATCCTTCCCCCAGGAGTGAGGAGGGAATGAGGATTTTGCAATATCCTTCCCCCAGGAGTGGGGAGGGAATGAGGATTTTGCAGTATCCTTCCCCCAGGAGTGAGGAGGGAATGGGGATTTTGCAATATCCTTCCCCTGGAGTGGGGAGGGAATGGAGATTTTGCAATATCCTTCCCCTGGAGTGAGGAGGGAATAGGGATTTTGCAGTATCGTTCCCCTGCCACGCCCACCAAGCCAGGCCCACCAAGCCACGCCCATAGAACCGGTAGTAAAAAAATTCGAATTCCACCACGAGTTTGTGCTTTTTAGCTTTTCCCAGGTCTTGTTCTCGATGCCCGTAAGTCTCCAATTTACAACAGCTTGTTCAATGACTGTTCAAAGTTACAATGGCACTGGAAAAAGTTAACTTTTACAACTGTTTTTCCCACTTACGGCCGTTTGCCAAATCCGCATGGACATGTGACCATATTCTACCTGGTTCATAGTTGGGACTATTGTAGTGTCCTGGGGTCACCGCAATCGTGATTATCTTTTGCGAACATCTGACAAGGAAAGTCAGTGGGGTTGGTAAAACTTAACTACTAGAAGAGTTGGTAACATTTAATAACCGTTGTTACTAACTTAACCATTTGCCGTGATTCACTTAACTAACTTAACTAACTTAAAAAGGGCAAAATTAACTTAATAACTGTCTCGCTTAGCAACAGAAACTTGGGGCTCCATTGTGGCCGTAAGCCGTGGACTATCTGTAGTCAGGAGTGGGATTAAAGACACACTAAAGGTATAGAATGATAAAATAACAGAGTTGGAAGGCACCTTGGAGGTCTTCTAGTCCAACCCCCTGCTTAGGCAGGAAACCCTACACCACTTCAGATAAATGGTTGTCCAATCTCTTCTTTAAAACTTCCAGTGTTGGAGCATTCACAACTTCTGGAGGCAAGTTGTTCCACTGATTCATTGTTCTCATTGTCGGGAAATTTCTCCTTAGTTCTAGGTTGCTTCTCTCCTTGATGAGTTTCCACCCGTTGCTTCTTTTCCTGCCCTCAGGTGCTTTGGAGAATAGCTTGACTCCCTCTTCTTTGGGGCAGCCCCTGAGATGTTGGAAGACTGCTATCATGTCACCCCTGGTCCTTCTTTTCATTAAAGTAGACATACCCAGTTCCTGCAACCGTTCTTCATATGTTTTAGCCTCCAGTCCCCTCATCCTCTTTGTTGCTCTTTTCTGCACCCTTTCCAGGTATCTTTGGAACAACCAGAAATGGTACCATAGATAATCTGCAATTACTACCTGTCAACCAGGAAGAATGTCAACCCCACGATTGGATCAGCTCCCTCTTTTATAAACTGGATGCATCGTGCTAAGCTACAATTGGGCTAATCATGGTGACCTCCCATCTGTCAGGACCACACGGTGAGCTCTAGTTAAGCTGATTTATTGCTCAGGTCTACATACAAGAATCTATTCACACTAATCATTTCCTTTTAATGGCCCCATAATCCATAATGGAATCTGGGCAACTGAATAGAGCAGAGTGTTTACTGTCCGGATGCCCTTCCTGTCGCCAATGCGGAATTTTATTCAGCAGATAAATTCTCATTGTGCCCAGAGAGAAATATCTGCTTCTACCTAGGATCGAACTCACAACCTCCTGATTGTGAGGCGAGAGCTCCACCTCTAGGCCACCGCACCACTCTAGAATCTAGTCAACTAATGGTCAGCACTAAATTGGTGCTAGGTAAGAGTTAATGGAATTCAAAACAGATTGAGTTTAGACCAAGGGTGGGATTCTACCAGTTCGAACCGGTTCGGGCAAATTGGTAGCTCCGACGATCAGCTGGGAGCGAACCGGGTCTCCCTGATGATCAGATGGGCCCACTCACTTGCCCGTGCTATTTTCTATTTATCTTCTCAGCTGATTCGCACGGCAGAGCAGATTGCTGCGCCTCAGCTGTGTTTCTCCTCCGAAGAACCTCGGAAGTGAAAGTTTCTTCAAACTGCACCCGCTCGCACAAAGCGTGTGATCACCGAACTGGTTGTTAAACCGGGAGGATCCCACCACTGGCTTAGACCATTTATGGGAACGTTATGACACCAGGCTGATTCCTCTCTTGACTCTTTGCCTGTCTTTCTCCTTCGTACGCCATCTTGACTAATGATACATGCATTTGTATCTGGCAGGCTTGCATGAGATAATCATATGAAGGGTCAGAATTCATCTCCAAAATTTCACAGTGTGGCAGAGAAGAAGAAAAGGTGGAAACAGCAGATAAAAGGGTCCCTGTGTATATGCAAAGTCCTCTACTTGTGACCATTCCTTTAACAATGGTTCAAATAAGTTCCGTCAACCTCTAGATGTCAGCAAAGAGTCAATCATTTGTTTGTGTCTCTTTACTGGCCTCCAGTGGCCATCTGGAATTTTGCAGGTCTAGAATTGGGATCAGTATTTGACATTTTATTAAAATCGAATTGTTCATATAATGTGGGGCCTCTGGTCGTCACAGAATGTGTTAATTCTTTGGCAATATGAAGTACTTGCTATGGATAAGACAATTGGCGAACGAGGCACTTGCAAAACTTCTGCGTCTCATTAAAATTCAGAGCTCCTCAATTATGCAGCTGTTTGGACAGATGGATCTTTCAAATGAATTATTCTTGAGGGACCCACAAAATGTCCATGGAAGACCAGGAATGGTGGTCTCAAATGATATTATCACTTGGATTCAAATTCAAACGTAAACTCTTTTGACCATTCCTACCCGTCATTTTTGAATTATTTCTGTTCCTCCTTTTATGGTTGAGAAGGACTTGAAGGACGCTGTGGATACCTCCATGTTCATGGTCGATCCTCCATATAATTGTTTAACAGAAGACTATATTCACTCCCTTTATTGAAGAGATAACACCTGTAAGCCGATGAAGAATTTAGTAAAACAAGGGAGAAAATCTAATTTATGTGGAATAAGATGTGCCGTGAATTTATGATTGAACATAAATACTTATTAGAGGGGGGGAAAAAACCTGATCTTATTTGCAGTTCTTACCGTTATAAATGGAATTACTATAATACATTTTTTTCTTGCTCTACCACTTAGCAAGAGGTTCTCTGCCTGGTTGCTGAGTGGGTGTGGCCATGGTGGGCGTGGCCTAGTCGGCCTCCTGCACCACGGCAGTGAGGGGTCGTTTTTGCCCTCCCCAGGCTCCGGAGGCTTTTCTTGAACCTCCAGGAGGGCGAAAACAGTCTCCCCAGGCTCTGGAGGCCCTCTGGAGGCTTCCTGGACTTCTGGTAGGTCCGTTTCTTGCCCTCCTGGAGCCTACGAGTGTGTCCTGCACTTACCTGCATCCAAAATGGGCCATGTGGGGACTCCTGGGAGGGGCTTCCTGGCTTGGAAGATAGCCAATGAGACGCAGAGAATTGGGGATCGGAAAGGGAGGGATTGGGGGGCAAAGGTCAGTACTGACCATCTGTCAGGTTTCGATGCTATCTCAAAATAAATGAATTTCCAAACTGCCGATCTTTGAGGAAATTTTCTCTTTATTGAGCATAGTGATCTGTCCCTGGCTCTTTCGCAGTCAGTACTGACCTTTGCCCCACAATCCCTCCTTTTCCGATCCCCAATTCTCTGTGTCTCATTGGCTATCTTCCAAGCCACTTTCCTCATCCCTTCTCTGTCAGATCACAGGAATGTCTCCCCCTCCCATCTCCGAGGAGACAGAATCTTCAAAGGAATTAAGTAGGCAAAAGTTCAAGCTTTTCCTCTCCTTATATATGTCAGTGTTGGGATGCTGACACAGAGATCCAGGCATTTCTTTGTGGTCTTCTTTCCAAATCCTAACCTGGTCTGACCCTACTTCGCATTTTCAAGCTCAACTATGTGCTGCCACCTAGTGGCAAGGCTAAAGATTACAGTCAGTCTTGCAAACCAATTCATTTAACCATCATTCAAAGTTACAATGGAAAAAAAACTGACTTACCACTGGTTCTTAGATTTATAACCGTCGCACTCGCAACCATCCTATGGTCACATTATCAGAATTTGGGTGCTTGGCAACTGGCGTGTATTTTATGATGGTGGCAGCATCCCAGGGTCGCGTGATGGCCAACAGCAACCTTCCCAGTTGGCTTTCAACAAATGAAGTCAATGGGGGGAGCCGGATTTGCTTCATGACTGCATGATTCGCTTAACAACTCTGGGAACAAAACAAAACAAAACAAAAAGTTGTGAAATTCAGGCGTGCGTGGCTTAGCAATGGAAATTCTGATCCCAATTGTGGTTCGTAAGTCGAGGACTCCCTGTGTTATGGAATGATGAGACCAAACAACATTCCTGGTCAGCCAGAGACAGTTTATTGCGCAGTTTCAGAATCAGATTTGTATCTGCAATTCTGAACCAAGAAGAGCTCTGATACAACTGCTTTTATACGTATCCAAGACAAAGGATTTTGTGAACACAGCAGTTTTCCATATATGGTTAACATACATTTGTTACATGATAATTGACACTTTCTAAATTACTAAATTCCTACATTATTTTCTAGTTCATAAGATTATCTTAGCTAAACAACCTTCCTCAGTTCTGTGACTGCTGATGCGTAGATTCATGGCTGCTTTGGATAATAAGTGACTTTTGTTTCATATGGATGTCCTTGCATTCTTGACAACCAGGCCCTTCAGAAGATATATTACCAAGAATGGAATTTAGCTGACTTAGGGTAATCTCCAAACAAGCACATTTCTTTCTTATAATAATGTGAATAAAGAGGGTCCTTCAGTGTTCATATAGCTGACCCTGTACTATTCCTACCTCATTCGCATTACCTGCAGGCGGTGGGACTTCGTTGCTAACTGCTGAATAAGCCCCAGCAGACCTGCTGTTGCTATGCTTTTTCATGCTGAGTTCCCTTTGGTTTAACGGGCAGAATAGCTTTCCATAAACCTCAGATAAATATTAATGAAGTTTTAAAAGAGAACTTTATTGAAATGCGGGCGGATTTGCAATATTCTCAAACGAATGTCATTTGCTTGGCAAGGAGACTTAAAGCAAGCAGAATCCTAATTAGTTCGGCAACAGAATGTGTGTGCGTGAGTGTGTACGTGTGTGTGTGTGAGTGTGTGTGTGTCTATGCGTTCAAGCACCAGAGATAAAGCCACATGCTTTTATTAAGAGGACAGTTCCTTCCACTTGGCACGCATTCCTGTTTGTTCCAACCCAGATTCCGGGCAGGTGTGTGAATTGATTTTGAGGATGGACTTCTACTAAATAATTGGCTTTGCAATCTGGCCTTGTCAAACGCTCCTTGCTCGTATAATTGCAACCACAAAAGAACTATACAAATTCCAGGCCTCCCCTGCCTGCCAATTGTATCAGAGGAGACCTGGATTTGGGGGGGTGGGAGGGGGTGGATGTTGCCGTGCTTTCGAGAATGCTTTGAACTTTTTGCACACATGGACGCTGGCCTTCTGAATAGAATTCTTTATTGGCCAAGTGTGATTGGACACACAAGGAATTTGTCTTTGGTGCGTATGCTCTCCGGGTACATAAGGAGAATAAAATACATCCATCAAGAATAAAAGGATACAACACTTAGTGATAGTCAAGGTTACTACCCTGTTTTCCCCAAAATAAGACATCCCCTGATAATAAGCCCAATCGGGCTTTTGAGTGCATGGCAATAAGGCCAAGCGCTTATTTCAGGGTTCAAAAAAATATAAGACAGGGTCTTATTTTCAGGAAAACATGGTATCTATCTATCTATCTATCTATCTATCTATCTATCTATCTATCTATCTATCTATCTATCTATCATCTATCTATCTATCTATCTCTATCTCTCTATCTGTCTCTATCTACCCTGTTTCCCCCAAAATAAGACATCCCCTGATAATAAGCCCAATCGGGCTTTTGAGCTCATGGCAATAAGGCCAAACGCTTATTTCAGGGTTCAAAAAAATATAAGACAGAGTCTTATTTTCAGGAAAACATGGTATCTATCTATCTATCTGTCTGTCTGTCTGTCTGTCTGTCTGTCTGTCTCTATCTACCCTGTTTCCCCCAAAATAAGACATCCCCTGATAATAAGCCCAATCGGGCTTTTGAGCTCATGGCAATAAGGCCAAGCGCTTATTTCAGGGTTCAAAAAAATATAAGACGGGGTCTTATTTTCAGGGAAACATGGTATCTATCTATCTATCTATCTATCTATCTATCTATCTATCTATCTATCTATCTCTATCTCTCTATCTGTCTCTATCTACCCTGTTTTCCCCAAAATAAGACATCCCCTGATAATAAGCCCAATTGGGCTTTTGAGTGCATGGCAATAAGGCCAAGCGCTTATTTCAGGGTTCAAAAAAATATAAGACGGGGTCTTATTTTCAGGGAAACATGGTAATAAGCTATCAAATCGTACTAGGAAACAAATAAAAACAATATAAATTGAAAGATACAAACAACATGGTGTAAGGTCCCAAAATATACTTGAGTCACCAGAATGCCAAAGAGAGAGACTCAAGATGAGGCTTGCAAAAAAAAAACCCAGATTTTATTTAAGGCCAAAACCAAAATACTGGGTGGGACTATATCCAGAACCTACAGATACAATGCATGTGAGGAGATAGCCACACCTTGGGGAAGGTATGGCGTCCTTTTATCCCCTCAGAGACATCCGCTTAGTACCCAATTCTGGCCTCCTAATTTAGGTTTGTGTATTCCTTGTTGCCCTGCAAGGGAATAGAAACTTCCCAATTAGTCTTATCTCATCCTTGAGCATTCCTTTGTTTTCTCAATTGGCCCTTTGGCCCCCTGGTTTTGCAAGGAACGAGTTTATACAAATCAAAGGCATAAATTAGGGCTGAGGTGTAAATTATCTCTTGGTTGATGACTGCAGTTCCAACTGAGATACACACCATGCTCTTAGATGGCACAAAAAAACAGGAAGAAGATTGATATGGGTTTAGGTCAAATAGCAGGGACATACGTTTGACAAATACCAGATAATAACAATATGTTTGTAACAAAATATAAAGGAATAATATATGTGATACAACTACAAAGACACAATATGTGTGTTACAGGAATCTAATGGTTACAGAATAACAAGTTTTTACTAAATCTAGTATATCAGTATTTTATATTCTATCCTTATTATTGTTTCCCTTCATTGGTTATAGTCATAAGTGGGAAGAGATAGATACTAGTAAGGGAAGAATAATAGTATTAGTATAATAATAATAAATAATAATAAAAATAAAAAAATAAAAAAATAAAAAGAATAATAGTCTTCGTAAATTATTTGACAGTGTTGTGGGAATTAGTGATGGCACTGGGGGAAAAACTGTCCTTGTGTCTAGTTGTTCTGGTGTGCAGTGCTCTATAGCGTTGTTTTGAAGGTAGGAGTTGAAACAATTTATGTCCAGGATGTGAGGGGTCTGTAGGTTTTTGGTTGTTATATTTTTGCTGTTTTATTTATATACTTTTGCTGTTATATTGGCCCAGTCTTAAGGAAAGAGGAATAGCGATTCCTACTTTGGGGGAATTTGCATTCTGGCCTTGCACCCTCCGATTTGCCGGAATGTGACTAGGAATATGTGTTTTCTAACATGAATGGACTCTTGGGTAAATAAACCCAGCTTTATTTATTTACTATTTATTTATTAAACCTTTCCTCTCTCGCCAAAGTTCCCTGGGTGAATTAGTGGCATTTAATAATGTGCGCTCACAACGCTGGAAGTCGGATAAGGCAGGCAGCATTCTTCAAAATATTTTCCTTGCAGGAAAAAATGGGACTTTCCCCCAATTTCTTACATTGCAACATCCCTCGAAATATTGCAAGGTGATCTGTTGGTTGGAATATCGTAACAAATGACTCCATCTTTGCACGAGGAGACAGAAAGGGAATTTCTTGTTCGGCTCAACTGCTCAGACTTAGCAAATACAAGGCCAGCGTTATAAATCAACAGCTTATTTGCCAACAGGTCTCTGCAGATTTTTGGAACTTCCTTCCTCAAGGAAACATGTATCATTTTTTCCTCTGCTTTTCCATTTTTCAAGTTAACCTCAAAAGACATTTTTGCTTTGTATTACAAAGGGGCAGTGCTAGATTGGTACCTCGGTAGGTAGTCCTTGACTTACAACAGTTAGTTTAGTGACAGTTCGAAGTTACAATGGCACTGAAAAAGTGACCCAGGACCATTTTTCACACTTATGACAGTTGCAGCATCCCCATGGTCATGTGATTTATACAGTAGTGGCCAAAGTTGTGAAAACCTTTTGGGAAAAGAGTATTTTTGAGGTTTGGTGGTTAATAACCCCATTTTTTTGGGGGGGGAGTTTCAAGATAATCCTATTCCACTGTTGGAATGGCCTGGGAATAGCCCAGATCTCAACCCAATTGAAAAATCTATGGAGCTGACTAAAGAAACTTGTTAGTCAGAAACGACCCAGCAATAAAACCCAGTTAATAGAAGCAATCCTTCAATCTTGGTTTCACATTAGAACAGCTGCAGAACTAAAAGACTTGGTTCACTCCATGGGAAGACGTTGTAAGGCCATAATTCATGCTAAAGATTACCCAACTAAGTATTAACTGACATGGTAATCATCTTTGTATATCTTGTTTTTTCTATGGTGATCATTTTTGTATATCTCATTTTTTCTACGTGTTTCAACTTTTCTTCTTTATACTGTAACTGCTATTCTAATAGCAAATCCTCCATCAAAGTTATTGCATTACATTCTTGATTAAATTATCTTTCCACTGATATATAATTTTATGATACTACTTCAAAAAAAAAAAAGTGATGTTATTAGCTAGTTTTAGAAAATACAACTTTTCCCAAAAGGTTTCCACAATTTTGGCCACTACCGGTTCATATTTATGACACTTGCAGTGTCCCAGAGTCACATGATCACTTTTGGGGACCTTCTAACAAGCAAAGTCAACGGGGAAGCCCAATTCACTTCACAACCGTGTCACTAATTTAACAACTGCAGTGATTCACTTGACAACTATGGCAAGAAAAGTTGTAAAATGGGGCAAAATTCACTTAGCAACATACATTTTGGGCTCAACTGTGGTCGTAAGTGAAGGACTACCTGTATACAATTGTTATTTGGTTCCGGGGTGGGGTGGGGCGTGTGATGAGTACCAAAAACAATGAGTGCCAAACAACTTTTTTCCATAAGGAACAATGTTGTGAGTCGCAAGGCAACCAACACCCATAAGTTCTAGCTTGTGTGTTGAATACCAAACAAACAATGAGTACCAGGTCAACATTTTCCATGTCAACATGCATTGAGTACCAAATCCGGTAAGTTTCAAAGCAGTTGAGTACCAAGATATCACTGTATTGCTCGGGAACCCAAAACCAGCAAAGTTAACCACATTTATCCGTAGAGCAGTGTTTTTCAACCTTGGTCCAGAGGTGGATTTCAGCAGGTTCTGACCAGTTCTGGAGAACTGGTAGCAGAAATTTTGAGTTGTTCGGAGAACCAGTAAATACCATCTCTGACTCCATCTGCCTCCCGAGTCCCAGCTGATCGGGAGGAAATGGAGATTTTGCAGTATCCTTCCCCTGGAGTGGGGAGGGAATGAAGATTTTACAGCATCCTTCCCCTGCCACGCCAATCAAGCCATGCCACGCCCACCAAGCCATGTCATACCACACCCACCAAGCCACACCCACAGAACCGGTAGTAAAAAAATTTTGAATCCCACCACCTCCTTGGTCCTTTTAAGATGCGTGGACTTCAACTCCCAGAATTCCCCAGCCATGCATGCTATGCTATTCCCTCTGCTGGAGGATCCTGGGAGTTGTTCCACCCCTTTGAAAGTTACCAAGGTTGAGAAAAAACTGCTGCAGACTGTTTCTTATTATTATGCTTTTGAAAAAAGAACAACCTGTACAATAAGAAGAACAAGGAGAACAAAAGGAAGTTTTGTTCCAAGTTTAGCTCAGAATGATACCTTTGTAGAATTTCTGATGAAGCCAATTGCACCAATTTTTGTTCTGCAGGTTATTAGCATTAAAGGGGAATCAGAAAGAGTTAGGAAGGGAGGAGGGACGGACGGACGAAAGCCCAGAAATATTGGATGAAAATTTAAAAAATGGTTAGAAGAAATCACAGAACAAAAAACTGAGATGAAGCCGGAGTTGTTCTTATTGGGTATTATATAAAAGGAAATGTAAGCAAAAGAGCTCAATATGTTATTCTTCATATTACAACAGCAGCAAGAATCTTATTTGCCCAGCATTGGAAACAAGAAAACATGCCAACAAGCGCAATGATAATTTTTAAAAAATCCTCGCTTGTGCAGAAATGGATAAATTAACCATGGAGCTTAAAGACAGAGAGGAATCAGAGCAAGGGTGAAATGCTCCCAGTTCGGACCGGATCGGGCGATCCGGTAGCGATTGTGGCAGGTGGTTTGGAGAACCGGTAGCGATGGTGGCTTGAGGCTCTGCCCCCCCACCTGGTTGTTGTTATTTCCTGGTTTTAACCAGGAAGTAATGTGCTTTTTACCCTCTGCACATGCGCAAAAGGCGCGTTCACTTCCGAACCGGTAAGGAAGGTAAGTAGATTTCACTCCTAAATCAGAGTCTTCAGAGAGGGGCAGCATATAAATTGAATTAATTAAATTAAAGAGTTGGAATATGTGGTATCAATGGCTTGAAACGAGATGTAAAATTGATGCATAAAGATGATATAGAAAGTACGTTAAATTGAAATTTATATATATATTTATAAATATGATAAAACTTGATAAAGGATAAAAGGAATATGTAAATACATATAGATATACTACATATATGAAGAATAGATTCAATCGATGTTAACGAAAAACAAAAATAGAATATAGTAAAAGATACTATATATTGAAAGATGTACACAATGTACAAAATAGATTGGAATTATGAAATTTGAATTGTTACCGATAGTTGAAAGCTGTAAAAATAGGAAATGTGCTTTTAAGACTAAAAAAAGGTTGAATAAAGACTATTTTAAAAAAAAAAAGGAAGGGAGGGAGGAGGGAGGGAGGGAGGGAAACCATGTTAGTCTTTGGCAGTGATGGGATTCAGCCGGTTCGTACCACTTCGGGAGAACCGGTTGTTAACTTTCTGAGCAGTTTGGCAAACTGGTTGTTGGAAGAAATCATTAGGGCAGAGAACCGGTTGTTAAATTACTTGAATCCCACCACTGGTCTTTGGCTACAAAATAGAGGCGTCCTGTAGCATGACCAAGGCTAAACAACTTCATCAGGGCCTAAGCCTACCTCCTACAGAGGCTTTACTCCAAGTACAGTCGGGTTTCATTGCAATTTTTGCAACTCGACTTACAATCTTTCATTTACTGACCGAAGTTACAACAGCAATGAAAAAAAGATATGCATTACAATTTTTCACCCTTATGACCGTTGTAGCATCCCCATGGTCACGTGATCAGAATTGGGATGTTTGGTAACTGGCTCATATTTATGACGGTTGCAGTGTCCTGGGATCATGTGATCCCCCTTTTGTGATCTTCTGACAAGCAAAATCAACGGGGAAGCCAGATTTACTTCATAACCGTGTTACTAATGTAACAACTGCCGTGATTCACTTAACAACTGTGGGAAGAAAGGTCATAAAATGGGGCAAAACTCACTTAACAACTGTCTCGCTTAGCAACAGAAATGTTGGGCTCAATTGTGGTCATAAATTGAGGACTCCCTGCAATAGCAGCGGAGAACCTGCTAAACACTCTATTGGGGTTGGGGAGAAATATGTGAGAAACTCAAGGTCAGTAAAGATCCAATAATCCTTAACTTCCGTTTCACCAAAGCTCAGTTGTGAATTGTGGGGTTGGTGCTGAGTGAAACGGTTATCTTTTTCAGGGTAGGGAAAGTGAGCAAGAGAACAAACATTTCGGGAACTCGCAGGGAGGCAAAAAAGGACTTTTGGGACATTTGTACCCTGACTTGGCTGATAATCTGTTGGGAACATGACTGTCGAAAGAGAATTGAGGGTTTTTTGCTTGTTGCAATTGCCTGATAAGGACAGCCTGCTCTTCAAACCTAAGGGGAAAGTAGCAAAAAATCATCTGTGGAAAAAAAGATGTCATCACAAATAGCTTTGTAGTTTGCTCATTTATAACCCTGATAACACTTGCTGGTCTGACTTGGCTCCCTTTCCCCCAGATGAAATGCAAATAAGTCTCAAATATCTTTCACCCTCCAATACAGCTGATGCTCGAGATCGCAAAGGGCATCACAACAGCATAATAATATTTTCAGACTTGCAAGAGTCTGTCGACGTAGCTTTACAATCAAGGCAGAGGTGGGTTTCACATATGTTTACCACTGGCTCGCCACGCATGTGCATGCTTGCTTCACACACGTGTGTGACTTCTATGCGTGTGTCCAGCCTTCCACGCATGCGCCCAGTCTCAAAAACGTGGCTAAATAGCTCAGCATAATGCTGTGGTCACTACTACCGGTTCGCCAGAACCTGTCCGAACCAGATAAATACCACCACTGAATAAAGAAGAATTGGCTCCTCCGGTTGTGATTCCTATCCTGCTTTACCCTGTAAGGCCAGATGTCCTTGACTCTCTGAGAAAGGAATGTTATTATGACTACATATCTCCCCTGCTCCATACAATCCCGCCTCCCAGTTTCCCACAGCACTAAGTGTGGCAGGTCTGAAGTTCCAATGTGAAAGATGGCTTCCAGGCCTGAGACATGCCAGATATATTCGACTATTTTGCTGTGAAATTCAGCAGTAGGTTCAAGAAAGGGTTGGGCTCCCTGGAAGGGCAGTTTGGAGTTCGGTGCGCCCTCCCTTTGAGTTGCATGCCATGCATTATTTCCTTTAAAAAACATTGCATTGGTCCACGAGTCTTTAATTCCGCTTTCCATTTAATGACTCGGTCAGGTGATTGCAGCTTGATCAGCCCAACATAAAAGTCCATTTAGCCCAGGTTGTAAATGGTTTTGCATGAATTCTTCTGGTCCCCTGAAATGAACGAGAATTGAAGGTCAGAGACGATTAAAACTCCTACGGGATTTGATTTTATTTTATTTTTCCAACGGTGAATTGAAACCATTCATGAGTCATCAATTAGGGAGCGAAGCAATGAGGCTTTGTAAGCAAGCAAACAATCCTTTAATGAATGATGGTGGCACAGGGCAGGAGCTTATGACAAATATCCTCTGGTGGGTCATCGCCATTTTATTTCATCTTTCTTGGCATTCTTCCCTCTTCATCCCAATCATCGCCAAGAGCCAAGAAAGATAATTGACACATCATACTCAGCTCTCCAGGGTAGGGACAATCATCCTTTTGCTTCCTAATCATTTCATCGCCAGTTGCCAACAAAGCAGGAGTTGGGATGTGGAGATGGATGCGTTGGGCTTTCATCATCAATCAAGAAAAAGCACCAGGTCCAAGGCGGCCTTCGACATGCCAAGCCAACTATCCAATTAGATCATTATAGAAATGAGGCTATGCAATGTCAACAATCTTGGATGACCGCCTGACCAAACAGGTGTTCCGTTCTTCAACAAAATTGCTGGAGGAAAAACGGTGGCGGGAGAAAATAAAATCTTTCAGAGATGGATCAGAAACCAAGAGTCTTGGGCAGGGGTGGGCAACTGTGGCCCTTTTACAACCTGTGGACTTCAACTGCCAGAATTCCTAAGACAGCTTAGTGGTGGGTTAGTGGTTAGGGTTGAGAGTTGAAGTCCACAGGTTGTAAAAGGGCCACAGTTGCCCACCCCTGGTCTTAGGGGTGGGCAACCTTGGAGGCCAAGAGATTTATATGCAGCAAAAACTAGGGTGGGTCAGGCTGGGAGAATCAGGACCATGCATTAAGGCAGGGGGGTCCCAACCTTTTCTATACCCCGCACCCAGCGATGAAATCCAGCAGGTTCTGACAAATTATGAAGAACTGGTAGAGGAAATTTTGAGCAGTTCGGAGAACCGGCAAATACCACCTCTGGCTGGCCCCGGAGTGGGGTGGGAATGGGAATTTTGCAGTATCCTTCCCCTGCCACGCCCACCAACCCACAGAACCGGTAGTAAACAAATTTGGATTTCACCATTGCCCGCACCCCTAGAACGCTTCTGATATATTTTCGCACCCCTTAAAAAAAATAAATAATTACATGCATATAATTATACATATACACTATGTTAGGATATGGTTTGAGCCTAACAGTTGTCCAAGCAATATAAGTGTACTGTAACTTTAAGCTGTAACTGTATTATGTGACTTTAATGCTGAGTCATGCTGTAATCATATAATTACTGATTGTGAGAATATTTAAGCAAAGCTTCTGTAACATGTTCAGTTGCTGCTATGATCTGCTGTTGATGATGAAGCTGCAATGCTATGCTGCTGTTGATGATGAAGCTGTGATGATAAGCTACCATTGAGAGAAGTTGTTATCTGTAATCATTGGATGGATCTGCAACCATCGTGGTTTGTGAACCAGAGTGAGTTTGTTATTCTAACCAACTACTGTTTGTTGAGTAAGAAGATTCTGTAACTACTGGACTGATTTACTGGCAAAGACTTGGAATTTGTTTAAAGACTATGAGACTGTTTTTCCACTATAAAGTAAGCTTTTGATAAACCAGTTTGCATATCTCTTATTCATTGCTCTCAGCAACGTTTCACTGTGCAATCTACTCTGCTGGTTGGTAACACAACAACAATAACCTTAACACACTAGAATTTTGAAACTTCTAAATCCAGATTTTCGCACCCCCTGGAATATCGTCAAATACCCCCCAGTTGCATTAAGGTCCAGTATTGATTTATTGCTTATGCCTATACCCAAGTATGTAGTCAACTAACAGTCAGCGCTAAATTGGTGCTAGATAAGACTCAGCAGAATCAAAGAGGGGCTGATGGCGAACCTATGGCATGCGTGTCAGAGGTGGCATGCAGAGCCCTCTCTGTGGGCACACGCGCCGTCGCCCCAGGTCAGATCTCCGTGGCGTTTCTTTCGTGAGCTTCTGTTTGCCTGCAAACGACAAAACAGCAGCTCATGAAATAAAAAGATCTTACCTCTTGCCGTGCTGCCGGTGTTGGGATGCCCCGCCCCCCCCACTGGCCAGCTGGTCTTCGGGTCTCTGCTGCGCATGTGTGCACGACCACGCATGTGCATGTCCATGCACGCACACCTTTCAGTTTGGGCATGTGTGCGTGCGCAGTTTGGGCACTCTGTGTCTAAAAGGTTCGCCATCACTGACTTAGACTGTTTGTGGGAACGTAACAATTCCAGGCTGATTCCTCTCTTGACCCCACCCCCAGGCTCTGCCTATCCTTCTCCTACAAGTGTAGGCTAGATGTCACCCTTTGAAGGAAAGAGATGCTAGATCTTGAATGGGTGACAATAACAGGTGGTTCTCTTTGGTGTATCATGATATTTTTCAGTATTTTGGTCACTTCTAGGTCCTTGTCTAGAGGTTTTGAGTCAGCTAATACAGGTAAACTAAATAGGAATGGCAACTGAGACCATTTTTATTTATTCCTTCTCTTTTCAATTGTAAGGGTAGCAACTATTTATTTGTATCCAGACTTTTATTATTTTTTACAAATAACTCAAAGCTGCGAACATATCCGACACACCTTCCTCCTCTTATTTCCCTAGAACAGGAGTCGTCAACCTTAAACACTCAAAGAGCCATTTGGACCCATTTTCCCACAGAAAAGAAAACATCGGGAGCCACAAAAACCTTTTGACATCCAAAATGAAGATAATACCGTTTTTTATCTTTATGTTATGTATAAAAAAATGATACATTGTATTGCATTTATGAAATCAAGGAACTACTACAGAGAACACAAATTTGCATGCAACAAAACATTTTGCAACAAAAACAATTTACAACAAAATGCACCAAAAACATTTTGAACTCCGAAAAGATGGGTCGAAAAGCTCAATAAATCATGTGCCGGTGGATGTCGCACATTGGCAGTTGTGATTCATATTTTGAGTGACAGGGAGCTGCAGCAGACGGATGAAAGAGCCATGAAAGATGCCTGCCCCCTAGAACAACAACCTTGAGGGTTGGGCTGAGAGTGACAGACTGGCTCAAAGTCACCCAGCTGGCTAAGGTGAGACTTGAACCGACGGCCTCTCACTTTCTAACCTAGTGCCTTAACTATTACAATGAAAGCTCATACATTTGTACTGTATCTGGCGTTTTTTCAGTTCATCCACCAGAAAAGCATACTCCCTTCTGGCTCTCAAGATCTTAGGGGGGATTTCTTTCCTTGTCATCACTTCCTGGCCTTCAACCCGAAGTTTGTTTTGAAAAGTGGCCTGTAGAATTTCATTACGTACTCTCCTTGTAGTAAAATATATCACATATCTTGGTAAATGTTTCTGTCTAGCAACCCAAGAATTAACGCGATACAGCTTGTCAATCTGCCAGCCCAGGTCATTTTTTGAGTCCCCCACCAACGGTGCCAATACCTCAGACATCGTTTCTCTCAAGTTCTCTTGTTTGTTCTCCTTCACCCCTCTAAATCTTAAAGCAAATTCCATATCTCTTTATTGTATCATAGCTACATCATCTTCAGCCCTTTGAATTCTATTCTGAGCTTCTGCTAATTTATTATCCAAAATTACCATAGATTGTTTAACTTCTTCAACTTTATCATCCACCATTTCAATATTGCCTGCCAAACATTTAAATGTCTTTATAATATCATCCCTAATTTGCTGATTCCGAGTTGCAATATCATCTGACACAGCCTGTATTTTTTCGTTGGTTTCATTAATATTTTCATTAATCACAATAGCAAGTTTCTCTTGTGTAACTTGGAGGGCTTGTTGTAACATCTCCAACGTTAAACTCTGTGGATCTGCTGGAGGGGCAGAGACTTGCAGCATTTTACAATATTCCAGACAAAATTACAGTTAACTGCTGATCCGTTTTGACAATGGATGCAATATTTAAACAGTATAGCAGAAGGCTCCATCTGAATTTGTGTGAAGGGGGAATAAAAACATGAGTTGAAACCAAATGCAATTAAGATGGCAGGACGAAATTCGGGGTAGAATTCCATCTTTAAAAATAGTGTTGGTTCCAGTTTTTAAAAATCGAATTTTTCTGGTGCCCACAAAGAAAACATGTGACTCCACGGTAAGGAAAAAAGAACCCAATTATTTTTTGAAGAAAAATTTTTTTTGAAACCAAACTGAAAAACCGACACCAGGATGAGATTCGGTGTGGAATTTCATGTTTTAAAATGGTGTTGGTTCCAGTTTTTAAAAATTGAGTCTTTTTGATGCCCAGGGAAGAAAACGCATATGAGAAAGGCTGCCCAAAAACCCAAATTTTTTATGAAGACAAATTTTTTAAAAAACCAAATGGAAAAATAGACACCAGGACTAGATTTGGGGTAAAATTCCATCTTTAAAAAAGGTGTTGCTTCCATTTTGAAAAAATTGAGCCTTTTTCACACCTGGGGAAGAAAACGCGTGACTCCGCAGTCAGGAAAAATGCTGCCCAGGAACCAAAATGTTTTTTGAAGCAATGTTTTTTTTGAAGCCAAATGCAAAAACGGACACCAGGATGAGTTTTGGGATGAAATTCCATGTCTAAAAATGGTGTTGCTTCCACTTTTTAAAAATTGAGCCTTTTTGGTGCCTGGGGAAGAAAACGCATGATGCCGCGGTCAGAAAAAAAGCTGCCCAGGAGCAAAAAAATTTTTTTTTTCTCAAATGTAATAACGGATGCTAGAATGTGATTCCTGGTGGAATTCCATGTCTAAAAATATTATTATTAGCTGTTTTTAAAAATCGAGTATTTTTGGTGCCCGAGAAAGAAAACGCGTGATGCCACGGTCAGAAAAAAAGCTGCCAAGGAGCAAAAAATTTTTTTTTTCTCAAATGTAATAACGGATGCTAGAATGTGATTCGGGGTGGAATTCCATGTCTAAAAATATTATTATTAGCTGTTTTTAAAAATCGAGTGTTTTTGCTGCCCGAGGAAGAAAACGCGTGATGCCGCGGTCAGAAAAAAAGCTGCCCAGGAGCAAAAAAATTTTTTTTTCTCAAATGTAATAATGGATGTTAGAATGTGATTCGGGGTGTAATTCCATGTCTAAAAATATTATTATTAGCTGTTTTTAAAAATCGAGTGTTTTTGCTGCCCGAGGAAGAAAACACGTGATGCCGCGGTCAGAAAAAAAGCTGCCCAGGAGCAAAAAAAATTTTTTTTCTCAAATGTAATAACGGATGCTAGAATGTGATTCGGGGTGGAATTCCATGTCTAAAAATATTATTATTAGCTGTTTTTAAAAATGGAGTGTTTTTGCTGCCTGAGGAAGAAAACGCGTGATGCCGCGGTCAGAAAAAAAGCTGCCCAGGAGCAAAAAAATTTTTTTTTTCTGAAATGTAATATCAGATGCTAGAATGTGATTCGGGGTGGAATTCCATATCTAAATATATTATTATTAGCTGTTTTTAAAAATCGAGTGTTTTTGCTGCCCGAGGAAGAAAACACGTGATGCCGCGGTCAGAAAAAAAGCTGCCCAGGAGCAAGAAAACGTGTGATGCCGCGGTGAGAAAAAAAGCTGCCCAGGAGCAAAAAAAATTTTTTTTTCTCAAATGTAATAACGGATGCTAGAATGTGATTCAGGGTGGAATTCCATGTCTAAAAATATTATTATTAGCTGTTTTTAAAAATCGAGTGTTTTTGGTGCCCGAGCAAGAAAAGGCGTGATGCCGCGGTCAGAAAAATAACTGCCCAGGAGCAAAAAAATTTTTTTTTCTCAAATGTAATAACGGATGCTAGAATGTGATTCTGGGTGGAATTCCATGTCTAAAAATATTATTCTTAGCTGTTTTTAAAAATCGAGTGTTTTTGCTGCCCGAGGAAGAAAACGCGTGATGCCGCGGTCAGCAAAACAGCTGCCCAGGAGCAAAAAAAATTTTTTTTTCTCAAATGTAATAACGGATGCTAGAATGTGATTCGGGGTGGAATTCCATGTCTAAAAATATTATTATTAGCTGTTTTTAAAAATCGAGTGTTTTTGCTGCCCGAGGAAGAAAACGCGTGATGCCGCGGTCAGAAAAAAAGCTGCCCAGGAGCAAAAAATTTTTTTTTCTCAAATGTAATAACGGATGCTAGAATGTGATTCGGGGTGGAATTCCATGTCTAAAAATATTATTATTAGCTGTTTTTAAAAATCGAGTGTTTTTGGTGCCTGAGGAAGAAAACGCGTGATGCCGCGGTCAGAAAAAAAGCTGCCCAGGAGCAAAAAAATTTTTTTTTCTCAAATGTAATAACGGATGCTAGAATGTGATTCGGGGTGGAATTCCATGTCTAAAAATATTATTATTAGCTGTTTTTAAAAATCGAGTGTTTTTGCTGCCCGAGGAAGAAAACGCGTGATACCGCGGTCAGAAAAAAAGCTGCCCAGGAGCAAAAAAAAATTTTTTTCTCAAATGTAATAACGGATGCTAGAATGTGATTCGGGGTGGAATTCCATGTCTAAAAATATTATTATAAGCTGTTTTTAAAAATCGAGTGTTTTTGGTGCCCGAGGAAGAAAACGCGTGATGCCGCGGTCAGAAAAAAAGCTGCCCAGGAGCAAAAAAATTTTTTTTTCTCAAATGTAATAACGGATGCTAGAATGTGATTCGGGGTGGAATTACATGTCTAAAAATATTATTATTAGCTGTTTTTAAAAATCGAGTGTTTTTGGTGCCCGAGGAAGAAAACGCGTGATGCCGCGGTCAGAAAAAAAGCTGCCCAGGAGCAAAAAAATTTTTTTTCTCAAATGTAATAACGGATGCTAGAATGTGATTCGGGGTGGAATTCCATGTCTAAAAATATTATTATTAGCTGTTTTTAAAAATCGAGTGTTTTTGCTGCCCGAGGAAGAAAACGCGTGATGCCGCGGTCAGCAAAAAAGCTGCCCAGGAGCAAAAAAATTTTTTTTTCTCAAATGTAATAACGGATGCTAGAATGTGATTCGGGGTGGAATTCCATGTCTAAAAATATTATTATTAGCTGTTTTTAAAAATCGAGTGTTTTTGGTGCCCGAGGAAGAAAACGCGTGATGCCGCGGTCAGAAAAAAAGCTGCCCAGGAGCAAAAAAAATTTTTTTCTCAAATGTAATAACCGGATGCTAGAATGTGATTCGGGGTGGAATTCCATGTCTAAAAATATTATTATTAGCTGTTTTTAAAAATCGAGTGTTTTTGCTGCCCGAGGAAGAAAACACGTGATGCCGCGGTCAGAAAAAAAGCTGCCCAGGAGCAAGAAAACGTGTGATGCCGCGGTGAGAAAAATAACTGCCCAGGAGCAAAAAAAATATTTTTCTCAAATGTAATAACGGATGCTAGGATGTGATTCTGGGTGGAATTCCATGTCTAAAAATATTATTCTTAGCTGTTTTTAAAAATCGAGTGTTTTTGCTGCCCGAGGAAGAAAACGCGTGATGCCGCGGTCAGCAAAAAAGCTGCCCAGGAGCAAAAAAAATTTTTTTTTCTCAAATGTAATAACGGATGCTAGAATGTGATTCGGGGTGGAATTCCATGTCTAAAAATATTATTATTAGCTGTTTTTAAAAATCGAGTGTTTTTGCTGCCCGAGGAAGAAAACGCGTGATGCCGCGGTCAGAAAAAAAGCTGCCCAGGAGCAAAAAAATTTTTTTTCTCAAATGTAATAACGGATGCTAGAATGTGATTCGGGGTGGAATTCCATGTCTAAAAATATTATTATTAGCTGTTTTTAAAAATCGAGTGTTTTTGGTGCCTGAGGAAGAAAACGCGTGATGCCGCGGTCAGAAAAAAAGCTGCCCAGGAGCAAAAAAAATTTTTTTTCTCAAATGTAATAACGGATGCTAGAATGTGATTCGGGGTGGAATTCCATGTCTAAAAATATTATTATAAGCTGTTTTTAAAAATCGAGTGTTTTTGGTGCCCGAGGAAGAAAACGCGTGATGCCGCGGTCAGAAAAAAAGCTGCCCAGGAGCAAAAAATTTTTTTTTTCTCAAATGTAATAACGGATGCTAGAATGTGATTCGGGGTGGAATTCCATGTCTAAAAATATTATTATTAGCTGTTTTTAAAAATCGAGTGTTTTTGCTGCCCGAGGAAGAAAACGCGTGATACCGCGGTCAGAAAAAAAGCTGCCCAGGAGCAAAAAAAATTTTTTTTTCTGAAATGTAATATCAGATGCTAGAATGTGATTCGGGGTGGAATTCCATGTCTAAAAATATTATTATTAGCTGTTTTTAAAAATCGAGTGTTTTTGGTGCCCGAGGAAGAAAATGCGTCATGTCAGAAAAAAAGCTGCCCAGGAGCAAAAAAAATTTTTTTTCTCAAATGTAATAACGGATGCTAGAATGTGATTCGGGGTGGAATTCCATGTCTAAAAATATTATTATTAGCTGTTTTTAAAAATCGAGTGTTTTTGCTGCCCGAGGAAGAAAACGCGTGATGCCGCGGTCAGAAAAAAAGCTGCCCAGGAGCAAAAAAAAATTTTTTTTTCTCAAATGTAATAACGGATGCTAGAATGTGATTCGGGATGGAATTCCATGTCTAAAAATATTATTATAAGCTGTTTTTAAAAATCGAGTGTTTTTGGTGCCCGAGGAAGAAAACGCGTGATGCCGCGGTCAGAAAAAAAGCTGCCCAGGAGCAAAAAAAATTTTTTTTCTCAAATGTAATAACGGATGCTAGAATGTGATTCGGGGTGGAATTCCATGTCTAAAAATATTATTATTAGCTGTTTTTAAAAATCGAGTGTTTTTGGTGCCCGAGGAAGAAAATGCGTCATGTCAGAAAAAAAGCTGCCCAGGAGCAAAAAAATTTTTTTTTCTCAAATGTAATAACGGATGCTAGAATGTGATTCGGGGTGGAATTCCATGTCTAAAAATATTATTATAAGCTGTTTTTAAAAATCGAGTGTTTTTGGTGCCCGAGGAAGAAAACGCGTGATGCCGCGGTCAGAAAAAAAGCTGCCCAGGAGCAAAAAAAATTTTTTTTCTCAAATGTAATAACGGATGCTAGAATGTGATTCGGGGTGGAATTCCATGTCTAAAAATATTATTATTAGCTGTTTTTAAAAATCGAGTGTTTTTGGTGCCCGAGGAAGAAAATGCGTCATGTCAGAAAAAAAGCTGCCCAGGAGCAAAAATTTTTTTTTCTCAAATGTAATAACGGATGCTAGAATGTGATTCGGGGTGGAATTCCATGTCTAAAAATATTATTATAAGCTGTTTTTAAAAATCGAGTGTTTTTGGTGCCCGAGGAAGAAAACGCGTGATGCCGCGGTCAGAAAAAAAGCTGCCCAGGAGCAAAAAAATTTTTTTTTCTCAAATGTAATAACGGATGCTAGAATGTGATTCAGGGTGGAATTCCATGTCTAAAAATATTATTATTAGCTGTTTTTAAAAATCGAGTGTTTTTGCTGCCCGAGGAAGAAAACGCGTGATGCCGCGGTCAGAAAAAAAGCTGCCCAGGTGCAAAAATTTTTTTTTTCTCAAATGTAATAACGGATGCTAGAATGTGATTTGGGGTGGAATTCCATGTCTAAAAATATTATTATTAGCTGTTTTTAAAAATCTAGTGTTTTTGGTGCCCGAGGAAGAAAACGCGTGATGCCGCGGTCAGAAAAAAAGCTGCCCAGGAGCAAAAAATTTTTTTTTTCTCATATGTAATAACGGATGCTAGAATGTGATTTGGGGTGGAATTCCATGTCTAAAAATATTATTATTAGCTGTTTTTAAAAATCGAGTGTTTTTGGTGCCCGAGGAAGAAAACGCGTGATGCCGCGGTCAGAAAAAAAGCTGCCCAGGAGCAAAAAATTTTTTTTTTCTCAAATGTAATAACGGATGCTAGAATGTGATTCGGGGTGGAATTCCATGTCTAAAAATATTATTATTAGCTGTTTTTAAAAATCGAGTGTTTTTGGTGCCCGAGGAAGAAAATGCGTCATGTCAGAAAAAAAGCTGCCCAGGAGCAAAAAAATTTTTTTTTTCTCAAATGTAATAACGGATGCTAGAATGTGATTCGGGGTGGAATTCCATGTCTAAAAATATTATTATTAGCTGTTTTTAAAAATCGAGTGTTTTTGGTGACCGAGGAAGAAAACGCGTGATGCCGCGGTCAGAAAAAAAGCTGCCCAGGAGCAAAAAAATTTTTTTTCTCAAATGTAATAACGGATGCTAGAATGTGATTCGGGGTGGAATTCCATGTCTAAAAATATTATTATTAGCTGTTTTTTAAAATCGAGTGTTTTTGGTGCCCGAGGAAGAAAATGCGTCATGTCAGAAAAAAAGCTGCCCAGGAGCAAAAAAAAATTTTTTTCTCAAATGTAATAACGGATGCTAGAATGTGATTCGGGGTGGAATTCCATGTCTAAAAATATTATTATTAGCTGTTTTTAAAAATCGAGTGTTTTTGGTGCCCGAGGAAGAAAACGCGTGATGCCGCGGTCAGAAAAAAAGCTGCCCAGGAGCAAAAAAATTTTTTTTTCTCATATGTAATAACGGATGCTAGAATGTGATTCGGGGTGGAATTCCATGTCTAAAAATATTATTATTAGCTGTTTTTAAAAATCGAGTGTTTTTCGTGCCCGAGGAAGAAAACGCGTGATGCTGCGGTCAGAAAAAAAGCTGCCAAGGAGCAAAAAATTTTTTTTTCTCAAATGTAATAACGGATGCTAGAATGTGATTCGGGGTGGAATTCCATGTCTAAAAATATTATTATAAGCTGTTTTTAAAAATCGAGTGTTTTTGGTGCCCGAGGAAGAAAACGCGTGATGCCGCGGTCAGAAAAAAAGCTGCCCAGGAGCAAAAAAAATTTTTTTTCTCAAATGTAATAACGGATGCTAGAATGTGATTCGGGGTGGAATTCCATGTCTAAAAATATTATTATTAGCTGTTTTTAAAAATCGAGTGTTTTTGGTGCCCGAGGAAGAAAATGCGTCATGTCAGAAAAAAAGCTGCCCAGGAGCAAAATTTTTTTTTTCTCAAATGTAATAACGGATGCTAGAATGTGATTCGGGGTGGAATTCCATGTCTAAAAATATTATTATAAGCTGTTTTTAAAAATCGAGTGTTTTTGGTGCCCGAGGAAGAAAACGCGTGATGCCGCGGTCAGAAAAAAAGCTGCCCAGGAGCAAAAAAAAATTTTTTTCTCAAATGTAATAACGGATGCTAGAATGTGATTCGGGGTGGAATTCCATGTCTAAAAATATTATTATTAGCTGTTTTTAAAAATCGAGTGTTTTTGGTGCCCGAGGAAGAAAATGCGTCATGTCAGAAAAAAAGCTGCCCAGGAGCAAAAAAATTTTTTTTTCTCAAATGTAATAACGGATGCTAGAATGTGATTCGGGGTGGAATTCCATGTCTAAAAATATTATTATAAGCTGTTTTTAAAAATCGAGTGTTTTTGGTGCCCGAGGAAGAAAACGCGTGATGCCGCGGTCAGAAAAAAAGCTGCCCAGGAGCAAAAAAAATTTTTTTTCTCAAATGTAATAACGGATGCTAGAATGTGATTCGGGGTGGAATTCCATGTCTAAAAATATTATTATTAGCTGTTTTTAAAAATCGAGTGTTTTTGGTGCCCGAGGAAGAAAATGCGTCATGTCAGAAAAAAAGCTGCCCAGGAGCAAAAATTTTTTTTTCTCAAATGTAATAACGGATGCTAGAATGTGATTCGGGGTGGAATTCCATGTCTAAAAATATTATTATAAGCTGTTTTTAAAAATCGAGTGTTTTTGCTGCCCGAGGAAGAAAACGCGTGATGCCGCGGTCAGAAAAAAAGCTGCCCAGGTGCAAAAATTTTTTTTTTCTCAAATGTAATAACGGATGCTAGAATGTGATTTGGGGTGGAATTCCATGTCTAAAAATATTATTATTAGCTGTTTTTAAAAATCTAGTGTTTTTGGTGCCCGAGGAAGAAAACGCGTGATGCCGCGGTCAGAAAAAAAGCTGCCCAGGAGCAAAAAATTTTTTTTTTCTCATATGTAATAACGGATGCTAGAATGTGATTTGGGGTGGAATTCCATGTCTAAAAATATTATTATTAGCTGTTTTTAAAAATCGAGTGTTTTTGGTGCCCGAGGAAGAAAACGCGTGATGCCGCGGTCAGAAAAAAAGCTGCCCAGGAGCAAAAAATTTTTTTTTTCTCAAATGTAATAACGGATGCTAGAATGTGATTCGGGGTGGAATTCCATGTCTAAAAATATTATTATTAGCTGTTTTTAAAAATCGAGTGTTTTTGGTGCCCGAGGAAGAAAATGCGTCATGTCAGAAAAAAAGCTGCCCAGGAGCAAAAAAATTTTTTTTTTCTCAAATGTAATAACGGATGCTAGAATGTGATTCGGGGTGGAATTCCATGTCTAAAAATATTATTATTAGCTGTTTTTAAAAATCGAGTGTTTTTGGTGCCCGAGGAAGAAAACGCGTGATGCCGCGGTCAGAAAAAAAGCTGCCCAGGAGCAAAAAATTTTTTTTTCTCAAATGTAATAACGGATGCTAGAATGTGATTCGGGGTGGAATTCCATGTCTAAAAATATTATTATTAGCTGTTTTTTAAAATCGAGTGTTTTTGGTGCCCGAGGAAGAAAATGCGTCATGTCAGAAAAAAAGCTGCCCAGGAGCAAAAAAAAATTTTTTTCTCAAATGTAATAACGGATGCTAGAATGTGATTCGGGGTGGAATTCCATGTCTAAAAATATTATTATTAGCTGTTTTTAAAAATCGAGTGTTTTTGGTGCCCGAGGAAGAAAATGCGTCATGTCAGAAAAAAAGCTGCCCAGGAGCAAAAAAATTTTTTTTTCTCAAATGTAATAACGGATGCTAGAATGTGATTCGGGGTGGAATTCCATGTCTAAAAATATTATTATAAGCTGTTTTTAAAAATCGAGTGTTTTTGGTGCCCGAGGAAGAAAACGCGTGATGCCGCGGTCAGAAAAAAAGCTGCCCAGGAGCAAAAAAATTTTTTTTTCTCAAATGTAATAACGGATGCTAGAATGTGATTCGGGGTGGAATTCCATGTGTAAAAATATTATTATTAGCTGTTTTTAAAAATCGAGTGTTTTTGGTGCCCGAGGAAGAAAATGCGTCATGTCAGAAAAAAAGCTGCCCAGGAGCAAAAAAATTTTTTTTCTCAAATGTAATAACGGATGCTAGAATGTGATTCGGGGTGGAATTCCATGTCTAAAAATATTATTATTAGCTGTTTTTAAAAATCGAGTGTTTTTGCTGCCCGAGGAAGAAAACGCGTGATGCCGCGGTCAGCAAAAAAGCTGCCCAGGAGCAAAAAAATTTTTTTTTCTCAAATGTAATAACGGATGCTAGAATGTGATTCGGGGTGGAATTCCATGTCTAAAAATATTATTATTAGCTGTTTTTAAAAATCGAGTGTTTTTGGTGCCCAAGGAAGAAAACGCGTGATGCTGCGGTCAGAAAAAAAGCTGCCCAGGAGCAAAAAAAATTTTTTTTCTCAAATGTAATAACGGATGCTAGAATGTGATTCGGGGTGGAATTCCATGTCTAAAAATATTATTATTAGCTGTTTTTAAAAATCGAGTGTTTTTGGTGCCCGAGGAAGAAAATGCGTCATGTCAGAAAAAAAGCTGCCCAGGAGCAAAAAAATTTTTTTTTCTCAAATGTAATAACGGATGCTAGAATGTGATTCGGGGTGGAATTCCATGTCTAAAAATATTATTATAAGCTGTTTTTAAAAATCGAGTGTTTTTGGTGCCCGAGGAAGAAAACGCGTGATGCCGCGGTCAGAAAAAAAGCTGCCCAGGAGCAAAAAAATTTTTTTTTCTCAAATGTAATAACGGATGCTAGAATGTGATTCGGGGTGGAATTCCATGTGTAAAAATATTATTATTAGCTGTTTTTAAAAATCGAGTGTTTTTGGTGCCCGAGGAAGAAAATGCGTCATGTCAGAAAAAAAGCTGCCCAGGAGCAAAAAAATTTTTTTTCTCAAATGTAATAACGGATGCTAGAATGTGATTCGGGGTGGAATTCCATGTCTAAAAATATTATTATTAGCTGTTTTTTAAAATCGAGTGTTTTTGGTGCCCGAGGAAGAAAATGCGTCATGTCAGAAAAAAAGCTGCCCAGGAGCAAAAAAAAATTTTTTTCTCAAATGTAATAACGGATGCTAGAATGTGATTCGGGGTGGAATTCCATGTCTAAAAATATTATTATTAGCTGTTTTTAAAAATCGAGTGTTTTTGGTGCCCGAGGAAGAAAACGCGTGATGCCGCGGTCAGAAAAAAAGCTGCCCAGGAGCAAAAAAATTTTTTTTTCTCATATGTAATAACGGATGCTAGAATGTGATTCGGGGTGGAATTCCATGTCTAAAAATATTATTATTAGCTGTTTTTAAAAATCGAGTGTTTTTCGTGCCCGAGGAAGAAAACGCGTGATGCTGCGGTCAGAAAAAAAGCTGCCAAGGAGCAAAAAATTTTTTTTTCTCAAATGTAATAACGGATGCTAGAATGTGATTCGGGGTGGAATTCCATGTCTAAAAATATTATTATAAGCTGTTTTTAAAAATCGAGTGTTTTTGGTGCCCAAGGAAGAAAACGCGTGATGCTGCGGTCAGAAAAAAAGCTGCCCAGGAGCAAAAAAAATTTTTTTTCTCAAATGTAATAACGGATGCTAGAATGTGATTCGGGGTGGAATTCCATGTCTAAAAATATTATTATTAGCTGTTTTTAAAAATCGAGTGTTTTTGGTGCCCGAGGAAGAAAATGCGTCATGTCAGAAAAAAAGCTGCCCAGGAGCAAAAAAATTTTTTTTTCTCAAATGTAATAACGGATGCTAGAATGTGATTCGGGGTGGAATTCCATGTCTAAAAATATTATTATAAGCTGTTTTTAAAAATCGAGTGTTTTTGGTGCCCGAGGAAGAAAACGCGTGATGCCGCGGTCAGAAAAAAAGCTGCCCAGGAGCAAAAAAATTTTTTTTTCTCAAATGTAATAACGGATGCTAGAATGTGATTCGGGGTGGAATTCCATGTGTAAAAATATTATTATTAGCTGTTTTTAAAAATCGAGTGTTTTTGGTGCCCGAGGAAGAAAATGCGTCATGTCAGAAAAAAAGCTGCCCAGGAGCAAAAAAATTTTTTTTCTCAAATGTAATAACGGATGCTAGAATGTGATTCGGGGTGGAATTCCATGTCTAAAAATATTATTATTAGCTGTTTTTAAAAATCGAGTGTTTTTGCTGCCCGAGGAAGAAAACGCGTGATGCCGCGGTCAGCAAAAAAGCTGCCCAGGAGCAAAAAAATTTTTTTTTCTCAAATGTAATAACGGATGCTAGAATGTGATTCGGGGTGGAATTCCATGTCTAAAAATATTATTATAAGCTGTTTTTAAAAATCGAGTGTTTTTGGTGCCCAAGGAAGAAAACGCGTGATGCTGCGGTCAGAAAAAAAGCTGCCCAGGAGCAAAAAAAATTTTTTTTCTCAAATGTAATAACGGATGCTAGAATGTGATTCGGGGTGGAATTCCATGTCTAAAAATATTATTATTAGCTGTTTTTAAAAATCGAGTGTTTTTGGTGCCCGAGGAAGAAAATGCGTCATGTCAGAAAAAAAGCTGCCCAGGAGCAAAAAAATTTTTTTTTCTCAAATGTAATAACGGATGCTAGAATGTGATTCGGGGTGGAATTCCATGTCTAAAAATATTATTATAAGCTGTTTTTAAAAATCGAGTGTTTTTGGTGCCCGAGGAAGAAAACGCGTGATGCCGCGGTCAGAAAAAAAGCTGCCCAGGAGCAAAAAAATTTTTTTTTCTCAAATGTAATAACGGATGCTAGAATGTGATTCGGGGTGGAATTCCATGTGTAAAAATATTATTATTAGCTGTTTTTAAAAATCGAGTGTTTTTGGTGCCCGAGGAAGAAAATGCGTCATGTCAGAAAAAAAGCTGCCCAGGAGCAAAAAAATTTTTTTTTCTCAAATGTAATAACGGATGCTAGAATGTGATTCGGGGTGGAATTCCATGTCTTAAAATATTATTATAAGCTGTTTTTAAAAATCGAGTGTTTTTGGTGCCCGAGGAAGAAAACGCGTGATGCCGCGGTCAGAAAAAAAGCTGCCCAGGAGCAAAAAAAATTTTTTTTCTCAAATGTAATAACGGATGCTAGAATGTGATTCGGGGTGGAATTCCATGTCTAAAAATATTATTATTAGCTGTTTTTAAAAATCGAGTGTTTTTGGTGCCCGAGGAAGAAAACGGGTGATGCCGCGGTCAGAAAAAAAGCTGCCCAGGTGCAAAAATTTTTTTTTTCTCAAATGTAATAACGGATGCTAGAATGTGATTCGGGGTGGAATTCCATGTCTAAAAATATTATTATTAGCTGTTTTTAAAAATCTAGTGTTTTTGGTGCCCGAGGAAGAAAACGCGTGATTCCGCGGTCAGAAAAAAAGCTGCCCAGGAGCAAAAAAATTTTTTTTTCTCATATGTAATAACGGATGCTAGAATGTGATTCGGGGTGGAATTCCATGTCTAAAAATATTATTATTAGCTGTTTTTAAAAATCGAGTGTTTTTGGTGCCCAAGGAAGAAAACGCGTGATGCCGCGGTCAGAAAAAAAGCTGCCCAGGAGCAAAAAAATTTTTTTTTCTCAAATATAATAACGGATGCTAGAATGTGATTCGGGGTGGAATTCCATGTCTAAAAATATTATTATTAGCTGTTTTTTAAAATCGAGTGTTTTTGGTGCCCGAGGAAGAAAATGCGTCATGTCAGAAAAAAAGCTGCCCAGGAGCAAAAAAATTTTTTTTTTCTCAAGTGTAATAACGGATGCTAGAATGTGATTCGGGGTGGAATTCCATGTCTAAAAATATTATTATTAGCTGTTTTTAAAAATCGAGTGTTTTTGGTGCCCGAGGAAGAAAACGCGTGATGCCGCTGTCAGAAAAAAAGCTGCCCAGGAGCAAAAAAAATTTTTTTTCTCAAATGTAATAACGGATGCTAGAATGTGATTCGGGGTGGAATTCCATGTCTAAAAATATTATTATTAGCTGTTTTTAAAAATCGAGTCTTTTTGGTGCCCGAGGAAGAAAACGGGTGATGCCGCGGTCAGAAAAAAAGCTGCCCAGGTTGAAAAAATTTTTTTTTCTCAAATGTAATAACGGATGCTAGAATGTGATTCGGGGTGGAATTCCATGTCTTAAAATATTATTATTAGCTGTTTTTAAAAATCGAGTGTTTTTGGTTTGCCCGAGGATGAAAACGTGTGATGCCGCGGTCAGAAAAAAAACCTGCCCAGGAGCAAAATTTTTTTTTTTCTCAAATGTAATAACGGATGCTAGAATGTGATTCGGGGTGGAATTCCATGTCTAAAAATATTATTATAAGCTGTTTTTAAAAATCAAGTGTTTTTGGTGCCCGAGGAAGAAAACGCGTGATGCCGCGGTCAGAAAAAAAGCTGCCCAGGAGCAAAAAAATTTTTTTTTCTCAAATGTAATAACGGATGCTAGAATGTGATTCGGGGTGGAATTCCATGTCTAAAAATATTATTATAAGCTGTTTTTAAAAATCGAGTGTTTTTGGTGCCCAAGGAAGAAAACGCGTGATGCTGCGGTCAGAAAAAAAGCTGCCCAGGAGCAAAAAAAATTTTTTTTCTCAAATGTAATAACGGATGCTAGAATGTGATTCGGGGTGGAATTCCATGTCTAAAAATATTATTATTAGCTGTTTTTAAAAATCGAGTGTTTTTGGTGCCCGAGGAAGAAAACGCGTGATGCCGCGGTCAGAAAAAAAGCTGCCCAGGAGCAAAAAAATTTTTTTTTCTCATATGTAATAACGGATGCTAGAATGTGATTCGGGGTGGAATTCCATGTCTAAAAATATTATTATAAGCTGTTTTTAAAAATCGAGTGTTTTTGGTGCCCGAGGAAGAAAACGCGTGATGCCGCGGTCAGAAAAAAAGCTGCCCAGGAGCAAAAAAATTTTTTTTTCTCAAATGTAATAACGGATGCTAGAATGTGATTCGGGGTGGAATTCCATGTCTAAAAATATTATTATAAGCTGTTTTTAAAAATCGAGTGTTTTTGGTGCCCAAGGAAGAAAACGCGTGATGCCGCGGTCAGAAAAAAAGCTGCCCAGGAGCAAAAAAATTTTTTTTTCTCAAATGTAATAACGGATGCTAGAATGTGATTCGGGGTGGAATTCCATGTCTAAAAATATTATTATTAGCTGTTTTTAAAAATCGAGTGTTTTTGGTGCCCGAGGAAGAAAACGCGTGATGCCGCGGTCAGAAAAAAAGCTGCCCAGGAGCAAAAAAATTTTTTTTTCTCATATGTAATAACGGATGCTAGAATGTGATTCGGGGTGGAATTCCATGTCTAAAAATATTATTATTAGCTGTTTTTAAAAATCGAGTGTTTTTGGTTTGCCCGAGGAAGAAAACGCGTGATGCCGCGGTCAGAAAAAAAACCTGCCCAGGAGCAAAATTTTTTTTTTTCTCAAATGTAATAACGGATGCTAGAATGTGATTCGGGGTGGAATTCCATGTCTAAAAATATTATTATAAGCTGTTTTTAAAAATCGAGTGTTTTTGGTGCCCGAGGAAGAAAACGCGTGATGCCGCGGTCAGAAAAAAAGCTGCCCAGGAGCAAAAAAATTTTTTTTTCTCAAATGTAATAACGGATGCTAGAATGTGATTCGGGGTGGAATTCCATGTCTAAAAATATTATTATAAGCTGTTTTTAAAAATCGAGTGTTTTTGGTGCCCAAGGAAGAAAACGCGTGATGCTGCGGTCAGAAAAAAAGCTGCCCAGGAGCAAAAAAAAATTTTTTTCTCAAATGTAATAACGGATGCTAGAATGTGATTCGGGGTGGAATTCCATGTCTAAAAATATTATTATTAGCTGTTTTTAAAAATCGAGTGTTTTTGGTGCCCGAGGAAGAAAACGCGTGATGCCGCGGTCAGAAAAAAAGCTGCCCAGGAGCAAAAAAAATTTTTTTTCTCATATGTAATAACGGATGCTAGAATGTGATTCGGGGTGGAATTCCATGTCTAAAAATATTATTATTAGCTGTTTTTAAAAATCGAGTGTTTTTGGTGCCCGAGGAAGAAAATGCGTCATGTCAGAAAAAAAGCTGCCCAGTAGCAAAAATTTTTTTTTTTCTCAAATGTAATAACGGATGCTAGAATGTGATTCGGGGTGGAATTCCATGTCTAAAAATATTATTATAAGCTGTTTTTAAAAATCGAGTGTTTTTGGTGCCCGAGGAAGAAAACGCGTGATGCCGCGGTCAGAAAAAAAGCTGCCCAGGAGCAAAAAAAATTTTTTTTCTCAAATGTAATAACGGATGCTAGAATGTGATTCGGGGTGGAATTCCATGTCTAAAAATATTATTATTAGCTGTTTTTAAAAATCGAGTGTTTTTGGTGCCCGAGGAAGAAAACGCGTGATGCCGCGGTCAGAAAAAAAGCTGCCCAGGACCAAAAAATTTTTTTTTTCTCATATGTAATAACGGATGCTAGAATGTGATTCGGGGTGGAATTCCATGTCTAAAAATATTATTAGCTGTTTTTAAAAATCGAGTGTTTTTGGTGCCCGAGGAAGAAAATGCGTCATGTCAGAAAAAAAGCTGCCCAGGAGCAAAAATTTTTTTTTTCTCAAATGTAATAACGGATGCTAGAATGTGATTCGGGGTGGAATTCCATGTCTAAAAATATTATTATAAGCTGTTTTTAAAAATCGAGTGTTTTTGGTGCCCGAGGAAGAAAACGCGTGATGCCGCGGTCAGAAAAAAAGCTGCCCAGGAGCAAAAAAAATTTTTTTTCTCAAATGTAATAACGGATGCTAGAATGTGATTCGGGGTGGAATTCCATGTCTAAAAATATTATTATTAGCTGTTTTTAAAAATCGAGTGTTTTTGGTGCCCGAGGAAGAAAACGCGTGATGCCGCGGTCAGAAAAAAAGCTGCCCAGGAGCAAAAAAATTTTTTTTTCTCATATGTAATAACGGATGCTAGAATGTGATTCGGGGTGGAATTCCATGTCTAAAAATATTATTATTAGCTGTTTTTAAAAATCGAGTGTTTTTGCTGCCCGAGGAAGAAAACGCGTGATGCCGCGGTCAGCAAAAAAGCTGCCCAGGAGCAAAAAAATTTTTTTTTCTCAAATGTAATAACGGATGCTAGAATGTGATTCGGGGTGGAATTCCATGTCTAAAAATATTATTATAAGCTGTTTTTAAAAATCGAGTGTTTTTGGTGCCCAAGGAAGAAAACGCGTGATGCTGCGGTCAGAAAAAAAGCTGCCCAGGAGCAAAAAAAATTTTTTTTCTCAAATGTAATAACGGATGCTAGAATGTGATTCGGGGTGGAATTCCATGTCTAAAAATATTATTATTAGCTGTTTTTAAAAATCGAGTGTTTTTGGTGCCCGAGGAAGAAAATGCGTCATGTCAGAAAAAAAGCTGCCCAGGAGCAAAAAAATTTTTTTTTCTCAAATGTAATAACGGATGCTAGAATGTGATTCGGGGTGGAATTCCATGTCTAAAAATATTATTATAAGCTGTTTTTAAAAATCGAGTGTTTTTGCTGCCCGAGGAAGAAAACGCGTGATGCCGCGGTCAGAAAAAAAGCTGCCCAGGAGCAAAAAAATTTTTTTTTCTCAAATGTAATAACGGATGCTAGAATGTGATTCGGGGTGGAATTCCATGTCTAAAAATATTATTATTAGCTGTTTTTAAAAATCGAGTGTTTTTGGTGCCCGAGGAAGAAAACGCGTGATGCCGCGGTCAGAAAAAAAGCTGCCCAGGACCAAAAAATTTTTTTTTTCTCATATGTAATAACGGATGCTAGAATGTGATTCGGGGTGGAATTCCATGTCTAAAAATATTATTAGCTGTTTTTAAAAATCGAGTGTTTTTGGTGCCCGAGGAAGAAAATGCGTCATGTCAGAAAAAAAGCTGCCCAGTAGCAAAAATTTTTTTTTTTCTCAAATGTAATAACGGATGCTAGAATGTGATTCGGGGTGGAATTCCATGTCTAAAAATATTATTATAAGCTGTTTTTAAAAATCGAGTGTTTTTGGTGCCCGAGGAAGAAAACGCGTGATGCCGCGGTCAGAAAAAAAGCTGCCCAGGAGCAAAAAAAATTTTTTTTCTCAAATGTAATAACGGATGCTAGAATGTGATTCGGGGTGGAATTCCATGTCTAAAAATATTATTATTAGCTGTTTTTAAAAATCGAGTGTTTTTGGTGCCCGAGGAAGAAAACGCGTGATGCCGCGGTCAGAAAAAAAGCTGCCCAGGACCAAAAAATTTTTTTTTTCTCATATGTAATAACGGATGCTAGAATGTGATTCGGGGTGGAATTCCATGTCTAAAAATATTATTAGCTGTTTTTAAAAATCGAGTGTTTTTGGTGCCCGAGGAAGAAAATGCGTCATGTCAGAAAAAAAGCTGCCCAGGAGCAAAAATTTTTTTTTTCTCAAATGTAATAACGGATGCTAGAATGTGATTCGGGGTGGAATTCCATGTCTAAAAATATTATTATAAGCTGTTTTTAAAAATCGAGTGTTTTTGGTGCCCGAGGAAGAAAACGCGTGATGCCGCGGTCAGAAAAAAAGCTGCCCAGGAGCAAAAAAAATTTTTTTTCTCAAATGTAATAACGGATGCTAGAATGTGATTCGGGGTGGAATTCCATGTCTAAAAATATTATTATTAGCTGTTTTTAAAAATCGAGTGTTTTTGGTGCCCGAGGAAGAAAACGCGTGATGCCGCGGTCAGAAAAAAAGCTGCCCAGGAGCAAAAAAATTTTTTTTTCTCATATGTAATAACGGATGCTAGAATGTGATTCGGGGTGGAATTCCATGTCTAAAAATATTATTATTAGCTGTTTTTAAAAATCGAGTGTTTTTGCTGCCCGAGGAAGAAAACGCGTGATGCCGCGGTCAGCAAAAAAGCTGCCCAGGAGCAAAAAAATTTTTTTTTCTCAAATGTAATAACGGATGCTAGAATGTGATTCGGGGTGGAATTCCATGTCTAAAAATATTATTATAAGCTGTTTTTAAAAATCGAGTGTTTTTGGTGCCCAAGGAAGAAAACGCGTGATGCTGCGGTCAGAAAAAAAGCTGCCCAGGAGCAAAAAAAATTTTTTTTCTCAAATGTAATAACGGATGCTAGAATGTGATTCGGGGTGGAATTCCATGTCTAAAAATATTATTATTAGCTGTTTTTAAAAATCGAGTGTTTTTGGTGCCCGAGGAAGAAAATGCGTCATGTCAGAAAAAAAGCTGCCCAGGAGCAAAAAAATTTTTTTTTCTCAAATGTAATAACGGATGCTAGAATGTGATTCGGGGTGGAATTCCATGTCTAAAAATATTATTATAAGCTGTTTTTAAAAATCGAGTGTTTTTGGTGCCCGAGGAAGAAAACGCGTGATGCCGCGGTCAGAAAAAAAGCTGCCCAGGAGCAAAAAAATTTTTTTTTCTCAAATGTAATAACGGATGCTAGAATGTGATTCGGGGTGGAATTCCATGTCTAAAAATATTATTATTAGCTGTTTTTAAAAATCGAGTGTTTTTGGTGCCCGAGGAAGAAAACGCGTGATGCCGCGGTCAGAAAAAAAGCTGCCCAGGAGCAAAAAAATTTTTTTTTCTCATATGTAATAACGGATGCTAGAATGTGATTCGGGGTGGAATTCCATGTCTAAAAATATTATTATTAGCTGTTTTTAAAAATCGAGTGTTTTTGGTTTGCCCGAGGAAGAAAACGCGTGATGCCGCGGTCAGAAAAAAAACCTGCCCAGGAGCAAAATTTTTTTTTTTCTCAAATGTAATAACGGATGCTAGAATGTGATTCGGGGTGGAATTCCATGTCTAAAAATATTATTATAAGCTGTTTTTAAAAATCGAGTGTTTTTGGTGCCCGAGGAAGAAAACGCGTGATGCCGCGGTCAGAAAAAAAGCTGCCCAGGAGCAAAAAAATTTTTTTTTCTCAAATGTAATAACGGATGCTAGAATGTGATTCGGGGTGGAATTCCATGTCTAAAAATATTATTATAAGCTGTTTTTAAAAATCGAGTGTTTTTGGTGCCCAAGGAAGAAAACGCGTGATGCTGCGGTCAGAAAAAAAGCTGCCCAGGAGCAAAAAAAAATTTTTTTCTCAAATGTAATAACGGATGCTAGAATGTGATTCGGGGTGGAATTCCATGTCTAAAAATATTATTATTAGCTGTTTTTAAAAATCGAGTGTTTTTGGTGCCCGAGGAAGAAAACGCGTGATGCCGCGGTCAGAAAAAAAGCTGCCCAGGAGCAAAAAAAATTTTTTTTCTCATATGTAATAACGGATGCTAGAATGTGATTCGGGGTGGAATTCCATGTCTAAAAATATTATTATTAGCTGTTTTTAAAAATCGAGTGTTTTTGGTGCCCGAGGAAGAAAATGCGTCATGTCAGAAAAAAAGCTGCCCAGTAGCAAAAATTTTTTTTTTTCTCAAATGTAATAACGGATGCTAGAATGTGATTCGGGGTGGAATTCCATGTCTAAAAATATTATTATAAGCTGTTTTTAAAAATCGAGTGTTTTTGGTGCCCGAGGAAGAAAACGCGTGATGCCGCGGTCAGAAAAAAAGCTGCCCAGGAGCAAAAAAAATTTTTTTTCTCAAATGTAATAACGGATGCTAGAATGTGATTCGGGGTGGAATTCCATGTCTAAAAATATTATTATTAGCTGTTTTTAAAAATCGAGTGTTTTTGGTGCCCGAGGAAGAAAACGCGTGATGCCGCGGTCAGAAAAAAAGCTGCCCAGGACCAAAAAATTTTTTTTTTCTCATATGTAATAACGGATGCTAGAATGTGATTCGGGGTGGAATTCCATGTCTAAAAATATTATTAGCTGTTTTTAAAAATCGAGTGTTTTTGGTGCCCGAGGAAGAAAATGCGTCATGTCAGAAAAAAAGCTGCCCAGGAGCAAAAATTTTTTTTTTCTCAAATGTAATAACGGATGCTAGAATGTGATTCGGGGTGGAATTCCATGTCTAAAAATATTATTATAAGCTGTTTTTAAAAATCGAGTGTTTTTGGTGCCCGAGGAAGAAAACGCGTGATGCCGCGGTCAGAAAAAAAGCTGCCCAGGAGCAAAAAAAATTTTTTTTCTCAAATGTAATAACGGATGCTAGAATGTGATTCGGGGTGGAATTCCATGTCTAAAAATATTATTATTAGCTGTTTTTAAAAATCGAGTGTTTTTGGTGCCCGAGGAAGAAAACGCGTGATGCCGCGGTCAGAAAAAAAGCTGCCCAGGAGCAAAAAAATTTTTTTTTCTCATATGTAATAACGGATGCTAGAATGTGATTCGGGGTGGAATTCCATGTCTAAAAATATTATTATTAGCTGTTTTTAAAAATCGAGTGTTTTTGTTTTGCCCGAGGAAGAAAACGCGTGATGCCGCGGTCAGAAAAAAAACCTGCCCAGGAGCAAAATTTTTTTTTTCTCAAATGTAATAACGGATGCTAGAATGTGATTCGGGGTGGAATTCCATGTCTAAAAATATTATTATAAGCTGTTTTTAAAAATCGAGTGTTTTTGGTGCCCGAGGAAGAAAACGCGTGATGCCGCGGTCAGAAAAAAAGCTGCCCAGGAGCAAAAAAATTTTTTTTTCTCAAATGTAATAACGGATGGTAGAATGTGATTCGGGGTGGAATTCCATGTCTAAAAATATTATTATAAGCTGTTTTTAAAAATCGAGTGTTTTTGGTGCCCGAGGAAGAAAACGCGTGATGCCGCGGTCAGAAAAAAAGCTGCCCAGGAGCAAAAAAAATTTTTTTTCTCAAATGTAATAACGGATGCTAGAATGTGATTCGGGGTGGAATTCCATGTCTAAAAATATTATTATTAGCTGTTTTTAAAAATGGAGTGTTTTTGGTGCCCGAGGAAGAAAACGCGTGATGCCGCGGTCAGAAAAAAAGCTGCCCAGGACCAAAAAAATTTTTTTTTCTCATATGTAATAACGGATGCTAGAATGTGATTCGGGGTGGAATTCCATGTCTAAAAATATTATTAGCTGTTTTTAAAAATCGAGTGTTTTTGGTGCCCGAGGAAGAAAATGCGTCATGTCAGAAAAAAAGCTGCCCAGGAGCAAAAATTTTTTTTTTCTCAAATGTAATAACGGATGCTAGAATGTGATTCGGGGTGGAATTCCATGTCTAAAAATATTATTATAAGCTGTTTTTAAAAATCGAGTGTTTTTGGTGCCCGAGGAAGAAAACGCGTGATGCCGCGGTCAGAAAAAAAGCTGCCCAGGAGCAAAAAAATTTTTTTTTCTCAAATGTAATAACGGATGCTAGAATGTGATTCGGGGTGGAATTCCATGTCTAAAAATATTATTATTAGCTGTTTTTAAAAATCGAGTGTTTTTGGTGCCCGAGGAAGAAAACGCGTGATGCCGCGGTCAGAAAAAAAACCTGCCCAGGAGCAAAATTTTTTTTTTTCTCAAATGTAATAACGGATGCTAGAATGTGATTCGGGGTGGAATTCCATGTCTAAAAATATTATTATAAGCTGTTTTTAAAAATCGAGTGTTTTTGGTGCCCGAGGAAGAAAACGCGTGATGCCGCGGTCAGAAAAAAAGCTGCCCAGGAGCAAAAAAATTTTTTTTTCTCAAATGTAATAACGGATGCTAGAATGTGATTCGGGGTGGAATTCCATGTCTAAAAATATTATTATAAGCTGTTTTTAAAAATCGAGTGTTTTTGGTGCCCAAGGAAGAAAACGCGTGATGCTGCGGTCAGAAAAAAAGCTGCCCAGGAGCAAAAAAAATTTTTTTTCTCAAATGTAATAACGGATGCTAGAATGTGATTCGGGGTGGAATTCCATGTCTAAAAATATTATTATTAGCTGTTTTTAAAAATCGAGTGTTTTTGGTGCCCGAGGAAGAAAACGCGTGATGCCGCGGTCAGAAAAAAAGCTGCCCAGGAGCAAAAAAAATTTTTTTTCTCATATGTAATAACGGATGCTAGAATGTGATTCGGGGTGGAATTCCATGTCTAAAAATATTATTATTAGCTGTTTTTAAAAATCGAGTGTTTTTGGTGCCCGAGGAAGAAAATGCGTCATGTCAGAAAAAAAGCTGCCCAGTAGCAAAAATTTTTTTTTTTCTCAAATGTAATAACGGATGCTAGAATGTGATTCGGGGTGGAATTCCATGTCTAAAAATATTATTATAAGCTGTTTTTAAAAATCGAGTGTTTTTGGTGCCCGAGGAAGAAAACGCGTGATGCCGCGGTCAGAAAAAAAGCTGCCCAGGAGCAAAAAAATTTTTTTTTCTCAAATGTAATAACGGATGGTAGAATGTGATTCGGGGTGGAATTCCATGTCTAAAAATATTATTATAAGCTGTTTTTAAAAATCGAGTGTTTTTGGTGCCCGAGGAAGAAAACGCGTGATGCCGCGGTCAGAAAAAAAGCTGCCCAGGAGCAAAAAAAATTTTTTTTCTCAAATGTAATAACGGATGCTAGAATGTGATTCGGGGTGGAATTCCATGTCTAAAAATATTATTATTAGCTGTTTTTAAAAATGGAGTGTTTTTGGTGCCCGAGGAAGAAAACGCGTGATGCCGCGGTCAGAAAAAAAGCTGCCCAGGACCAAAAAAATTTTTTTTTCTCATATGTAATAACGGATGCTAGAATGTGATTCGGGGTGGAATTCCATGTCTAAAAATATTATTAGCTGTTTTTAAAAATCGAGTGTTTTTGGTGCCCGAGGAAGAAAATGCGTCATGTCAGAAAAAAAGCTGCCCAGGAGCAAAAATTTTTTTTTTCTCAAATGTAATAACGGATGCTAGAATGTGATTCGGGGTGGAATTCCATGTCTAAAAATATTATTATAAGCTGTTTTTAAAAATCGAGTGTTTTTGGTGCCCGAGGAAGAAAACGCGTGATGCCGCGGTCAGAAAAAAAGCTGCCCAGGAGCAAAAAAATTTTTTTTTCTCAAATGTAATAACGGATGCTAGAATGTGATTCGGGGTGGAATTCCATGTCTAAAAATATTATTATTAGCTGTTTTTAAAAATCGAGTGTTTTTGGTGCCCGAGGAAGAAAACGCGTGATGCCGCGGTCAGAAAAAAAACCTGCCCAGGAGCAAAATTTTTTTTTTTCTCAAATGTAATAACGGATGCTAGAATGTGATTCGGGGTGGAATTCCATGTCTAAAAATATTATTATAAGCTGTTTTTAAAAATCGAGTGTTTTTGGTGCCCGAGGAAGAAAACGCGTGATGCCGCGGTCAGAAAAAAAGCTGCCCAGGAGCAAAAAAATTTTTTTTTCTCAAATGTAATAACGGATGCTAGAATGTGATTCGGGGTGGAATTCCATGTCTAAAAATATTATTATAAGCTGTTTTTAAAAATCGAGTGTTTTTGGTGCCCAAGGAAGAAAACGCGTGATGCTGCGGTCAGAAAAAAAGCTGCCCAGGAGCAAAAAAAATTTTTTTTCTCAAATGTAATAACGGATGCTAGAATGTGATTCGGGGTGGAATTCCATGTCTAAAAATATTATTATTAGCTGTTTTTAAAAATCGAGTGTTTTTGGTGCCCGAGGAAGAAAACGCGTGATGCCGCGGTCAGAAAAAAAGCTGCCCAGGAGCAAAAAAAATTTTTTTTCTCATATGTAATAACGGATGCTAGAATGTGATTCGGGGTGGAATTCCATGTCTAAAAATATTATTATTAGCTGTTTTTAAAAATCGAGTGTTTTTGGTGCCCGAGGAAGAAAATGCGTCATGTCAGAAAAAAAGCTGCCCAGTAGCAAAAATTTTTTTTTTTCTCAAATGTAATAACGGATGCTAGAATGTGATTCGGGGTGGAATTCCATGTCTAAAAATATTATTATAAGCTGTTTTTAAAAATCGAGTGTTTTTGGTGCCCGAGGAAGAAAACGCGTGATGCCGCGGTCAGAAAAAAAGCTGCCCAGGAGCAAAAAAAATTTTTTTTCTCAAATGTAATAACGGATGCTAGAATGTGATTCGGGGTGGAATTCCATGTCTAAAAATATTATTATTAGCTGTTTTTAAAAATCGAGTGTTTTTGGTGCCCGAGGAAGAAAACGGGTGATGCCGCGGTCAGAAAAAAAGCTGCCCAGGTGCAAAAATTTTTTTTCTCAAATGTAATAACGGATGCTAGAATGTGATTCGGGGTGGAATTCCATGTCTAAAAATATTATTATTAGCTGTTTTTAAAAATCTAGTGTTTTTGGTGCCCGAGGAAGAAAACGCGTGATGCCGCGGTCAGAAAAAAAGCTGCCCAGGAGCAAAAAAATTTTTTTTTCTCAAATGTAATAACGGATGCTAGAATGTGATTTGGGGTGGAATTCCATGTCTAAAAATATTATTATTAGCTGTTTTTAAAAATCGAGTGTTTTTCGTGCCCGAGGAAGAAAACGCGTGATGCCGCGGTCAGAAAAAAAGCTGCCCAGGAGCAAAAAATTTTTTTTTTCTCAAATGTAATAACGGATGCTAGAATGTGATTCGGGGTGGAATTCCATCTCTAAAAATATTATTATTAGCTGTTTTTTAAAATCGAGTGTTTTTGGTGCCCGAGGAAGAAAACGCGTGATGCCGCGGTCAGAAAAAAAGCTGCCAAGGAGCAAAAAATTTTTTTTTACTCATATGTAATAACGGATGCTAGAATGTGATTTGGGGTGGAATTCCATGTCTAAAAATATTATTATTAGCTGTTTTTAAAAATCGAGTGTTTTTGGTGCCCGAGGAAGAAAACGGGTGATGCCGCGGTAAGAAAAAAAGCTGCCCAGGTGCAAAAAATTTTTTTTTCTCAAATGTAATAACGGATGCTAGAATGTGATTCGGGGTGGAATTCCATGTCTAAAAATATTATTATTAGCTGTTTTTAAAAATCGAGTGTTTTTGGTGCCCGAGGAAGAAAACGGGTGATGCCGCGGTCAGAAAAAAAGCTGCACAGGAGCAAAAAAATTTTTTTTCTCATATGTAATAACGGATGCTAGAATGTGATTCGGGGTGGAATTCCATGTCTAAAAATATTATTATTAGCTGTTTTTAAAAATCGAGTGTTTTTCGTGCCCGAGGAAGAAAACGCGTGATGCCGCGGTCAGAAAAAAAGCTGCCCAGGAGCAAAAAAATTTTTTTTTCTCAAATGTAATAACGGATGCTAGAATGTGGTTCGGGGTGGAATTCCATGTCTAAAAATACTATTATTAGCTGTTTTTAAAAATCGAGTGTTTTTGGTGCCCGAGGAAGAAAACGCGTGATGCCGCGGTCAGAAAAAAAGCTGCCCAGGAGCAAAAAATTTTTTTTTACTCATATGTAATAACGGATGCTAGAATGTGATTCGGGGTGGAATTCCATGTCTAAAAATATTTTTATTAGCTGTTTTTAAAAATCGAGTGTTTTTGCTGCGCGAGGAAGAAAACGCGTGATGCCGCGGTCAGAAAAAAAGCTGCACAGGAGCAAAAAATTTTTTTTTCTCAAATGTAATAATGAATGCTAGAATGTGATTCGGGATGGAATTCCATGTCTAAAAATATTATTATAAGCTGTTTTTAAAAATTGAGTGTTTTTGCTGCCCGAGGAAGAAAACGCGTGATGCCGCGGTCAGAAAAAAAGCTGCCCAGGAGCAAAAAAAATTTTTTTTCTCAAATGTAATAACGGATGCTAGAATGTGATTCGGGGTGGAATTCCATGTCTAAAAATATTATTATTAGCTGTTTTTAAAAATCGAGTGTTTTTCGTGCCCGAGGAAGAAAACGCGTGATGCTGCGGTCAGAAAAAAAGCTGCCCAGGAGCAAAAAAATTTTTTTTTCTCAAATGTAATAACGGATGCTAGAATGTGATTCGGGGTGGAATTCCGTCTAAAAATATTATTATAAGCTGTTTTTAAAAATCGAGTGTTTTTGGTGCCCGAGGAAGAAAACGCATGATGCCGCGGTCAGAAAAAAAGCTGCCCAGGAGCAAAAAAAAATTTTTTTCTCATATGTAATAACGGATGCTAGAATGTGATTCGGGGTGGAATTCCATGTCTAAAAATATTATTATTAGCTGTTTTTAAAAATCGAGTGTTTTTGGTTTGCCCGAGGAAGAAAACGCGTGATGCCGCGGTCAGAAAAAAAACCTGCCCAGGAGCAAAAATTTTTTTTTTCTCATATGTAATAACGGATGCTACAATGTGATTCGGGGTGGAATTCCATGTCTAAAAATATTATTATAAGCTGTTTTTAAAAATCGAGTGTTTTTGCTGCCCGAGGAAGAAAACGCGTGATGCCGCGGTCAGAAAAAAAGCTGCCCAGGAGCAAAAAAAATTTTTTTTCTCATATGTAATAACGGATGCTAGAATGTGATTCGGGGTGGAATTCCATGTCTAAAAATATTATTATTAGCTGTTTTTAAAAATCGAGTGTTTTTGGTTAGCCCGAGGAAGAAAACGCGTGATGCCGCGGTCAGAAAAAAAACCTGCCCAGGAGCAAAAAATTTTTTTTTCTCAAATGTAATAACGGATGCTAGAATGTGATTCGGGGTTGAATTCCATGTCTAAAAATATTATTATAAGCTGCTTTTAAAAATCGAGTGTTTTTGGTGCCCGAGGAAGAAAACGCATGATGCCGCGGTCAGAAAAAAAGCTGCCCAGGAGCAAAAAAATTTTTTTTTCTCATATGTAATAACGGATGCTAGAATGTGATTCGGGGTGGAATTCCATGTCCAAAAATATTATTATTAGCTGTTTTTAAAAATCGAGTGTTTTTGGTTTGCCCGAGGAAGAAAACGCGTGATGCCGCGGTCAGAAAAAAAGCTGCCCAGGAGCAAAAAATTTTTTTTTACTCATATGTAATAACGGATGCTAGAATGTGATTCGGGGTGGAATTCCATGTCTAAAAATATTATTATAAGCTGTTTTTAAAAATCGAGTGTTTTTGGTGCCCAAGGAAGAAAACGCGTGATGCTGCGGTCAGAAAAAAAGCTGCCCAGGAGCAAAAAAAATTTTTTTTCTCAAATGTAATAACGGATGCTAGAATGTGATTCGGGGTGGAATTCCATGTCTAAAAATATTATTATTAGCTGTTTTTAAAAATCGAGTGTTTTTGGTGCCCGAGGAAGAAAACGCGTCATGTCAGAAAAAAAGCTGCCCAGTAGCAAAAATTTTTTTTTTTCTCAAATGTAATAACGGATGCTAGAATGTGATTCGGGGTGGAATTCCATGTCTAAAAATATTATTATAAGCTGTTTTTAAAAATCGAGTGTTTTTGGTGCCCGAGGAAGAAAACGCGTGATGCCGCGGTCAGAAAAAAAGCTGCCCAGGAGCAAAAAAAATTTTTTTTCTCAAATGTAATAACGGATGCTAGAATGTGATTCGGGGTGGAATTCCATGTCTAAAAATATTATTATTAGCTGTTTTTAAAAATCGAGTGTTTTTGGTGCCCGAGGAAGAAAACGGGTGATGCCGCGGTCAGAAAAAAAGCTGCCCAGGTGCAAAAATTTTTTTTTCTCAAATGTAATAACGGATGCTAGAATGTGATTCGGGGTGGAATTCCATGTCTAAAAATATTATTATTAGCTGTTTTTAAAAATCTAGTGTTTTTGGTGCCCGAGGAAGAAAACGCGTGATGCCGCGGTCAGAAAAAAAGCTGCCCAGGAGCAAAAAAATTTTTTTTTCTCAAATGTAATAACGGATGCTAGAATGTGATTCGGGGTGGAATTCCATCTCTAAAAATATTATTATTAGCTGTTTTTAAAAATCGAGTGTTTTTGGTGCCCGAGGAAGAAAACGCGTGATGCCGCGGTCAGAAAAAAAGCTGCCAAGGAGCAAAAAATTTTTTTTTACTCATATGTAATAACGGATGCTAGAATGTGATTCGGGGTGGAATTCCATCTCTAAAAATATTATTATTAGCTGTTTTTAAAAATCGAGTGTTTTTGGTGCCCGAGGAAGAAAACGCGTGATGCCGCGGTCAGAAAAAAAGCTGCCCAGGAGCAAAAAAATTTTTTTTTCTCAAATGTAATAACGGATGCTAGAATGTGATTTGGGGTGGAATTCCATGTCTAAAAATATTATTATTAGCTGTTTTTAAAAATCGAGTGTTTTTCGTGCCCGAGGAAGAAAACGCGTGATGCCGCGGTCAGAAAAAAAGCTGCCCAGGAGCAAAAAATTTTTTTTTTCTCAAATGTAATAACGGATGCTAGAATGTGATTCGGGGTGGAATTCCATCTCTAAAAATATTATTATTAGCTGTTTTTTAAAATCGAGTGTTTTTGGTGCCCGAGGAAGAAAACGCGTGATGCCGCGGTCAGAAAAAAAGCTGCCAAGGAGCAAAAAATTTTTTTTTACTCATATGTAATAACGGATGCTAGAATGTGATTTGGGGTGGAATTCCATGTCTAAAAATATTATTATTAGCTGTTTTTAAAAATCGAGTGTTTTTGGTGCCCGAGGAAGAAAACGGGTGATGCCGCGGTAAGAAAAAAAGCTGCCCAGGTGCAAAAAATTTTTTTTTCTCAAATGTAATAACGGATGCTAGAATGTGATTCGGGGTGGAATTCCATGTCTAAAAATATTATTATTAGCTGTTTTTAAAAATCGAGTGTTTTTGGTGCCCGAGGAAGAAAACGGGTGATGCCGCGGTCAGAAAAAAAGCTGCACAGGAGCAAAAAAATTTTTTTTTCTCATATGTAATAACGGATGCTAGAATGTGATTCGGGGTGGAATTCCATGTCTAAAAATATTATTATTAGCTGTTTTTAAAAATCGAGTGTTTTTCGTGCCCGAGGAAGAAAACGCGTGATGCCGCGGTCAGAAAAAAAGCTGCCCAGGAGCAAAAAAATTTTTTTTTCTCAAATGTAATAACGGATGCTAGAATGTGGTTCGGGGTGGAATTCCATGTCTAAAAATACTATTATTAGCTGTTTTTAAAAATCGAGTGTTTTTGGTGCCCGAGGAAGAAAACGCGTGATGCCGCGGTCAGAAAAAAAGCTGCCCAGGAGCAAAAAATTTTTTTTTACTCATATGTAATAACGGATGCTAGAATGTGATTCGGGGTGGAATTCCATGTCTAAAAATATTTTTATTAGCTGTTTTTAAAAATCGAGTGTTTTTGCTGCGCGAGGAAGAAAACGCGTGATGCCGCGGTCAGAAAAAAAGCTGCACAGGAGCAAAAAATTTTTTTTTCTCAAATGTAATAATGAATGCTAGAATGTGATTCGGGATGGAATTCCATGTCTAAAAATATTATTATAAGCTGTTTTTAAAAATTGAGTGTTTTTGCTGCCCGAGGAAGAAAACGCGTGATGCCGCGGTCAGAAAAAAAGCTGCCCAGGAGCAAAAAAAATTTTTTTTCTCAAATGTAATAACGGATGCTAGAATGTGATTCGGGGTGGAATTCCATGTCTAAAAATATTATTATTAGCTGTTTTTAAAAATCGAGTGTTTTTCGTGCCCGAGGAAGAAAACGCGTGATGCTGCGGTCAGAAAAAAAGCTGCCCAGGAGCAAAAAAATTTTTTTTTCTCAAATGTAATAACGGATGCTAGAATGTGATTCGGGGTGGAATTCCGTCTAAAAATATTATTATAAGCTGTTTTTAAAAATCGAGTGTTTTTGGTGCCCGAGGAAGAAAACGCATGATGCCGCGGTCAGAAAAAAAGCTGCCCAGGAGCAAAAAAAAATTTTTTTCTCATATGTAATAACGGATGCTAGAATGTGATTCGGGGTGGAATTCCATGTCTAAAAATATTATTATTAGCTGTTTTTAAAAATCGAGTGTTTTTGGTTTGCCCGAGGAAGAAAACGCGTGATGCCGCGGTCAGAAAAAAAACCTGCCCAGGAGCAAAAATTTTTTTTTTCTCATATGTAATAACGGATGCTACAATGTGATTCGGGGTGGAATTCCATGTCTAAAAATATTATTATAAGCTGTTTTTAAAAATCGAGTGTTTTTGCTGCCCGAGGAAGAAAACGCGTGATGCCGCGGTCAGAAAAAAAGCTGCCCAGGAGCAAAAAAAATTTTTTTTCTCATATGTAATAACGGATGCTAGAATGTGATTCGGGGTGGAATTCCATGTCTAAAAATATTATTATTAGCTGTTTTTAAAAATCGAGTGTTTTTGGTTAGCCCGAGGAAGAAAACGCGTGATGCCGCGGTCAGAAAAAAAACCTGCCCAGGAGCAAAAAATTTTTTTTTCTCAAATGTAATAACGGATGCTAGAATGTGATTCGGGGTTGAATTCCATGTCTAAAAATATTATTATAAGCTGCTTTTAAAAATCGAGTGTTTTTGGTGCCCGAGGAAGAAAACGCATGATGCCGCGGTCAGAAAAAAAGCTGCCCAGGAGCAAAAAAATTTTTTTTTCTCATATGTAATAACGGATGCTAGAATGTGATTCGGGGTGGAATTCCATGTCCAAAAATATTATTATTAGCTGTTTTTAAAAATCGAGTGTTTTTGGTTTGCCCGAGGAAGAAAACGCGTGATGCCGCGGTCAGAAAAAAAGCTGCCCAGGAGCAAAAAATTTTTTTTTACTCATATGTAATAACGGATGCTAGAATGTGATTCGGGGTGGAATTCCATGTCTAAAAATATTATTATTAGCTGTTTTTAAAAATCGAGTGTTTTTGCTGCCCGAGGAAGAAAACGCGTGATGCCGCGGTCAGAAAAAAAGCTGCCCAGGAGCAAAAAATTTTTTTCTCTCAAATGTAATAACGGATGCTAGAATGTGATTCGGGATGGAATTCCATGTCTAAAAATATTATTATAAGCTGTTTTTAAAAATCGAGTGTTTTGCTGCCCGAGGAAGAAAACGCGTGATGCCGCGGTCAGAAAAAAAGCTGCCCAGGAGCAAAAAAAATTTTTTTTCTCAAATGTAATAACGGATGCTAGAATGTGATTCGGGGTGGAATTCCATGTCTAAAAATATTATTATTAGCTGTTTTTAAAAATCGAGTGTTTTTCGTGCCCGAGGAAGAAAACGCGTGATGCTGCGGTCAGAAAAAAAGCTGCCCAGGAGGAAAAAAATTTTTTTTTCTCAAATGTAATAACAGATGCTAGAATGTGATTCGGGGTGGAATTCCATGTCTAAAAATATTATTATTAGCTGTTTTTAAAAATCGAGTGTTTTTGGTGCCCGAGGAAGAAAACGCGTGATGCCGCGGTCAGAAAAAAAGCTGCCCAGGAGCAAAAAAATTTTTTTTACTCATATGTAATAACGGATGCTAGAATGTGATTCGGGGTGGAATTCCATGTCTAAAAATATTATTATTAGCTGCTTTTAAAAATCGAGTGTTTTTGGTGCCCGAGGAAGAAAACGCATGATGCCGCGGTCAGAAAAAAAGCTGCCCAGGAGCAAAAAAATTTTTTTTTCTCATATGTAATAACGGATGCTAGAATGTGATTCGGGGTGGAATTCCATGTCTAAAAATATTATTATTAGCTGTTTTTAAAAACCGAGTGTTTTTGGTGCCCGAGGAAGAAAACGCGTGATGCCGGGGTCAGAAAAAAAGCTGCCCAGGAGCAAAAAATTTTTTTCTCTCAAATGTAATAACGGATGCTAGAATGTGATTCGGGATGGAATTCCATGTCTAAAAATATTATTATAAGCTGTTTTTAAAAATCGAGTGTTTTGCTGCCCGAGGAAGAAAACGCGTGATGCCGCGGTCAGAAAAAAGCTGCCCAGGAGCAAAAAAATTTTTTTTTCTCAAATGTAATAACGGATGCTAGAATGTGATTCGGGGTGGAATTCCATGTCTAAAAATATTATTATTAGCTGTTTTTAAAAATCGAGTGTTTTTCGTGCCCGAGGAAGAAAACGCGTGATGCTGCGGTCAGAAAAAAAGCTGCCCAGGAGGAAAAAAATTTTTTTTTCTCAAATGTAATAACGGATGCTAGAATGTGATTCGGGGTGGAATTCCATGTCTAAAAATATTATTATTAGCTGTTTTTAAAAATCGAGTGTTTTTGGTGCCCGAGGAAGAAAACGCGTGATGCCGCGGTCAGAAAAAAAGCTGCCCAGGAGCAAAAAAATTTTTTTTACTCATATGTAATAACGGATGCTAGAATGTGATTCGGGGTGGAATTCCATGTCTAAAAATATTATTATTAGCTGTTTTTAAAAATCGAGTGTTTTTGGTTTGCCCGAGGAAGAAAACGCGTGATGCCGCGGTCAGAAAAAAAAACTGCCCAGGAGCAAAAATTTTTTTTTTCTCAAATGTAATAACGGATGCTAGAATGTGATTCGGGGTGGAATTCCATGTCTAAAAATATTATTATAAGCTGTTTTTAAAAATCGAGTGTTTTTGGTGCCCGAGGAAGAAAACGCGTGATGCCGCGGTCAGAAAAAAAGCTGCCCAGGAGCAAAAAAATTTTTTTTTCTCAAATGTAATAACGGATGCTAGAATGTGATTCGGGGTGGAATTCCATGTCTAAAAATATTATTATTAGCTGCTTTTAAAAATCGAGTGTTTTTGGTGCCCGAGGAAGAAAACGCATGATGCCGCGGTCAGAAAAAAAGCTGCCCAGGAGCAAAAAAATTTTTTTTTCTCATATGTAATAACAGATGCTAGAATGTGATTCGGGGTGGAATTCCATGTCTAAAAATATTATTATTAGCTGTTTTTAAAAATCGAGTGTTTTTGGTTTGCCCGAGGAAGAAAACGCGTGATGCCGCGGTCAGAAAAAAAGCTGCCCAGGAGCAAAAAAATTTTTTTTTCTCAAATGTAATAACGGATGCTAGAATGTGATTCGGGGTGGAATTCCATGTCTAAAAATATTATTATAAGCTGTTTTTAAAAATCGAGTGTTTTTGGTGCCCGAGGAAGAAAACGCGTGATGCCGCGGTCAGAAAAAAAGCTGCCCAGGAGCAAAAAAAATTTTTTTTCTCAAATGTAATAACGGATGCTAGAATGTGATTCGGGGTGGAATTCCATGTCTAAAAATATTATTATAAGCTGTTTTTAAAAATCGAGTGTTTTTGGTGCCCGAGGAAGAAAACGCGTGATGCCGCGGTCAGAAAAAAAGCTGCCCAGGAGCAAAAAAATTTTTTTTTCTCAAATGTAATAACGGATGCTAGAATGTGATTCGGGGTGGAATTCCATGTCTAAAAATATTATTATTAGCTGCTTTTAAAAATCGAGTGTTTTTGGTGCCCGAGGAAGAAAACGCATGATGCCGCGGTCAGAAAAAAAGCTGCCCAGGAGCAAAAAAATTTTTTTTTCTCATATGTAATAACAGATGCTAGAATGTGATTCGGGGTGGAATTCCATGTCTAAAAATATTATTATTAGCTGTTTTTAAAAATCGAGTGTTTTTGGTTTGCCCGAGGAAGAAAACGCGTGATGCCGCGGTCAGAAAAAAAGCTGCCCAGGAGCAAAAAAATTTTTTTTTCTCAAATGTAATAACGGATGCTAGAATGTGATTCGGGGTGGAATTCCATGTCTAAAAATATTATTATTAGCTGCTTTTAAAAATCGAGTGTTTTTGGTGCCCGAGGAAGAAAACGCATGATGCCGCGGTCAGAAAAAAAGCTGCCCAGGAGCAAAAAAATTTTTTTTTCTCAAATGTAATAACAGACGCTAGAATGTGATTCGGGGTGGAATTCCATGTCTAAAAATATTATTATTAGCTGTTTTTAAAAATCGAGTGTTTTTGGTTTGCCCGAGGAAGAAAACGCGTGATGCCGCGGTCAGAAAAAAAGCTGCCCAGGAGCAAAAAATTTTTTTTTTCTCAAATGTAATAACGGATGCTAGAATGTGATTCGGGGTGGAATTCCATGTCTAAAAATATTATTATAAGCTGTTTTTAAAAATCGAGTGTTTTTGGTGCCCGAGGAAGAAAACGCGTGATGCCGCGGTCAGAAAAAAAGCTGCCCAGGAGCAAAAAATTTTTTTTTCTCAAATGTAATAACGGATGCTAGAATGTGATTCGGGGTGGAATTCCATGTCTAAAAATATTATTATTAGCTGTTTTTAAAAATCGAGTGTTTTTGGTGCCCGAGGAAGAAAACGCGTGATGCCGCGGTCAGAAAAAAAGCTGCCCAGGAGCAAAAAAATTTTTTTTCTCAAATGTAATAACAGATGCTAGAATGTGATTCGGGGTGGAATTCCATGTCTAAAAATATTATTATTAGCTGTTTTTAAAAATCGAGTGTTTTTGGTGCCCGAGGAAGAAAACCCGTGATGCCGCGGTCAGAAAAAAAGCTGCCCAGGAGCAAAAAAATTTTTTTTTCTCAAATGTAATAACGGATGCTAGAATGTGATTCGGGGTGGAATTCCGTCTAAAAATATTATTATAAGCTGTTTTTAAAAATCGAGTGTTTTTGGTGCCCGAGGAAGAAAACGCATGATGCCGCGGTCAGAAAAAAAGCTGCCCAGGAGCAAAAAAAATTTTTTTTCTCATATGTAATAACGGATGCTAGAATGTGATTCGGGGTGGAATTCCATGTCTAAAAATATTATTATTAGCTGTTTTTAAAAATCGAGTGTTTTTGGTTTGCCCGAGGAAGAAAACGCGTGATGCCGCGGTCAGAAAAAAAGCTGCCCAGGAGCAAAAAATTTTTTTTTCTCATATGTAATAACGGATGCTAGAATGTGATTCGGGGTGGAATTCCATGTCTAAAAATATTATTATTAGCTGTTTTTAAAAATCGAGTGTTTTTGGTTTGCCCGAGGAAGAAAACGCGTGATGCTGCGGTCAGAAAAAAAGCTGCCCAGGAGCAAAAAATTTTTTTTCTCATATGTAATAACGGATGCTAGAATGTGATTCGGGGTGGAATTCCATGTCTAAAAATATTATTATTAGCTGTTTTTAAAAATCGAGTGTTTTTGGTTAGCCCGAGGAAGAAAACGCGTGATGCCGCGGTCAGAAAAAAAACCTGCCCAGGAGCAAAAAATTTTTTTTTCTCAAATGTAATAACGGATGCTAGAATGTGATTCGGGGTTGAATTCCATGTCTAAAAATATTATTATAAGCTGCTTTTAAAAATCGAGTGTTTTTGGTGCCCGAGGAAGAAAACGCATGATGCCGCGGTCAGAAAAAAAGCTGCCCAGGAGCAAAAAATTTTTTTTTTCTCATATGTAATAACGGATGCTAGAATGTGATTCGGGGTGGAATTCCATGTCCAAAAATATTATTATTAGCTGTTTTTAAAAATCGAGTGTTTTTGGTTTGCCCGAGGAAGAAAACGCGTGATGCCGCGGTCAGAAAAAAAGCTGCCCAGGAGTAAAAAAATTTTTTTTACTCATATGTAATAACGGATGCTAGAATGTGATTCGGGGTGGAATTCCATGTCTAAAAATATTATTATTAGCTGTTTTTAAAAATCGAGTGTTTTTGCTGCCCGAGGAAGAAAACGCGTGATGCCGCGGTCAGAAAAAAAGCTGCCCAGGAGCAAAAAATTTTTTTTTCTCAAATGTAATAACGGATGCTAGAATGTGATTCGGGATGGAATTCCATGTCTAAAAATATTATTATAAGCTGTTTTTAAAAATCGAGTGTTTTGCTGCCCGAGGAAGAAAACGCGTGATGCCGCGGTCAGAAAAAAAGCTGCCCAGGAGCAAAAAAAGTTTTTTTTCTCAAATGTAATAACGGATGCTAGAATGTGATTCGGGGTGGAATTCCATGTCTAAAAATATTATTATTAGCTGTTTTTAAAAATCGAGTGTTTTTCGTGCCCGAGGAAGAAAACGCGTGATGCTGCGGTCAGAAAAAAAGCTGCCCAGGAGCAAAAAAATTTTTTTTTCTCAAATGTAATAACGGATGCTAGAATGTGATTCGGGGTGGAATTCCATGTCTAAAAATATTATTATTAGCTGTTTTTAAAAATCGAGTGTTTTTGGTGCCCGAGGAAGAAAACGCGTGATGCCGCGGTCAGAAAAAAAGCTGCCCAGGAGCAAAAAAATTTTTTTTACTCATATGTAATAACGGATGCTAGAATGTGATTCGGGGTGGAATTCCATGTCTAAAAATATTATTATTAGCTGTTTTTAAAAATCGAGTGTTTTTGCTGCCCGAGGAAGAAAATGCGTGATGCCGCGGTCAGAAAAAAAGCTGCCCAGGAGCAAAAAATTTTTTTTTCTCAAATGTAATAATGGATGCTAGAATGTGATTCGGGATGGAATTCCATGTCTAAAAATATTATTATAAGCTGTTTTTAAAAATCGAGTGTTTTTGCTGCCCGAGGAAGAAAACGCGTGATGCCGCGGTCAGAAAAAAAGCTGCCCAGGAGCAAAAAAATTTTTTTTTCTCAAATGTAATAACGGATGCTAGAATGTGATTCGGGGTGGAATTCCATGTCTAAAAATATTATTATTAGCTGTTTTTAAAAATCGAGTGTTTTTCGTGCCCGAGGAAGAAAACGCGTGATGCTGCGGTCAGAAAAAAAGCTGCCCAGGAGGAAAAAAATTTTTTTTTCTCAAATGGAATAATGGATGCTAGAATGTGATTCGGGGTGGAATTCCGTCTAAAAATATTATTATAAGCTGTTTTTAAAAATCGAGTGTTTTTGGTGCCCGAGGAAGAAAACGCATGATGCCGCGGTCAGAAAAAAAGCTGCCCAGGAGCAAAAAAATTTTTTTTTCTCATATGTAATAACGGATGCTAGAATGTGATTCGGGGTGGAATTCCATGTCTAAAAATCTTATTATTAGCTGTTTTTAAAAATCGAGTGTTTTTGGTTTGCCCGAGGAAGAAAACGCGTGATGCCGCGGTCAGAAAAAAAGCTGCCCAGGAGCAAAAAAATTTTTTTTTCTCAAATGTAATAACGGATGCTAGAATGTGATTCGGGGTGGAATTCCATGTCTAAAAATATTATTATAAGCTGTTTTTAAAAATCGAGTGTTTTTGGTGCCCGAGGAAGAAAACGCGTGATGCCGCGGTCAGAAAAAAAGCTGCCCAGGAGCAAAAAATTTTTTTTTCTCAAATGTAATAACGGATGCTAGAATGTGATTCGGGGTGGAATTCCATGTCTAAAAATATTATTATTAGCTGTTTTTAAAAATCGAGTGTTTTTGGTGCCCGAGGAAGAAAACGCGTGATGCCGCGGTCAGAAAAAAAGCTGCCCAGGAGCAAAAAAATTTTTTTTTCTCAAATGTAATAACGGATGCTAGAATGTGATTCGGGGTGGAATTCCATGTCTAAAAATATTATTATTAGCTGTTTTTAAAAATCGAGTGTTTTTGGTGCCCGAGGAAGAAAACGCGTGATGCCGCGGTCAGAAAAAAAGCTGCCCAGGAGCAAAAAAATTTTTTTTTCTCAAATGTAATAACGGATGCTAGAATGTGATTCGGGGTGGAATTCCATGTCTAAAAATATTATTATTAGCTGTTTTTAAAAATCGAGTGTTTTTGGTGCCCGAGGAAGAAAACGCGTGATGCCGCGGTCAGAAAAAAAGCTGCCCAGGAGCAAAAAAATTTTTTTTTCTCAAATGTAATAACAGATGCTAGAATGTGATTCGGGGTGGAATTCCATGTCTAAAAATATTATTATTAGCTGTTTTTAAAAATCGAGTGTTTTTGGTGCCCGAGGAAGAAAACGCGTGATGCCGCGGTCAGAAAAAAAGCTGCCCAGGAGCAAAAAAAATTTTTTTTCTCATATGTAATAACGGATGCTAGAATGTGATTCGGGGTGGAATTCCATGTCTAAAAATATTATTATTAGCTGTTTTTAAAAATCGAGTGTTTTTGGTGCCCGAGGAAGAAAACGCGTGATGCCGCGGTCAGAAAAAAAGCTGCCCAGGAGCAAAAAAATTTTTTTTTCTCAAATGTAATAACGGATGCTAGAATGTGATTCGGGGTGGAATTCCATGTCTAAAAATATTATTATAAGCTGTTTTTAAAAATCGAGTGTTTTTGGTGCCCGAGGAAGAAAACGCGTGATGCCGCGGTCAGAAAAAAAGCTGCCCAGGAGCAAAAAAATTTTTTTTTCTCAAATGTAATAACGGATGCTAGAATGTGATTCGGGGTGAAATTCCATGTCTAAAAATATTATTATTAGCTGTTTTTAAAAATCGAGTGTTTTTGGTGCCCGAGGAAGAAAACGCGTGATGCCGCGGTCAGAAAAAAAGCTGCCCAGGAGCAAAAAAATTTTTTTTTCTCAAATGTAATAACAGATGCTAGAATGTGATTCGGGGTGGAATTCCATGTCTAAAAATATTATTATTAGCTGCTTTTAAAAATCGAGTGTTTTTGGTTTGCCCGAGGAAGAAAACGCGTGATGCCGCGGTCAGAAAAAAAACCTGCCCAGGAGCAAAATTTTTTTTTTTCTCAAATGTAATAACGGATGCTAGAATGTGATTCGGGGTGGAATTCCATGTCTAAAAATATTATTATTAGCTGCTTTTAAAAATCGAGTGTTTTTGGTGCCCGAGGAAGAAAACGCGTGATGCCGCGGTCAGAAAAAAAGCTGCCCAGGAGCAAAAAAATTTTTTTTTCTCAAATGTAATAACGGATGCTAGAATGTGATTCGGGGTGGAATTCCATGTCTAAAAATATTATTATTAGCTGTTTTTAAAAATCGAGTGTTTTTGGTGCCCGAGGAAGAAAACGCGTGATGCCACGGTCAGAAAAAAAGCTGCCCAGGAGCAAAAAAAATTTTTTTTCTCAAATGTAATAACGGATGCTAGAATGTGATTCGGGGTGGAATTCCATGTCTAAAAATATTATTATTAGCTGTTTTTAAAAATCGAGTGTTTTTGGTGCCCGAGGAAGAAAACGCGTGATGCCGCGGTCAGAAAAAAAGCTGCCCAGGAGCAAAAAAATTTTTTTTTCTCAAATGTAATAACGGATGCTAGAATGTGATTCGGGGTGGAATTCCATGTCTAAAAATATTATTATTAGCTGTTTTTGAAAATCGAGTGTTTTTGGTGCCCGAGGAAGAAAACGCGTGATGCCGCGGTCAGAAAAAAAGCTGCCCAGGAGCAAAAAAATTTTTTTTTCTCAAATGTAATAACGGATGCTAGAATGTGATTCGGGGTGGAATTCCATGTCTAAAAATATTATTATTAGCTGTTTTTAAAAATCGAGTGTTTTTGGTGCCCGAGGAAGAAAACGCGTGATGCCGCGGTCAGAAAAAAAGCTGCCCAGGAGCAAAAATTTTTTTTTTCCTCAAATGTAATAACGGATGCTAGAATGTGATTCGGGGTGGAATTCCATGTCTAAAAATATTATTATAAGCTGTTTTTAAAAATCGAGTGTTTTTGGTGCCCGAGGAAGAAAACGCGTGATGCCGCGGTCAGAAAAAAAGCTGCCCAGGAGCAAAAAAATTTTTTTTTCTCAAATGTAATAACAGATGCTAGAATGTGATTCGGGGTGGAATTCCATGTCTAAAAATATTATTATTAGCTGTTTTTAAAAATCGAGTGTTTTTGGTGCCCGAGGAAGAAAACGCGTGATGCCGCGGTCAGAAAAAAAGCTGCCCAGGAGCAAAAAAAATTTTTTTTCTCATATGTAATAACGGATGCTAGAATGTGATTCGGGGTGGAATTCCATGTCTAAAAATATTATTATTAGCTGTTTTTAAAAATCGAGTGTTTTTGGTGCCCGAGGAAGAAAACGCATGATGCCGCGGTCACAAAAAAAGCTGCCCAGGAGCAAAAAAATTTTTTTTTCTCAAATGTAATAACGGATGCTAGAATGTGATTCGGGGTGGAATTCCATGTCTAAAAATATTATTATAAGCTGTTTTTAAAAATCGAGTGTTTTTGGTGCCCGAGGAAGAAAACGCGTGATGCCGCGGTCAGAAAAAAAGCTGCCAAGGAGCAAAAAAATTTTTTTTTCTCAAATGTAATAACGGATGCTAGAATGTGATTCGGGGTGAAATTCCATGTCTAAAAATATTATTATTAGCTGTTTTTAAAAATCGAGTGTTTTTGGTGCCCGAGGAAGAAAACGCGTGATGCCGCGGTCAGAAAAAAAACCTGCCCAGGAGCAAAATTTTTTTTTTTCTCAAATGTAATAACGGATGCTAGAATGTGATTCGGGGTGGAATTCCATGTCTAAAAATATTATTATAAGCTGTTTTTAAAAATCGAGTGTTTTTGGTGCCCGAGGAAGAAAACGCGTGATGCCGCGGTCAGAAAAAAAGCTGCCAAGGAGCAAAAAAATTTTTTTTTCTCAAATGTAATAACGGATGCTAGAATGTGATTCGGGGTGAAATTCCATGTCTAAAAATATTATTATTAGCTGTTTTTAAAAATCGAGTGTTTTTGGTGCCCGAGGAAGAAAACGCGTGATGCCGCGGTCAGAAAAAAAGCTGCCCAGGAGCAAAAAAATTTTTTTTTCTCAAATGTAATAACAGATGCTAGAATGTGATTCGGGGTGGAATTCCATGTCTAAAAATATTATTATTAGCTGCTTTTAAAAATCGAGTGTTTTTGGTTTGCCCGAGGAAGAAAACGCGTGATGCCGCGGTCAGAAAAAAAACCTGCCCAGGAGCAAAATTTTTTTTTTTCTCAAATGTAATAACGGATGCTAGAATGTGATTCGGGGTGGAATTCCATGTCTAAAAATATTATTATTAGCTGCTTTTAAAAATCGAGTGTTTTTGGTGCCCGAGGAAGAAAACGCGTGATGCCGCGGTCAGAAAAAAAGCTGCCCAGGAGCAAAAAAATTTTTTTTTCTCAAATGTAATAACGGATGCTAGAATGTGATTCGGGGTGGAATTCCATGTCTAAAAATATTATTATTAGCTGTTTTTAAAAATCGAGTGTTTTTGGTGCCCGAGGAAGAAAACGCGTGATGCCGCGGTCAGAAAAAAAGCTGCCCAGGAGCAAAAAAATTTTTTTTTCTCAAATGTAATAACGGATGCTAGAATGTGATTCGGGGTGAAATTCCATGTCTAAAAATATTATTATTAGCTGTTTTTAAAAATCGAGTGTTTTTGGTGCCCGAGGAAGAAAACGCGTGATGCCGCGGTCAGAAAAAAAGCTGCCCAGGAGCAAAAAAAATTTTTTTTCTCAAATGTAATAACGGATGCTAGAATGTGATTCGGGGTGGAATTCCATGTCTTAAAATATTATTATTAGCTGTTTTTAAAAATCGAGTGTTTTTGGTGCCCGAGGAAGAAAACGCGTGATGCCGCGGTCAGAAAAAAAGCTGCCCAGGAGCAAAAAAATTTTTTTTCTCAAATGTAATAACGGATGCTAGAATGTGATTCAGGGTGGAATTCCATGTCTAAAAATATTATTATTAGCTGTTTTTAAAAATCGAGTGTTTTTGGTGCCCGAGGAAGAAAACGCTTGATGCCGCGGTCAGAAAAAAAGCTGCCCAGGAGCAAAAAAAATTTTTTTTCTCATATGTAATAACAGATGCTAGAATGTGATTTGGGGTGGAATTCCATGTCTAAAAATATTATTATTAGCTGTTTTTAAAAATCGAGTGTTTTTGGTGCCCGAGGAAGAAAACGCGTGATGCCGCGGTCAGAAAAAAAGCTGCCCAGGAGCAGAAAAATTTTTTTTTTCTCAAATGTAATAACGGATGCTAGAATGTGATTCGGGGTGGAATTGCATGTCTAAAAATATTATTATTAGCTGTTTTTAAAAATCGAGTGTTTTTGGTGCCCGAGGAAGAAAACGCGTGATGCCGCGGTCAGAAAAAAAGCTGCCCAGGAGCAAAAATTTTTTTTTTCCTCAAATGTAATAACGGATGCTAGAATGTGATTCGGGGTGGAATTCCATGTCTAAAAATATTATTATAAGCTGTTTTTAAAAATCGAGTGTTTTTGGTGCCCGAGGAAGAAAACGCGTGATGCCGCGGTCAGAAAAAAAGCTGCCCAGGAGCAAAAAAATTTTTTTTTCTCAAATGTAATAACAGATGCTAGAATGTGATTCGGGGTGGAATTCCATGTCTAAAAATATTATTATTAGCTGTTTTTAAAAATCGAGTGTTTTTGGTGCCCGAGGAAGAAAACGCGTGATGCCGCGGTCAGAAAAAAAGCTGCCCAGGAGCAAAAAATTTTTTTTTTCTCATATGTAATAACGGATGCTAGAATGTGATTCGGGGTGGAATTCCATGTCTAAAAATATTATTATTAGCTGTTTTTAAAAATCGAGTGTTTTTGGTGCCCGAGGAAGAAAACGCGTGATGCCGCGGTCAGAAAAAAAACCTGCCCAGGAGCAAAATTTTTTTTTTTCTCAAATGTAATAACGGATGCTAGAATGTGATTCGGGGTGGAATTCCATGTCTAAAAATATTATTATAAGCTGTTTTTAAAAATCGAGTGTTTTTGGTGCCCGAGGAAGAAAACGCGTGATGCCGCGGTCAGAAAAAAAGCTGCCAAGGAGCAAAAAAATTTTTTTTTCTCAAATGTAATAACGGATGCTAGAATGTGATTCGGGGTGAAATTCCATGTCTAAAAATATTATTATTAGCTGTTTTTAAAAATCGAGTGTTTTTGGTGCCCGAGGAAGAAAACGCGTGATGCCGCGGTCAGAAAAAAAGCTGCCCAGGAGCAAAAAAATTTTTTTTTCTCAAATGTAATAACAGATGCTAGAATGTGATTCGGGGTGGAATTCCATGTCTAAAAATATTATTATTAGCTGCTTTTAAAAATCGAGTGTTTTTGGTTTGCCCGAGGAAGAAAACGCGTGATGCCGCGGTCAGAAAAAAAACCTGCCCAGGAGCAAAATTTTTTTTTTTCTCAAATGTAATAACGGATGCTAGAATGTGATTCGGGGTGGAATTCCATGTCTAAAAATATTATTATAAGCTGTTTTTAAAAATCGAGTGTTTTTGGTGCCCGAGGAAGAAAACGCGTGATGCCGCGGTCAGAAAAAAAGCTGCCCAGGAGCAAAAAAATTTTTTTTTCTCAAATGTAATAACAGATGCTAGAATGTGATTCGGGGTGGAATTCCATGTCTAAAAATATTATTATTAGCTGTTTTTAAAAATCGAGTGTTTTTGGTGCCCGAGGAAGAAAACGCGTGATGCCGCGGTCAGAAAAAAAGCTGCCCAGGAGCAAAAAATTTTTTTTTTCTCATATGTAATAACGGATGCTAGAATGTGATTCGGGGTGGAATTCCATGTCTAAAAATATTATTATTAGCTGTTTTTAAAAATCGAGTGTTTTTGGTGCCCGAGGAAGAAAACGCGTGATGCCGCGGTCAGAAAAAAAACCTGCCCAGGAGCAAAATTTTTTTTTTTCTCAAATGTAATAACGGATGCTAGAATGTGATTCGGGGTGGAATTCCATGTCTAAAAATATTATTATAAGCTGTTTTTAAAAATCGAGTGTTTTTGGTGCCCGAGGAAGAAAACGCGTGATGCCGCGGTCAGAAAAAAAGCTGCCAAGGAGCAAAAAAATTTTTTTTTCTCAAATGTAATAACGGATGCTAGAATGTGATTCGGGGTGAAATTCCATGTCTAAAAATATTATTATTAGCTGTTTTTAAAAATCGAGTGTTTTTGGTGCCCGAGGAAGAAAACGCGTGATGCCGCGGTCAGAAAAAAAGCTGCCCAGGAGCAAAAAAATTTTTTTTTCTCAAATGTAATAACAGATGCTAGAATGTGATTCGGGGTGGAATTCCATGTCTAAAAATATTATTATTAGCTGCTTTTAAAAATCGAGTGTTTTTGGTTTGCCCGAGGAAGAAAACGCGTGATGCCGCGGTCAGAAAAAAAACCTGCCCAGGAGCAAAATTTTTTTTTTTCTCAAATGTAATAACGGATGCTAGAATGTGATTCGGGGTGGAATTCCATGTCTAAAAATATTATTATTAGCTGCTTTTAAAAATCGAGTGTTTTTGGTGCCCGAGGAAGAAAACGCGTGATGCCGCGGTCAGAAAAAAAGCTGCCCAGGAGCAAAAAAATTTTTTTTTCTCAAATGTAATAACGGATGCTAGAATGTGATTCGGGGTGGAATTCCATGTCTAAAAATATTATTATTAGCTGTTTTTAAAAATCGAGTGTTTTTGGTGCCCGAGGAAGAAAACGCGTGATGCCGCGGTCAGAAAAAAAGCTGCCCAGGAGCAAAAAAATTTTTTTTTCTCAAATGTAATAACGGATGCTAGAATGTGATTCGGGGTGAAATTCCATGTCTAAAAATATTATTATTAGCTGTTTTTAAAAATCGAGTGTTTTTGGTGCCCGAGGAAGAAAACGCGTGATGCCGCGGTCAGAAAAAAAGCTGCCCAGGAGCAAAAAAAATTTTTTTTCTCAAATGTAATAACGGATGCTAGAATGTGATTCGGGGTGGAATTCCATGTCTTAAAATATTATTATTAGCTGTTTTTAAAAATCGAGTGTTTTTGGTGCCCGAGGAAGAAAACGCGTGATGCCGCGGTCAGAAAAAAAGCTGCCCAGGAGCAAAAAAATTTTTTTTCTCAAATGTAATAACGGATGCTAGAATGTGATTCGGGGTGGAATTCCATGTCTAAAAATATTATTATAAGCTGTTTTTAAAAATCGAGTGTTTTTGGTGCCCGAGGAAGAAAACGCGTGATGCCGCGGTCAGAAAAAAAGCTGCCCAGGAGCAAAAAAATTTTTTTTTCTCAAATGTAATAACAGATGCTAGAATGTGATTCGGGGTGGAATTCCATGTCTAAAAATATTATTATTAGCTGTTTTTAAAAATCGAGTGTTTTTGGTGCCCGAGGAAGAAAACGCGTGATGCCGCGGTCAGAAAAAAAGCTGCCCAGGAGCAAAAAATTTTTTTTTTCTCATATGTAATAACGGATGCTAGAATGTGATTCGGGGTGGAATTCCATGTCTAAAAATATTATTATTAGCTGTTTTTAAAAATCGAGTGTTTTTGGTGCCCGAGGAAGAAAACGCGTGATGCCGCGGTCAGAAAAAAAACCTGCCCAGGAGCAAAATTTTTTTTTTTCTCAAATGTAATAACGGATGCTAGAATGTGATTCGGGGTGGAATTCCATGTCTAAAAATATTATTATAAGCTGTTTTTAAAAATCGAGTGTTTTTGGTGCCCGAGGAAGAAAACGCGTGATGCCGCGGTCAGAAAAAAAGCTGCCAAGGAGCAAAAAAATTTTTTTTTCTCAAATGTAATAACGGATGCTAGAATGTGATTCGGGGTGAAATTCCATGTCTAAAAATATTATTATTAGCTGTTTTTAAAAATCGAGTGTTTTTGGTGCCCGAGGAAGAAAACGCGTGATGCCGCGGTCAGAAAAAAAGCTGCCCAGGAGCAAAAAAATTTTTTTTTCTCAAATGTAATAACAGATGCTAGAATGTGATTCGGGGTGGAATTCCATGTCTAAAAATATTATTATTAGCTGCTTTTAAAAATCGAGTGTTTTTGGTTTGCCCGAGGAAGAAAACGCGTGATGCCGCGGTCAGAAAAAAAACCTGCCCAGGAGCAAAATTTTTTTTTTTCTCAAATGTAATAACGGATGCTAGAATGTGATTCGGGGTGGAATTCCATGTCTAAAAATATTATTATAAGCTGTTTTTAAAAATCGAGTGTTTTTGGTGCCCGAGGAAGAAAACGCGTGATGCCGCGGTCAGAAAAAAAGCTGCCCAGGAGCAAAAAAATTTTTTTTTCTCAAATGTAATAACAGATGCTAGAATGTGATTCGGGGTGGAATTCCATGTCTAAAAATATTATTATTAGCTGTTTTTAAAAATCGAGTGTTTTTGGTGCCCGAGGAAGAAAACGCGTGATGCCGCGGTCAGAAAAAAAGCTGCCCAGGAGCAAAAAATTTTTTTTTTCTCATATGTAATAACGGATGCTAGAATGTGATTCGGGGTGGAATTCCATGTCTAAAAATATTATTATTAGCTGTTTTTAAAAATCGAGTGTTTTTGGTGCCCGAGGAAGAAAACGCGTGATGCCGCGGTCAGAAAAAAAACCTGCCCAGGAGCAAAATTTTTTTTTTTCTCAAATGTAATAACGGATGCTAGAATGTGATTCGGGGTGGAATTCCATGTCTAAAAATATTATTATAAGCTGTTTTTAAAAATCGAGTGTTTTTGGTGCCCGAGGAAGAAAACGCGTGATGCCGCGGTCAGAAAAAAAGCTGCCAAGGAGCAAAAAAATTTTTTTTTCTCAAATGTAATAACGGATGCTAGAATGTGATTCGGGGTGAAATTCCATGTCTAAAAATATTATTATTAGCTGTTTTTAAAAATCGAGTGTTTTTGGTGCCCGAGGAAGAAAACGCGTGATGCCGCGGTCAGAAAAAAAGCTGCCCAGGAGCAAAAAAATTTTTTTTTCTCAAATGTAATAACAGATGCTAGAATGTGATTCGGGGTGGAATTCCATGTCTAAAAATATTATTATTAGCTGCTTTTAAAAATCGAGTGTTTTTGGTTTGCCCGAGGAAGAAAACGCGTGATGCCGCGGTCAGAAAAAAAACCTGCCCAGGAGCAAAATTTTTTTTTTTCTCAAATGTAATAACGGATGCTAGAATGTGATTCGGGGTGGAATTCCATGTCTAAAAATATTATTATTAGCTGCTTTTAAAAATCGAGTGTTTTTGGTGCCCGAGGAAGAAAACGCGTGATGCCGCGGTCAGAAAAAAAGCTGCCCAGGAGCAAAAAAATTTTTTTTTCTCAAATGTAATAACGGATGCTAGAATGTGATTCGGGGTGGAATTCCATGTCTAAAAATATTATTATTAGCTGTTTTTAAAAATCGAGTGTTTTTGGTGCCCGAGGAAGAAAACGCGTGATGCCGCGGTCAGAAAAAAAGCTGCCCAGGAGCAAAAAAATTTTTTTTTCTCAAATGTAATAACGGATGCTAGAATGTGATTCGGGGTGAAATTCCATGTCTAAAAATATTATTATTAGCTGTTTTTAAAAATCGAGTGTTTTTGGTGCCCGAGGAAGAAAACGCGTGATGCCGCGGTCAGAAAAAAAGCTGCCCAGGAGCAAAAAAAATTTTTTTTCTCAAATGTAATAACGGATGCTAGAATGTGATTCGGGGTGGAATTCCATGTCTTAAAATATTATTATTAGCTGTTTTTAAAAATCGAGTGTTTTTGGTGCCCGAGGAAGAAAACGCGTGATGCCGCGGTCAGAAAAAAAGCTGCCCAGGAGCAAAAAAATTTTTTTTCTCAAATGTAATAACGGATGCTAGAATGTGATTCAGGGTGGAATTCCATGTCTAAAAATATTATTATTAGCTGTTTTTAAAAATCGAGTGTTTTTGGTGCCCGAGGAAGAAAACGCTTGATGCCGCGGTCAGAAAAAAAGCTGCCCAGGAGCAAAAAAAATTTTTTTTCTCATATGTAATAACAGATGCTAGAATGTGATTTGGGGTGGAATTCCATGTCTAAAAATATTATTATTAGCTGTTTTTAAAAATCGAGTGTTTTTGGTGCCCGAGGAAGAAAACGCGTGATGCCGCGGTCAGAAAAAAAGCTGCCCAGGAGCAAAAAAATTTTTTTTTTCTCAAATGTAATAACGGATGCTAGAATGTGATTCGGGGTGGAATTGCATGTCTAAAAATATTATTATTAGCTGTTTTTAAAAATCGAGTGTTTTTGGTGCCCGAGGAAGAAAACGCGTGATGCCGCGGTCAGAAAAAAAGCTGCCCAGGAGCAAAAATTTTTTTTTTCCTCAAATGTAATAACGGATGCTAGAATGTGATTCGGGGTGGAATTCCATGTCTAAAAATATTATTATAAGCTGTTTTTAAAAATCGAGTGTTTTTGGTGCCCGAGGAAGAAAACGCGTGATGCCGCGGTCAGAAAAAAAGCTGCCCAGGAGCAAAAAAATTTTTTTTTCTCAAATGTAATAACAGATGCTAGAATGTGATTCGGGGTGGAATTCCATGTCTAAAAATATTATTATTAGCTGTTTTTAAAAATCGAGTGTTTTTGGTGCCCGAGGAAGAAAACGCGTGATGCCGCGGTCAGAAAAAAAGCTGCCCAGGAGCAAAAAAATTTTTTTTTCTCATATGTAATAACGGATGCTAGAATGTGATTCGGGGTGGAATTCCATGTCTAAAAATATTATTATTAGCTGTTTTTAAAAATCGAGTGTTTTTGGTGCCCGAGGAAGAAAACGCATGATGCCGCGGTCAGAAAAAAAGCTGCCCAGGAGCAAAAAAAATTTTTTTTCTCAAATGTAATAACGGATGCTAGAATGTGATTCGGGGTGGAATTCCATGTCTAAAAATATTATTATAAGCTGTTTTTAAAAATCGAGTGTTTTTGGTGCCCGAGGAAGAAAACGCGTGATGCCGCGGTCAGAAAAAAAGCTGCCCAGGAGCAAAAAAATTTTTTTTTCTCAAATGTAATAACAGATGCTAGAATGTGATTCGGGGTGGAATTCCATGTCTAAAAATATTATTATTAGCTGCTTTTAAAAATCGAGTGTTTTTGGTTTGCCCGAGGAAGAAAACGCGTGATGCCGCGGTCAGAAAAAAAACCTGCCCAGGAGCAAAATTTTTTTTTTTCTCAAATGTAATAACGGATGCTAGAATGTGATTCGGGGTGGAATTCCATGTCTAAAAATATTATTATTAGCTGCTTTTAAAAATCGAGTGTTTTTGGTGCCCGAGGAAGAAAACGCGTGATGCCGCGGTCAGAAAAAAAGCTGCCCAGGAGCAAAAAAATTTTTTTTTCTCAAATGTAATAACGGATGCTAGAATGTGATTCGGGGTGGAATTCCATGTCTAAAAATATTATTATTAGCTGTTTTTAAAAATCGAGTGTTTTTGGTGCCCGAGGAAGAAAACGCGTGATGCCGCGGTCAGAAAAAAAGCTGCCCAGGAGCAAAAAAATTTTTTTTCTCAAATGTAATAACGGATGCTAGAATGTGATTCAGGGTGGAATTCCATGTCTAAAAATATTATTATTAGCTGCTTTTAAAAATCGAGTGTTTTTGGTGCCCGAGGAAGAAAACGCGTGATGCCGCGGTCAGAAAAAAAGCTGCCCAGGAGCAAAAAAATTTTTTTTCTCAAATGTAATAACGGATGCTAGAATGTGATTCGGGGTGGAATTCCATGTCTAAAAATATTATTATTAGCTGTTTTTAAAAATCGAGTGTTTTTGGTGCCCGAGGAAGAAAACGCGTGATGCCGCGGTCAGAAAAAAAGCTGCCCAGGAGCAAAAAAATTTTTTTTCTCAAATGTAATAACGGATGCTAGAATGTGATTCAGGGTGGAATTCCATGTCTAAAAATATTATTATTAGCTGTTTTTAAAAATCGAGTGTTTTTGGTGCCCGAGGAAGAAAACGCTTGATGCCGCGGTCAGAAAAAAAGCTGCCCAGGAGCAAAAAAAATTTTTTTTCTCATATGTAATAACAGATGCTAGAATGTGATTCGGGGTGGAATTCCATGTCTAAAAATATTATTATTAGCTGTTTTTAAAAATCGAGTGTTTTTGGTGCCCGAGGAAGAAAACGCGTGATGCCGCGGTCAGAAAAAAAGCTGCCCAGGAGCAAAAAAATTTTTTTTTTCTCAAATGTAATAACGGATGCTAGAATGTGATTCGGGGTGGAATTGCATGTCTAAAAATATTATTATTAGCTGTTTTTAAAAATCGAGTGTTTTTGGTGCCCGAGGAAGAAAACACGTGGTGCCGCGGTCAGAAAAAAAGCTGCCCAGGAGCAAAAAAATTTTTTTTTCTCAAATGTAATAACGGATGCTAGAATGTGATTCGGGGTGGAATTCCATGTCTAAAAATATTATTATAAGCTGTTTTTAAAAATCGAGTGTTTTTGGTGCCCGAGGAAGAAAACGCGTGATGCCGCGGTCAGAAAAAAAGCTGCCCAGGATCAAAAAAAATTTTTTTTCTCAAATGTAATAACGGATGCTAGAATATGATTAGGGGTGGAATTGCATGTCTAAAAATATTATTATTAGCTGTTTTTAAAAATCGAGTGTTTTTGGTGCGCCGAGGAAGAAAACGCGTGATGCCGCGGTCAGAAAAAAAGCTGCCCAGGAGCAAAAAAATTTTTTTTTCTCAAATGTAATAACGGTTGCTAGAATGTGATTCGGGGTGGAATTCCATGTCTAAAAATATTATTATTAGCTGTTTTTAAAAATCGAGTGTTTTTGGTGCCCGAGGAAGAAAACGCTTGATGCCGCGGTCAGAAAAAAAGCTGCCCAGGAGCAAAAAAAATTTTTTTTCTCATATGTAATAACAGATGCTAGAATGTGATTCGGGGTGGAATTCCATGTCTAAAAATATTATTATTAGCTGTTTTTAAAAATCGAGTTTTTTTGGTGCCCGAGGAAGAAAACGCGTGATGCCGCGGTCAGAAAAAAAGCTGCCCAGGAGCAAAAAAATTTTTTTTTCTCAAATGTAATAACGGATGCTAGAATGTGATTCGGGGTGAAATTCCATGTCTAAAAATATTATTATTAGCTGTTTTTAAAAATCGAGTGTTTTTGGTGCCCGAGGAAGAAAACGCGTGATGCCGCGGTCAGAAAAAAAGCTGCCCAGGAGCAAAAAAAATTTTTTTTCTCAAATGTAATAACGGATGCTAGAATGTGATTCGGGGTGGAATTCCATGTCTTAAAATACTATTATTAGCTGTTTTTAAAAATCGAGTGTTTTTGGTGCCCGAGGAAGAAAACGCGTGATGCCGCGGTCAGAAAAAAAGCTGCCCAGGAGCAAAAAAATTTTTTTTCTCAAATGTAATAACGGATGCTAGAATGTGATTCAGGGTGGAATTCCATGTCTAAAAATATTATTATTAGCTGTTTTTAAAAATCGAGTGTTTTTGGTGCCCGAGGAAGAAAACGCTTGATGCCGCAGTGAGAAAAAAAGCTGCCCAGGAGCAAAAAAAATTTTTTTTCTCATATGTAATAACGGACGCTAGAATGTGATTCGGGGTGGAATTCCATGTCTAAAAATATTATTATTAGCTGTTTTTAAAAATCGAGTGTTTTTGGTGCCCGAGGAAGAAAACGCGTGATGCCGCGGTCAGAAAAAAAGCTGCCCAGGAGCAAAAAAATTTTTTTTTCTCAAATGTAATAACGGATGCTAGAATGTGATTCGGGGTGGAATTGCATGTCTAAAAATATTATTATTAGCTGTTTTTAAAAATCGAGTGTTTTTGGTGCCCGAGGAAGAAAACGCGTGATGCCGCGGTCAGAAAAAAAGCTGCCCAGGAGCAAAAAAATTTTTTTTTTCTCAAATGTAATAACGGATGCTAGAATGTGATTCGGGGTGGAATTGCATGTCTAAAAATATTATTATTAGCTGTTTTTAAAAATCGAGTGTTTTTGGTGCCCGAGGAAGAAAACACGTGATGCCGCGGTCAGAAAAAAAGCTGCCCAGGAGCAAAAAAATTTTTTTTTCTCAAATGTAATAACGGATGCTAGAATGTGATTCGGGGTGGAATTCCATGTCTAAAAATATTATTATAAGCTGTTTTTAAAAATCGAGTGTTTTTGGTGCCCGAGGAAGAAAACGCGTGATGCCGCGGTCAGAAAAAAAGCTGCCCAGGATCAAAAAATTTTTTTTTTCTCAAATGTAATAACGGATGCTAGAATATGATTAGGGGTGGAATTGCATGTCTAAAAATATTATTATTAGCTGTTTTTAAAAATCGAGTGTTTTTGGTGCGCCGAGGAAGAAAACGCGTGATGCCGCGGTCAGAAAAAAAGCTGCCCAGGAGCAAAAAAATTTTTTTTTCTCAAATGTAATAACGGTTGCTAGAATGTGATTCGGGGTGGAATTCCATGTCTAAAAATATTATTATTAGCTGTTTTTAAAAATCGAGTGTTTTTGGTGCCCGAGGAAGAAAACGCTTGATGCCGCGGTCAGAAAAAAAGCTGCCCAGGAGCAAAAAAAATTTTTTTTCTCATATGTAATAACAGATGCTAGAATGTGATTCGGGGTGGAATTCCATGTCTAAAAATATTATTATTAGCTGTTTTTAAAAATCGAGTGTTTTTGGTGCCCGAGGAAGAAAACGCGTGATGCCGCGGTCAGAAAAAAAGCTGCCCAGGAGCAAAAAATTTTTTTTTTCTCAAATGTAATAACGGATGCTAGAATGTGATTCGGGGTGAAATTCCATGTCTAAAAATATTATTATTAGCTGTTTTTAAAAATCGAGTGTTTTTGGTGCCCGAGGAAGAAAACGCGTGATGCCGCGGTCAGAAAAAAAGCTGCCCAGGAGCAAAAAAAATTTTTTTTCTCAAATGTAATAACGGATGCTAGAATGTGATTCGGGGTGGAATTCCATGTCTTAAAATACTATTATTAGCTGTTTTTAAAAATCGAGTGTTTTTGGTGCCCGAGGAAGAAAACGCGTGATGCCGCGGTCAGAAAAAAAGCTGCCCAGGAGCAAAAAAATTTTTTTTCTCAAATGTAATAACGGATGCTAGAATGTGATTCAGGGTGGAATTCCATGTCTAAAAATATTATTATTAGCTGTTTTTAAAAATCGAGTGTTTTTGGTGCCCGAGGAAGAAAACGCTTGATGCCGCGGTGAGAAAAAAAGCTGCCCAGGAGCAAAAAAAATTTTTTTTCTCATATGTAATAACAGATGCTAGAATGTGATTCGGGGTGGAATTCCATGTCTAAAAATATTATTATTAGCTGTTTTTAAAAATCGAGTGTTTTTGGTGCCCGAGGAAGAAAAAAATATTATTATTAGCTGTTTTTAAAAATCGAGTGTTTTTGGTGCCCGAGGAAGAAAACGCGTGATGCCGCGGTCAGAAAAAAAGCTGCCCAGGATCAAAAAAAATTTTTTTTCTCAAATGTAATAACGGATGCTAGAATATGATTAGGGGTGGAATTGCATGTCTAAAAATATTATTATTAGCTGTTTTTAAAAATCGAGTGTTTTTGGTGCCCGAGGAAGAAAACGCGTGATGCCGCGGTCAGAAAAAAAGCTGCCCAGGAGCAAAAAAAATTTTTTTTCTCAAATGTAATAACGGTTGCTAGAATGTGATTCGGGGTGGAATTCCATGTCTAAAAATATTATTATTAGCTGTTTTTAAAAATCGAGTGTTTTTTGTGCCCGAGGAAGAAAACGCATGATGCCGCGGTCAGAAAAAAAGCTGCCCAGGAGCAAAAAAATTTTTTTTCCTCATATGTAATAACGGATGCTAGAATGTGATTCGGGGTGGAATTCCATGTCTAAAAATATTATTATTAGCTGTTTTTAAAAATCGAGTGTTTTTGCTGATGTCAGAAAAAACGCGTGAGGTCAGAAAAAAAAGCTGCCCAGGAGCAAAAAAAATTTTTTTTCTCAAATGTAATAACGGATGCTAGAATGTGATTCGGGGTGGAATTCCATGTCTAAAAATATTATTATTAGCTGTTTTTAAAAATCGAGTGTTTTTGGTGCCCGAGGAAGAAAACGCGAGATGCCGCGGTCAGAAAAAAAGCTGCCCAGGAGCAAAAAATTTTTTTTTCTCAAATGTAATAACGGATGCTAGAATGTGATTCGGGGTGGAATTCCATGTCTAAAAATATTATTATTAGCTGTTTTTAAAAATCGAGTGTTTTTGCTGCCCAAGGAAGAAAACGCGTGATGCCGCGGTCAGAAAAAAATTCGCCCAGGAGCAAAAAAAATTTTTTTTCTCAAATGTAATAACGGATGCTAGAATGTGATTCGGGATGGAATTCCATGTCTAAAAATATTATTATTAGCTGTTTTTAAAAATCGAGTGTTTTTGGTGCCCGAGGAAGAAAACGCATGATGCCGCGGTCAGAAAAAAATTCGCCCAGGAGCAAAAAAAAATTTTTTTCTCAAATGTAATAACGGATGCTAGAATGTGATTCGGGATGGAATTCCATGTCTAAAAATATTATTATTAGCTGTTTTTAAAAATCGAGTGTTTTTGGTGCCCGAGGAAGAAAACGCATGATGCCGCGGTCAGAAAAAAAGCTGCCCAGGAGCAAAAAAATTTTTTTTTCTCATATGTAATAACGGATGCTAGAATGTGATTCGGGGTGGAATTCCATGTCTAAAAATATTATTATTAGCTGTTTTTAAAAATCGAGTGTTTTTGGTGCCCGAGGAAGAAAACGCGTGATGCCGCGGTCAGAAAAAAAGCTGCCCAGGAGCAAAAAAATTTTTTTTTCTCAAATGTAATAACGGATGCTAGAATGTGATTCGGGGTGGAATTGCATGTCTAAAAATATTATTATTAGCTGTTTTTAAAAATCGAGTGTTTTTGATGATGTCAGAAAAAACGTGTGAGGTCAGAAAAAAAAGCTGCCCAGGAGCAAAAAAATTTTTTTTTCTCAAATGTAATAACGGATGCTAGAATGTGATTCGGGGTGGAATTCCATGTCTAAAAATATTATTATTAGCTGTTTTTAAAAATCGAGTGTTTTTGGTGCCCGAGGAAGAAAACGCGTGATGCCGCGGTCAGAAAAAAAGCTGCCCAGGAGCAAAAAAATTTTTTTTTCTCAAATGTAATAACGGATGCTAGAATGTGATTCGGGGTGGAATTGCATGTCTAAAAATATTATTATTAGCTGTTTTTAAAAATCGAGTGTTTTTGATGATGTCAGAAAAAACGTGTGAGGTCAGAAAAAAAAGCTGCCCAGGAGCAAAAAAATTTTTTTTTCTCAAATGTAATAACGGATGCTAGAATGTGATTCGGGGTGGAATTCCATGTCTAAAAATATTATTATTAGCTGTTTTTAAAAATCGAGTGTTTTTGGTGCCCGAGGAAGAAAACGCGTGATGCCTCGGTCAGAAAAAAAGCTGCCCAGGAGCAAAAAATTTTTTTTTCTCAAATGTAATAATGGATGCTAGAATGTGATTCGGGGTGGAATTCCATGTCTAAAAATATTATTATTAGCTGTTTTTAAAAATCGAGTGTTTTTGCTGCCCATCACGCGTTTTCTTCCTCCGGCACCAAAAACACTCGATTTTTAAAAACAGCTAATAATAATATTTTTAGACATGGAATTCCACCCCGAATCACATTCTAGCATCCTTTATTACATTTGAGAAAAAAAAATTTTTTTTTGCTCCTTGGCAGCTTTTTTTCTGACCGCGGCATCACGCGTTTTCTTCCTCGGGCACCAAAAACACTCGATTTTTAAAAACAGCTAATAATAATATTTTTAGACATGGAATTCCACCCCGAATCACATTCTAGCATCCGTTATTACATTTGAGAAAAAAAAAATTTTTTGCTCCTGGGCAGCTTTTTTTCTGACCGCGGCATCACGCGTTTTCTTCCTCGGGCACCAAAAACACTCGATTTTTAAAAACAGCTAATAATAATATTTTTAGACATGGAATTCCACCCCGAATCACATTCTAGCATCCGTTATTACATTTGAGAAAAAAAAATTTTTTTGCTCCTGGGCAGCTTTTTTTCTGACCGCGGCATCACGCATTTTCTTCCTCGGGCACCAAAAACACTCGATTTTTAAAAACAGCTAATAATAATATTTTTAGACATGGAATTCCACCCCGAATCACATTCTAGCATCCTTTATTACATTTGAGAAAAAAAAATTTTTTTTTGCTCCTTGGCAGCTTTTTTTCTGACCGCGGCATCACGCGTTTTCTTCCTCGGGCACCAAAAACACTCAATTTTTAGAAACAGCTAATAATAATATTTTTAGACATGGAATTCCACCCCGAATCACATTCTAGCATCCATTATTACATTTGAGAAAAAAAAATTTTTTTGCTCCTGGGCAGCTTTTTTTCTGACCGCGGCATCACGCGTTTTCTTCCTCGGGCACCAAAAACACTCGATTTTTAAAAACAGCTAATAATAATATTTTTAGACATGGAATTCCACCCCGAATCACATTCTAGCATCCTTTATTACATTTGAGAAAAAAAAATTTTTTTTTGCTCCTGGGCAGCTTTTTTTCTGACCGCGGCATCACGCGTTTTCTTCCTCGGGCACCAAAAACACTCAATTTTTAGAAACAGCTAATAATAATATTTTTAGACATGGAATTCCACCCCGAATCACATTCTAGCATCCATTATTACATATGAGTAAAAAAAAATTTTTTGCTCCTGGGCAGCTTTTTTTCTGACCGCGGCATCATCACGCGTTTTCTTCCTCGGGCACCAAAAACACTCGATTTTTAAAAACAGCTAATAATAATATTTTTAGACATGGAATTCCACCCCGAATCACATTCTAGCATCCGTTATTACATTTGAGAAAAAAAAATTTTTTGCTCCTGGGCAGCTTTTTTTCTGACCGCGGCATCACGTGTTTTCTTCCTCGGGCACCAAAAACACTCGATTTTTAAAAACAGCTAATAATAATATTTTTAGACATGGAATTCCACCCCGAATCACATTCTAGCATCCGTTATTACATTTGAGAAAATAAAAATTTTTTGCTCCTGGGCAGCTTTTTTTCTGACCGCGGCATCACGCGTTTTCTTCCTCCGGCACCAAAAATACTCGATTTTTAAAAACAGCTAATAATAATATTTTTAGACATGGAATTCCACCCAGAATCACATTTTAGCATTCATTATTACATATGAGAAAAAAAATTTTTTTTGCTCCTGGGCAGCTTTTTTTCTGACCGCGGCATCACGTGTTTTCTTCCTCGGGCACCAAAAACACTCGATTTTTAAAAACAGCTAATAATAATATTTTTAGACATGGAATTCCACCCCGAATCACATTCTAGCATCCGTTATTACATTTGAGAAAAAAAAAATTTTTTGCTCCTGGGCAGCTTTTTTTCTGACCGCGGCATCACGCGTTTTCTTCCTCGGGCACCAAAAACACTCGATTTTTAAAAACAGCTAATAATAATATTTTTAGACATGGAATTCCACCCCGAATCACATTCTAGCATCCGTTATTACATTTGAGAAAAAAAAATTTTTTGCTCCTGGGCAGCTTTTTTTCTGACCGCGGCATCACGTGTTTTCTTCCTCGGGCACCAAAAACACTCGATTTTTAAAAACAGCTAATAATAATATTTTTAGACATGGAATTCCACCCCGAATCACATTCTAGCATCCGTTATTACATTTGAGAAAATAAAAATTTTTTGCTCCTGGGCAGCTTTTTTTCTGACCGCGGCATCACGCGTTTTCTTCCTCCGGCACCAAAAACACTCGATTTTTAAAAACAGCTAATAATAATATTTTTAGACATGGAATTCCACCCCGAATCACATTTTAGCATCCATTATTACATATGAGAAAAAAAATTTTTTTTGCTCCTGGGCAGCTTTTTTTCTGACCGCGGCATCACGCGTTTTCTTCCTCGGGCACCAAAAACACTCGATTTTTAAAAACAGCTTATAATAATATTTTTAGACATGGAATTCCACCCCGAATCACATTCTAGCATCCGTTATTACATATGAGTAAAAAAAATTTTTTTGCTCCTGGGCAGCTTTTTTTCTGACCGCGGCATCACGCGTTTTCTTCCTCGGGCACCAAAAACACTCGATTTTTAAAAACAGCTAATAATAATATTTTTAGACATGGAATTCCACCCCGAATCACATTCTAGCATCCGTTATTACATATGAGTAAAAAAAAATTTTTTGCTCCTGGGCAGCTTTTTTTCTGACCGCGGCATCACGCGTTTTCTTCCTCGGGCACCAAAAACACTCGATTTTTAAAAACAGCTAATAATAATATTTTTAGACATGGAATTCCACCCCGAATCACATTCTAGCATCCGTTATTACATTTGAGAAAAAAAAATTTTTTTGCTCCTGGGCAGCTTTTTTTCTGACCGCGGCATCACGCATTTTCTTCCTCGGGCACCAAAAACACTCGATTTTTAAAAACAGCTAATAATAATATTTTTAGACATGGAATTCCACCCCGAATCACATTCTAGCATCCGTTATTACATATGAGTAAAAAAAAATTTTTTGCTCCTGGGCAGCTTTTTTTCTGACCGCGGAATCACGCGTTTTCTTCCTCGGGCACCAAAAACACTCGATTTTTAAAAACAGCTAATAATAATATTTTTAGACATGGAATTCCACCCCGAATCACATTCTAGCATCCGTTATTACATTTGAGAAAAAAAAATTTTTTTGCTCCTGGGCAGCTTTTTTTCTGACCGCGGCATCACGCATTTTCTTCCTCGGGCACCAAAAACACTCGATTTTTAAAAACAGCTAATAATAATATTTTTAGACATGGAATTCCACCCCGAATCACATTCTAGCATCCTTTATTACATTTGAGAAAAAAAAAATTTTTTTGCTCCTGGGCAGCTTTTTTTCTGACCGCGGCATCACGCGTTTTCTTCCTCGGGCACCAAAAACACTCAATTTTTAGAAACAGCTAATAATAATATTTTTAGACATGGAATTCCACCCCGAATCACATTCTAGCATCCGTTATTACATATGAGTAAAAAAAAATTTTTTGCTCCTGGGCAGCTTTTTTTCTGACCGCGGCATCACGCGTTTTCTTCCTTGGGCACCAAAAACACTCGATTTTTAAAAACAACTTATAATAATATTTTTAGACATGGAATTCCACCCCGAATCACATTCTAGCATCCATTATTACATTTCAGAAAAAAAAATTTTTTTGCTCCTGGGCAGCTTTTTTTCTGACCGCGGCATCACGCGTTTTCTTCCTCGGGCACCAAAAACACTCGATTTTTAAAAACAGCTTATAATAATATTTTTAGACATGGAATTCCACCCCGAATCACATTCTAGCATCCGTTATTACATTTGACAAAAAAAAATTTTTTTGCTCCTGGGCAGCTTTTTTTCTGACCGCGGCATCACGCGTTTTCTTCCTCGGGCACCAAAAACACTCGATTTTTAAAAACAGCTAATAATAATATTTTTAGACATGGAATTCCACCCCGAATCACATTCTAGCATCCGTTATTACATTTGAGAAAAAAAATTTTTTTGCTCCTGGGCAGCTTTTTTCTGAACGCGGCATCACGCGTTTTCTTCCTCGGGCACCAAAAACACTCGATTTTTAAAAACAGCTAATAATAATATTTTTAGACATGGAATTCCACCCCGAATCACATTCTAGCATCCGTTATTACATTTGAGAAAAAAAAAATTTTTCCTCCTGGGCAGCTTTTTTTCTGACCGCGGCATCACGCGTTTTCTTCCTTGGGCACCAAAAACACTCGATTTTTAAAAACAGCTAATAATAATATTTTTAGACATGGAATTCCACCCCAAATCACATTCTAGCATCCTTTATTACATTTGAGGAAAAAAAAATTTTTTGCTCCTGGGCAGCTTTTTTTCTGACCGCGGCATCACGCGTTTTCTTCCTCGGGCACCAAAAACACTCGATTTTTAAAAACAGCTAATAATAATATTTTTAGACATGGAATTCCACCCCAAATCACATTCTAGCATCCGTTATTACATTTGAGAACAAAAAATTTTTTTTGCTCCTGGGCAGCTTTTTTTCTGACCGCGGCATCACGCGTTTTCTTCCTCGGGCACCAAAAACACTCGATTTTTAAAAACAGCTAATAATAATATTTTTAGACATGGAATTCCACCCCGAATCACATTCTAGCATCCGTTATTACATTTGAGAAAAAAAAATTTTTTTGCTCCTGGGCAGCTTTTTTTCTGACCGCGGCATCACCCGTTTTCTTCCTCGGGCACCAAAAACACTCGATTTTTAAAAACAGCTTATAATAATATTTATAGACATGGAATTCCACCCCGAATCACATTCTAGCATCCCTTATTACATTTGAGAAAAAAAATTTTTTTTGCTCCTGGGCAGCTTTTTTTCTGACCGCGGCATCACGCGTTTTCTTCCTCGGGCACCAAAAACACTCGATTTTTAAAAACAGCTTATAATAATATTTTTAGACATGGAATTCCACCCTGAATCACATTCTAGCATCTGTTATTACATTTGAGAAAAAAAAATTTTTCCCTCCTGGGCAGCTTTTTTTCTGACCGCAGCATCACGCGTTTTCTTCCTCGGGCACCAAAAACACTCGATTTTTAAAAACAGCTAATAATAATATTTTTAGACATGGAATTCCACCCCGAATCACATTCTAGCATCCGTTATTACATATGAGTAAAAAAAAATTTTTTGCTCCTGGGCAGCTTTTTTTCTGACCGCGGCATCACGCGTTTTCTTCCTCGGGCACCAAAAACACTCGATTTTTAAAAACAGCTAATAATAATATTTTTAGACATGGAATTCCACCCCGAATCACATTCTAGCATCCGTTATTACATTTGAGAAAAAAAAATTTTTTGCTCCTGGGCAGCTTTTTTTCTGACCGCGGCATCACGCGTTTTCTTCCTCCGGCACCAAAAACACTCGATTTTTAAAAACAGCTAATAATAATATTTTTAGACATGGAATTCCACCCCGAATCACATTTTAGCATCCATTATTACATATGAGAAAAAAAATTTTTTTTGCTCCTGGGCAGCTTTTTTTCTGACCGCGGCATCACGTGTTTTCTTCCTCGGGTAGCAAAAACACTCGATTTTTAAAAACAGCTAATAATAATATCTTTAGACATGGAATTCCACCCCAAATCACATTCTAGCATCCGTTATTACATTTGAGAAAAAAAAATTTTTTTTGCTCCTGGGCAGCTTTTTTTCTGACTGCGGCATCACGCGTTTTCTTCCTCGGGCACCAAAAACACTCGATTTTTAAAAACAGCTTATAATAATATTTTTAGACATGGAATTCCACCCCGAATCACATTCTAGCATCCGTTATAACATTTGAGAAAAAAAAAATTTTTCCTCCTGGGCAACTTTTTTTCTGACCGCGGCATCACGCGTTTTCTTCCTCGGGCACCAAAAACACTCGATTTTTAAAAACAGCTTATAATAATATTTTTAGACATGGAATTCCACCCCGAATCACATTCTAGCATCCGTTATTACATTTGACAAAAAAAAATTTTTTTGCTCCTGGGCAGCTTTTTTTCTGACCGCGGCATCACGCGTTTTCTTCCTCGGGCACCAAAAACACTCGATTTTTAAAAACAGCTAATAATAATATTTTTAGACATGGAATTCCACCCCGAATCACATTCTAGCATCCGTTATTACATTTGAGAAAAAAAATTTTTTTGCTCCTGGGCAGCTTTTTTCTGAACGCGGCATCACGCGTTTTCTTCCTCGGGCACCAAAAACACTCGATTTTTAAAAACAGCTAATAATAATATTTTTAGACATGGAATTCCACCCCGAATCACATTCTAGCATCCGTTATTACATTTGAGAAAAAAAATTTTTTTTTCTCCTGGGCAGCTTTTTTTCTGACCGCGGCATCACGCGTTTTCTTCCTCGGGCACCAAAAACACTCGATTTTTAAAAACAGCTAATAATAATATTTTTAGACATGGAATTCCACCCCAAATCACATTCTAGCATCCGTTATTACATTTGAGAACAAAAAATTTTTTTTGCTCCTGGGCAGCTTTTTTTCTGACCGCGGCATCACGCGTTTTCTTCCTCGGGCACCAAAAACACTCGATTTTTAAAAACAGCTAATAATAATATTTTTAGACATGGAATTCCACCCCAAATCACATTCTAGCATCCGTTATTACATTTGAGAAAAAAAAATTTTTTTGCTCCTGGGCAGCTTTTTTTCTGACCGCGGCATCACCCGTTTTCTTCCTCGGGCACCAAAAACACTCGATTTTTAAAAACAGCTTATAATAATATTTATAGACATGGAATTCCACCCCGAATCACATTCTAGCATCCCTTATTACATTTGAGAAAAAAAATTTTTTTTGCTCCTGGGCAGCTTTTTTTCTGACCGCGGCATCACGCGTTTTCTTCCTCGGGCACCAAAAACACTCGATTTTTAAAAACAGCTTATAATAATATTTTTAGACATGGAATTCCACCCCGAATCACATTCTAGCATCTGTTATTACATTTGAGAAAAAAAAATTTTTTCCTCCTGGGCAGCTTTTTTTCTGACCGCGGCATCACGCGTTTTCTTCCTCGGGCACCAAAAACACTTGATTTTTAAAAACAGCTTATAATAATATTTTTAGACATGGAATTCCACCCTGAATCACATTCTAGCATCTGTTATTACATTTGAGAAAAAAAAATTTTTCCCTCCTGGGCAGCTTTTTTTCTGACCGCAGCATCACGCGTTTTCTTCCTCGGGCACCAAAAACACTCGATTTTTAAAAACAGCTAATAATAATATTTTTAGACATGGAATTCCACCCCGAATCACATTCTAGCATCCGTTATTACATATGAGTAAAAAAAAATTTTTTGCTCCTGGGCAGCTTTTTTTCTGACCGCGGCATCACGCGTTTTCTTCCTCGGGCACCAAAAACACTCGATTTTTAAAAACAGCTAATAATAATATTTTTAGACATGGAATTCCACCCCGAATCACATTCTAGCATCCGTTATTACATTTGAGAAAAAAAAATTTTTTGCTCCTGGGCAGCTTTTTTTCTGACCGCGGCATCACGCGTTTTCTTCCTCCGGCACCAAAAACACTCGATTTTTAAAAACAGCTAATAATAATATTTTTAGACATGGAATTCCACCCCGAATCACATTTTAGCATCCATTATTACATATGAGAAAAAAAATTTTTTTTGCTCCTGGGCAGCTTTTTTTCTGACCGCGGCATCACGTGTTTTCTTCCTCGGGTAGCAAAAACACTCGATTTTTAAAAACAGCTAATAATAATATCTTTAGACATGGAATTCCACCCCAAATCACATTCTAGCATCCGTTATTACATTTGAGAAAAAAAATTTTTTTTTGCTCCTGGGCAGCTTTTTTTCTGACTGCGGCATCACGCGTTTTCTTCCTCGGGCACCAAAAACACTCGATTTTTAAAAACAGCTTATAATAATATTTTTAGACATGGAATTCCACCCCGAATCACATTCTAGCATCCGTTATAACATTTGAGAAAAAAAAAATTTTTCCTCCTGGGCAACTTTTTTTCTGACCGCGGCATCACGCGTTTTCTTCCTCGGGCACCAAAAACACTCGATTTTTAAAAACAGCTTATAATAATATTTTTAGACATGGAATTCCACCCCGAATCACATTCTAGCATCCGTTATTACATTTGACAAAAAAAAATTTTTTTGCTCCTGGGCAGCTTTTTTTCTGACCGCGGCATCACGCGTTTTCTTCCTCGGGCACCAAAAACACTCGATTTTTAAAAACAGCTAATAATAATATTTTTAGACATGGAATTCCACCCCGAATCACATTCTAGCATCCGTTATTACATTTGAGAAAAAAAATTTTTTTGCTCCTGGGCAGCTTTTTTCTGAACGCGGCATCACGCGTTTTCTTCCTCGGGCACCAAAAACACTCGATTTTTAAAAACAGCTAATAATAATATTTTTAGACATGGAATTCCACCCCGAATCACATTCTAGCATCCGTTATTACATTTGAGAAAAAAAATTTTTTTTTCTCCTGGGCAGCTTTTTTTCTGACCGCGGCATCACGCGTTTTCTTCCTCGGGCACCAAAAACACTCGATTTTTAAAAACAGCTAATAATAATATTTTTAGACATGGAATTCCACCCCGAATCACATTCTAGCATCCGTTATTACATTTGAGTAAAAAAAATTTTTTCCTCCTGGGCAGCTTTTTTTCTGACCGCGGCATCACGCGTTTTCTTCCTTGGGCACCAAAAACACTCGATTTATAAAAACAGCTAATAATAATATTTTTAGACATGGAATTCCACCCCAAATCACATTCTAGCATCCTTTATTACATTTGAGGAAAAAAAAAATTTTTGCTCCTGGGCAGCTTTTTTTCTGACCACGGCATCACGTGTTTTCTTCCTCGGGTAGCAAAAACACTCGATTTTTAAAAACAGCTAATAATAATATTTTTAGACATGGAATTCCACCCCAAATCACATTCTAGCATCCGTTATTACATTTGAGAACAAAAAATTTTTTTTGCTCCTGGGCAGCTTTTTTTCTGACCGCGGCATCACGCGTTTTCTTCCTCGGGCACCAAAAACACTCGATTTTTAAAAACAGCTAATAATAATATTTTTAGACATGGAATTCCACCCCAAATCACATTCTAGCATCCGTTATTACATTTGAGAAAAAAAAATTTTTTTGCTCCTGGGCAGCTTTTTTTCTGACCGCGGCATCACCCGTTTTCTTCCTCGGGCACCAAAAACACTCGATTTTTAAAAACAGCTTATAATAATATTTATAGACATGGAATTCCACCCCGAATCACATTCTAGCATCCCTTATTACATTTGAGAAAAAAAATTTTTTTTGCTCCTGGGCAGCTTTTTTTCTGACCGCGGCATCACGCGTTTTCTTCCTCGGGCACCAAAAACACTCGATTTTTAAAAACAGCTTATAATAATATTTTTAGACATGGAATTCCACCCCGAATCACATTCTAGCATCTGTTATTACATTTGAGAAAAAAAAATTTTTTCCTCCTGGGCAGCTTTTTTTCTGACCGCGGCATCACGCGTTTTCTTCCTCGGGCACCAAAAACACTCGATTTTTAAAAACAGCTAATAATAATATTTTTAGACATGGAATTCCACCCCGAATCACATTCTAGCATCCGTTATTACATTTGAGTAAAAAAAAATTTTTCCTCCTGGGCAGCTTTTTTTCTGACCGCGGCATCACGCGTTTTCTTCCTCGGGCACCAAAAACACTCGATTTTTAAAAACAGCTAATAATAATATTTTTAGACATGGAATTCCACCCCAAATCACATTCTAGCATCCGTTATTACATTTGAGAAAAAAAAATTTTTTGCTCCTGGGCAGCTTTTTTCTGAACGCGGCATCACGCGTTTTCTTCCTCGGGCACCAAAAACACTCGATTTTTAAAAACAGCTAATAATAATATTTTAAGACATGGAATTCCACCCCGAATCACATTGTAGCATCCGTTATTACATTTGAGAAAAAAAAATTTTTTTGCTCCTGGGCAGCTTTTTTTCTGACCGCGGCATCACGCGTTTTCTTCCTCGGTCACCAAAAACACTCGATTTTTAAAAACAGCTAATAATAATATTTTTAGACATGGAATTCCACCCCGAATCACATTCTAGCATCCGTTATTACATATGAGTAAAAAAATTTTTTTTGCTCCTGGGCAGCTTTTTTTCTGACCGCGGCATCACGCGTTTTCTTCCTCGGGCACCAAAAACACTCGATTTTTAAAAACAGCCAATAATAATATTTTTAGACATGGAATTCCACCCCAAATCACATTCTAGCATCCTTTATTACATTTGAGAAAAAAAAATTTTTTGCTCCTGGGCAGCTTTTTTTCTGACCGCGGCATCACGCGTTTTCTTCCTCGGGCACCAAAAACACTCGATTTTTAAAAACAGCTAATAATAATATTTTTAGACATGGAATTCCACCCCGAATCACATTCTAGCATCCGTTATTACATTTGAGAAAAAAAAATTTTTTTGCTCCTGGGCAGCTTTTTTTCTGACCGCGGCATCACGCGTTTTCTTCCTCGGTCACCAAAAACACTCGATTTTTAAAAACAGCTTATAATAATATTTTTAGACATGGAATTCCACCCCAAATCACATTCTAGCATCCGTTATTACATTTGAGAAAAAAAATTTTTTTGCTCCTGGGCAGCTTTTTTCTGAACGCGGCATCACGCGTTTTCTTCCTCGGGCACCAAAAACACTCGATTTTTAAAAACAGCTAATAATAATATTTTTAGACATGGAATTCCACCCCGAATCACATTCTAGCATCCGTTATTACTTTTGAGAAAAAAAAATTTTTTTTGCTCCTGGGCAGCTTTTTTTCTGACCGCGGCATCATGCGTTTTCTTCCTCGGGCACCAAAAACACTCGATTTTTAAAAACAGCTAATAATAATATTTTTAGACATGGAATTCCACCCCGAATCACATTCTAGCATCCGTTATTACATATGAGTAAAAAAATTTTTTTTGCTCCTGGGCAGCTTTTTTTCTGACCGCGGCATCATGCGTTTTCTTCCTCGGGCACCAAAAACACTCGATTTTTAAAAACAGCTAATAATAATATTTTTAGACATGGAATTCCACCCCGAATCACATTCTAGCATCCGTTATTACATATGAGTAAAAAAATTTTTTTTGCTCCTGGGCAGCTTTTTTTCTGACCGCGGCATCACGCGTTTTCTTCCTCGGGCACCAAAAACACTCGATTTTTAAAAACAGCTAATAATAATATTTTTAGACATGGAATTCCACCCCAAATCACATTCTAGCATCCTTTATTACATTTGAGAAAGAAAAATTTTTTTTGCTCCTGGGCAGCTTTTTTTCTCACCGCGGCATCACACGTTTTCTTGCTCCTGGGCAGCTTTTTTTCTGACCGCGGCATCACGCGTTTTCTTCCTCGGGCACCAAAAACACTCGATTTTTAAAAACAGCTAATAATAATATTTTTAGACATGGAATTCCACCCCGAATCACATTCTAGCATCCGTTATTACATTTGAGAAAAAAAAATATTTTTGCTCCTGGGCAGCTTTTTTTCTGACCTCACGCGTTTTTTCTGACATCAGCAAAAACACTCGATTTTTAAAAACAGCTAATAATAATATTTTTAGACATGGAATTCCACCCCGAATCACATTCTAGCATCCGTTATTACATTTGAGAAAAAAAATTTTTTTTGCTCCTGGGCAGCTTTTTTTCTGACCGCGGCATCACGCGTTTTCTTCTTCGGGCACCAAAAACACTCGATTTTTAAAAACAGCTTATAATAATATTTTTAGACATGGAATTCCACCCCGAATCACATTCTAGCATCCGTTATTACATTTGAGAAAAAAAAATTTTTTTGCTCCTGGGCAGCTTTTTTTCTGACCGCGGCATCACGCGTTTTCTTCTTCGGGCACCAAAAACACTCGATTTTTAAAAACAGCTTATAATAATATTTTTAGACATGGAATTCCACCCCGAATCACATTCTAGCATCCGTTATTACATTTGAGAAAAAAAAATTTTTTTGCTCCTGGGCAGCTTTTTTTCTGACCGCGGCATCACGCGTTTTCTTCTTCGGGCACCAAAAACACTCGATTTTTAAAAACAGCTTATAATAATATTTTTAGACATGGAATTCCACCCCGAATCACATTCTAGCATCCGTTATTACATTTGAGAAAAAAAAATTTTTTTGCTCCTGGGAAGCTTTTTTTCTGACCGCGGCATCACGCGTTTTCTTCCTCGGGCACCAAAAACACTCGATTTTTAAAAACAGCTAATAATAATATTTTTAGACATGCAATTCCACCCCGAATCACATTCTAGCATCCGTTATTACATATGAGAAAAAAAATTTTTTTTGCTCCTGGGCAGCTTTTTTCCTGACCGCGGCATCACGCGTTTTCTTCCTCGGGCACCAAAAACACTCGATTTTTAAAAACAGCTAATAATAATATTTTTAGACATGGAATTCCACCCCGAATCACATTCTAGCATCCGTTATTACATATGAGAAAAAAAATTTTTTTTCTCCTGGGCAGCTTTTTTTCTGACCGCGGCATCTTGCGTTTTCTTCCTCGGGCACCAAAAACACTCGATTTTTAAAAGCAGCTAATAATAATATTTTTAGACATGGAATTCCAACCCGAATCACATTCTAGCATCCGTTATTACATTTGAGAAAAAAAATTTTTTTTGCTCCTGGGCAGCTTTTTTTCTGACCGCGGCATCACGCGTTTTCTTCCTTGGGCACCAAAAACACTCGATTTTTAAAAACAGCTAATAATAATATTTTTAGACATGGAATTCCACCCCGAATCACATTCTAGCATCCGTTATTACATTTGAGAAAAAAAATTTTTTTTGCTCCTGGGCAGCTTTTTTTTCTGACCTCACGCGTTTTTTCTGACATCAGCAAAAACACTCGATTTTTAAAAACAGCTAATAATAATATTTTTAGACATGGAATTCCACCCCGAATCACATTCTAGCAACCGTTATTACATTTGAGAAAAAAAAATTTTTTTGCTCCTGGGCAGCTTTTTTTCTGACCGCGGCATCACGCGTTTTCTTCCTCGGGCACCAAAAACACTCGATTTTTAAAAACAGCTAATAATAATATTTTTAGACATGGAATTCCACCCCGAATCACATTCTAGCATCCGTTATTACATATGAGAAAAAAAATTTTTTTTCTCCTGGGCAGCTTTTTTTCTGACCGCGGCATCTTGCGTTTTCTTCCTCGGGCACCAAAAACACTCGATTTTTAAAAGCAGCTAATAATAATATTTTTAGACATGGAATTCCAACCCGAATCACATTCTAGCATCCGTTATTACATTTGAGAAAAAAAAATTTTTTTGCTCCTGGGCAGCTTTTTTTCTGACCGCGGCATCACGCGTTTTCTTCCTCGGGCAGCAAAAACACTCGATTTTTAAAAACAGCTAATAATAATATTTTTAGACATGGAATTCCACCCCGAATCACATTCTAGAATCCGTTATTACATTTGAGAAAAAAAATTTTTTTTGCTCCTGGGCAGCTTTTTTTCTGACCGCGGCATCACGCGTTTTCTTCCTCGGGCACCAAAAACACTCGATTTTTAAAAACAGCTTATAATAATATTTTTAGACATGGAATTCCACCCCGAATCACATTCTAGCATCCGTTATTACATTTGAGAAAAAAAAATTTTTTTGCTCCTGGGCAGCTTTTTTTCTGACCGCGGCATCACGCGTTTTCTTCCTCGGGCACCAAAAACACTCAATTTTTAAAAACAGCTAATAATAATATTTTTAGACATGGAATTCCACCCCGAATCACATTCTAGCATCCGTTATTACATTTGAGAAAAAAAAATTTTTTTGCTCCTGGGCAGCTTTTTTTCTGACCGCGGCATCTCGCGTTTTCTTCCTCGGGCACCAAAAACACTCGATTTTTAAAAACAGCTTATAATAATATTTTTAGACATGGAATTCCAACCCGAATCACATTCTAGCATCCGTTATTACATTTGAGAAAAAAAAATTTTTTTGCTCCTGGGCAGCTTTTTTTCTGAACGCGGCATCACGCGTTTTCTTCCTCGGGCAGCAAAAACACTAGATTTTTAAAAACAGCTAATAATAATATTTTTAGACATGGAATTCCACCCCGAATCACATTCTAGCATCCGTTATTACATTTGAGAAAAAAAATTTTTTTTGCTCCTGGGCAGCTTTTTTTCTGACCGCGGCATCACGCGTTTTCTTCCTCGGGCACCAAAAACACTCGATTTTTAAAAACAGCTAATAATAATATTTTTAGACATGGAATTCCACCCCGAATCACATTCTAGCATCCGTTATTACATATGAGAAAAAAAAATTTTTTTGCTCCTGGGCAGCTTTTTTTCTGACCGCGGCATCACGCGTTTTCTTCCTCGGGCACCAAAAACACTCGATTTTTAAAAACAGCTAATAATAATATTTTTAGACATGGAATTCCACCCCGAATCACATTCTAGCATCCGTTATTACATTTGAGAAAAAAAAATTTTTTTGCTCCTGGGCAGCTTTTTTTGTGACCGCGGCATCACGCGTTTTCTTCCTCGGGCACCAAAAACACTCGATTTTTAAAAACAGCTAATAATAATATTTTTAGACATGGAATTCCACCCCGAATCACATTCTAGCATCCGTTATTAGATTTGAGAAAAAAAAATTTTTTTGCTCCTGGGCAGCTTTTTTTGTGACCGCGGCATCACGCGTTTTCTTCCTCGGGCACCAAAAACACTCGATTTTTAAAAACAGCTAATAATAATATTTTTAGACATGGAATTCCACCCCGAATCACATTCTAGCATCCGTTATTACATATGAGAAAAAAATTTTTTTTTCTCCTTTGCAGCTTTTTTTGTGACCGCGGCATCACGCGTTTTCTTCCTCGGGCACCAAAAACACTCGATTTTTAAAAACAGCTTATAATAATATTTTTAGACATGGAATTCCACCCCGAATCACATTCTAGCATCCGTTATTACATTTGAGAAAAAAAAATTTTTTTGCTCCTGGGCAGCTTTTTTTGTGACCGCGGCATCACGCGTTTTCTTCCTCGGGCACCAAAAACACTCGATTTTTAAAAACAGCTAATAATAATATTTTTAGACATGGAATTCCACCCCGAATCACATTCTAGCATCCGTTATTAGATTTGAGAAAAAAAAATTTTTTTGCTCCTGGGCAGCTTTTTTTGTGACCGCGGCATCACGCGTTTTCTTCCTCGGGCACCAAAAACACTCGATTTTTAAAAACAGCTAATAATAATATTTTTAGACATGGAATTCCACCCCGAATCACATTCTAGCATCCGTTATTACATATGAGAAAAAAATTTTTTTTTCTCCTTTGCAGCTTTTTTTCTGACCGCGGCATCACGCGTTTTCTTCCTCGGGCACCAAAAACACTCGATTTTTAAAAACAGCTTATAATAATATTTTTAGACATGGAATTCCACCCCGAATCACATTCTAGCATCCGTTATTAAATTTGAGAAAAAAAATTTTTTTTGCTCCTGGGCAGCTTTTTTTCTGACCGCGGCATCACGCGTTTTCTTCCTCGGGCACCAAAAACACTCGATTTTTAAAAACAGCTAATAATAATATTTTTAGACATGGAATTCCACCCCGAATCACATTCTAGCATCCGTTATTACATTTGAGAAAAAAAAATTTTTTGCTCCTGGGCAGCTTTTTTTCTGACCGCGGCATCACGCGTTTTCTTCCTCGGGCACCAAAAACACTCGATTTTTAAAAACAGCTAATAATAATATTTTTAGACATGGAATTCCACCCCGAATCACATTCTAGCATCCGTTATTACATTTGAGAAAAAAAAATTTTTTGCTCCTGGGCAGCTTTTTTTCTGACCGCGGCATCACGCGTTTTCTTCCTCGGGCACCAAAAACACTCGATTTTTAAAAACAGCTAATAATAATATTTTTAGACATGGAATTCCACCCCGAATCACATTCTAGCATCCGTTATTAGATTTGAGAAAAAAAATTTTTTTTGCTCCTGGGCAGCTTTTTTTCTGACCGCGGCATCACGCGTTTTCTTCCTCGGGCACCAAAAACACTCGATTTTTAAAAACAGCTAATAATAATATTTTTAGACATGGAATTCCACCCCGAATCACATTCTAGCATCCGTTATTACATATGAGAAAAAAAAATTTTTTTGCTCCTGGGCAGCTTTTTTTGTGACCGCGGCATCACGCGTTTTCTTCCTCGGGCACCAAAAACACTCGATTTTTAAAAACAGCTAATAATAATATTTTTAGACATGGAATTCCACCCCGAATCACATTCTAGCATCCGTTATTACACTTGAGAAAAAAAAATTTTTTTGCTCCTGGGCAGCTTTTTTTCTGACCGCGGCATCACGCGTTTTCTTCCTCGGGCACCAAAAACACTCGATTTTTAAAAACAGCTAATAATAATATTTTTAGACATGGAATTCCACCCCGAATCACATTCTAGCATCCGTTATTACATTTGAGAAAAAAAATTTTTTTTGCTCCTGGGCAGCTTTTTTTCTGACCAGCTAAAAATATTATTATAAGCTGTTTTTAAAAATCGAGTGTTTTTGGTGCCCGAGGAAGAAAACGCGTGATGCCGCGGTCAGAAAAAAGCTGCCCAGGAGCAAAAAATTTTTGTTTCTCAAATGTAATAACGGATGCTAGAATGTGATTCGGGGTGGAATTCCATGTCTAAAAATATTATTATTAGCTGTTTTTAAAAATCGAGTGTTTTTTGTGCCCGAGGAAGAAAACGCGTGATGCCGCGGTCAGAAAAAAAGCTGCCCAGGAGGAAAAAATTTTTTTTTCTCAAATGTAATAACGGATGCTAGAATGTGATTCGGGGTGGAATTCCATGTCTAAAAATATTATTATAAGCTGTTTTTAAAAATCGAGTGTTTTTGGTGCCCGAGGAAGAAAACGCGTGATGCCGCGGTCAGAAAAAAAGCTGCCCAGGAGCAAAAAATTTTTTTTTTCTCAAATGTAATAACGGATGCTAGAATGAGATTCGGGGTGGAATTCCATGTCTAAAAATATTATTATTAGCTGTTTTTAAAAATCGAGTGTTTTTGGTGCCCGAGGAAGAAAACGCGTGATGCCGCGGTCAGAAAAAAAGCTGCCCAGGAGCAAAAATTTTTTTTTCCTCAAATGTAATAACTGATGCTAGAATGTGATTCGGGGTGGAATTCCATGTCTAAAAATATTATTATTAGCTGTTTTTAAAAATCGAGTGTTTTTGCTGCCCGAGGAAGAAAACGCGTGATGCCGCGGTCAGAAAAAAAGCTGCCCAGGAGCAAAAAAAATTTTTTTTACTTATATGTAATAACGGATGCTAGAATGTGATTCGGGGTGGAATTCCATGTCTAAAAATATTATTATTAGCTGTTTTTAAAAATCGAGTGTTTTTGGTGCCCGAGGAAGAAAACGCGTGATGCCGCGGTCAGAAAAAAAGCTGCCCAGGAGCAAAAAAAATTTTTTTTCTCAAATGTAATAACGGATGCTAGAATGTGATTCGGGGTGGAATTCCATGTCTAAAAATATTATTATTAGCTGTTTTTAAAAATCGAGTGTTTTTGGTGCCCGAGGAAGAAAACGCGTGATGCCGCGGTCAGAAAAAAAGCTGCCCAGGAGCAAAAAAATTTTTTTTTCTCAAATGTAATAACGGATGCTAGAATGTGATTCGGGGTGGAATTCCATGTCTAAAAATATTATTATTAGCTGTTTTTAAAAATCGAGTGTTTTTGGTGCCCGAGGAAGAAAACGCGTGATGCCGCGGTCAGAAAAAAAGCTGCCCAGGAGCAAAAAAAATTTTTTTTACTTATATGTAATAACGGATGCTAGAATGTGATTCGGGGTGGAATTCCATGTCTGAAAATATTATTATTAGCTGTTTTTAAAAATCGAGTGTTTTTGGTGCCCGAGGAAGAAAACGCGTGATGCCGCGGTCAGAAAAAAAGCTGCCCAGGAGCAAAAAAATTTTTTTTTCTCAAATGTAATAACGGATGCTAGAATGTGATTCGGGGTGGAATTCCATGTCTAAAAATATTATTATTAGCTGTTTTTAAAAATCGAGTGTTTTTGGTGCCCGAGGAAGAAAACGCGTGATGCCGCGGTCAGAAAAAAAGCTGCCCAGGAGCAAAAAAAATTTTTTTTCTCAAATGTAATAACGGATGCTAGAATGTAATTCGGGGTGGAATTCCATGTCTAAAAATATTATTATTAGCTGTTTTTAAAAATCGAGTGTTTTTGGTGCCCGAGGAAGAAAACGCGTGATGCCGCGGTCAGAAAAAAAGCTGCCCAGGAGCAAAAAAATTTTTTTTTCTCAAATGTAATAACGGATGCTAGAATGTGATTTGGGGTGGAATTCCATGTCTAAAAATATTATTATTAGCTGTTTTTAAAAATCGAGTGTTTTTGGTGCCCGAGGAAGAAAACGCGTGATGCCGCGGTCAGAAAAAAAGCTGCCCAGGAGCAAAAAAATTTTTTTTTCTCAAATGTAATAACGGATGCTAGAATGTGATTTGGGGTGGAATTCCATGTCTAAAAATATTATTATTAGCTGTTTTTAAAAATCGAGTGTTTTTGGTGCCCGAGGAAGAAAACGCGTGATGCCGCGGTCAGAAAAAAAGCTGCCCAGGAGCAAAAAAATTTTTTTTTCTCAAATGTAATAACGGATGCTAGAATGTGATTCGGGGTGGAATTCCATGTCTAAAAATATTATTATTACCTGTTTTTAAAAATCGAGTGTTTTTGGTGCCCGAGGAAGAAAACGCGTGATGCCGCGGTCAGAAAAAAAGCTGCCCAGGAGCAAAAAAATTTTTTTTTCTCAAATGTAATAACGGATGCTAGAATGTGATTCGGGGTGGAATTCCATGTCTATATATATTATTATAAGCTGTTTTTAAAAATCGAGTGTTTTTGGTGCCCGAGGAAGAAAACGCGTGATGCCGCGGTCAGAAAAAAAGCTGCCCAGGAGCAAAAAAAATTTTTTTTACTTATATGTAATAACGGATGCTAGAATGTGATTCGGGGTGGAATTCCATGTCTGAAAATATTATTATTAGCTGTTTTTAAAAATCGAGTGTTTTTGGTGCCCGAGGAAGAAAACGCGTGATGCCGCGGTCAGAAAAAAAGCTGCCCAGGAGCAAAAAAATTTTTTTTTCTCAAATGTAATAACGGATGCTAGAATGTGATTCGGGGTGGAATTCCATGTCTAAAAATATTATTATTAGCTGTTTTTAAAAATCGAGTGTTTTTGGTGCCCGAGGAAGAAAACGCGTGATGCCGCGGTCAGAAAAAAAGCTGCCCAGGAGCAAAAAAAATTTTTTTTCTCAAATGTAATAACGGATGCTAGAATGTGATTCGGGGTGGAATTCCATGTCTAAAAATATTATTATTAGCTGTTTTTAAAAATCGAGTGTTTTTGGTGCCCGAGGAAGAAAACGCGTGATGCCGCGGTCAGAAAAAAAGCTGCCCAGGAGCAAAAAAATTTTTTTTTCTCAAATGTAATAACGGATGCTAGAATGTGATTTGGGGTGGAATTCCATGTCTAAAAATATTATTATTAGCTGTTTTTAAAAATCGAGTGTTTTTGGTGCCCGAGGAAGAAAACGCGTGATGCCGCGGTCAGAAAAAAAGCTGCCCAGGAGCAAAAAAATTTTTTTTTCTCAAATGTAATAACGGATGCTAGAATGTGATTTGGGGTGGAATTCCATGTCTAAAAATATTATTATTAGCTGTTTTTAAAAATCGAGTGTTTTTGGTGCCCGAGGAAGAAAACGCGTGATGCCGCGGTCAGAAAAAAAGCTGCCCAGGAGCAAAAAAATTTTTTTTTCTCAAATGTAATAACGGATGCTAGAATGTGATTCGGGGTGGAATTCCATGTCTAAAAATATTATTATTACCTGTTTTTAAAAATCGAGTGTTTTTGGTGCCCGAGGAAGAAAACGCGTGATGCCGCGGTCAGAAAAAAAGCTGCCCAGGAGCAAAAAAATTTTTTTTTCTCAAATGTAATAACGGATGCTAGAATGTGATTCGGGGTGGAATTCCATGTCTAAAAATATTATTATTAGCTGTTTTTAAAAATCGAGTGTTTTTGGTGCCCGAGGAAGAAAACGCGTGATGCCGCGGTCAGAAAAAAAGCTGCCCAGGAGCAAAAAAATTTTTTTTTCTCAAATGTAATAACGGATGCTAGAATGTGATTCGGGGTGGAATTCCATGTCTATATATATTATTATAAGCTGTTTTTAAAAATCGAGTGTTTTTGGTGCCCGAGGAAGAAAACGCGTGATGCCGCGGTCAGAAAAAAAGCTGCCCAGGAGCAAAAAAATTTTTTTTTCTCAAATGTAATAACGGATGCTAGAATGTGATTCGGGGTGGAATTCCATGTCTAAAAATATTATTATTAGCTGTTTTTAAAAATCGAGTGTTTTTGGTGCCCGAGGAAGAAAACGCGTGATGCCGCGGTCAGAAAAAAAGCTGCCCAGGAGCAAAAAAAATTTTTTTTCTCAAATGTAATAACGGATGCTAGAATGTGATTCGGGGTGGAATTCCATGTCTAAAAATATTATTATTAGCTGTTTTTAAAAATCGAGTGTTTTTGGTGCCCGAGGAAGAAAACGCGTGATGCCGCGGTCAGAAAAAAAGCTGCCCAGGAGCAAAAAAAATTTTTTTTCTCAAATGTAATAACGGATGCTAGAATGTGATTTGGGGTGGAATTCCATGTCTAAAAATATTATTATTAGCTGTTTTTAAAAATCGAGTGTTTTTGGTGCCCGAGGAAGAAAACGCGTGATGCCGCGGTCAGAAAAAAAGCTGCCCAGGAGCAAAAAAATTTTTTTTTCTCAAATGTAATAACGGATGCTAGAATGTGATTCGGGGTGGAATTCCATGTCTAAAAATATTATTATTACCTGTTTTTAAAAATCGAGTGTTTTTGGTGCCCGAGGAAGAAAACGCGTGATGCCGCGGTCAGAAAAAAAGCTGCCCAGGAGCAAAAAAATTTTTTTTTCTCAAATGTAATAACGGATGCTAGAATGTGATTCGGGGTGGAATTCCATGTCTAAAAATATTATTATTAGCTGTTTTTAAAAATCGAGTGTTTTTGGTGCCCGAGGAAGAAAACGCGTGATGCCGCGGTCAGAAAAAAAGCTGCCCAGGAGCAAAAAAATTTTTTTTTCTCAAATGTAATAACGGATGCTAGAATGTGATTCGGGGTGGAATTCCATGTCTATATATATTATTATAAGCTGTTTTTAAAAATCGAGTGTTTTTGGTGCCCGAGGAAGAAAACGCGTGATGCCGCGGTCAGAAAAAAAGCTGCCCAGGAGCAAAAAAAATTTTTTTTACTTATATGTAATAACGGATGCTAGAATGTGATTCGGGGTGGAATTCCATGTCTGAAAATATTATTATTAGCTGTTTTTAAAAATCGAGTGTTTTTGGTGCCCGAGGAAGAAAACGCGTGATGCCGCGGTCAGAAAAAAAGCTGCCCAGGAGCAAAAAAATTTTTTTTTCTCAAATGTAATAACGGATGCTAGAATGTGATTCGGGGTGGAATTCCATGTCTAAAAATATTATTATTAGCTGTTTTTAAAAATCGAGTGTTTTTGGTACCCGAGGAAGAAAACGCGTGATGCCGCGGTCAGAAAAAAAGCTGCCCAGGAGCAAAAAAAAATTTTTTTCTCAAATGTAATAACGGATGCTAGAATGTGATTCGGGGTGGAATTCCATGTCTAAAAATATTATTATTAGCTGTTTTTAAAAATCGAGTGTTTTTGGTGCCCGAGGAAGAAAACGCGTGATGCCGCGGTCAGAAAAAAAGCTGCCCAGGAGCAAAAAAATTTTTTTTTCTCAAATGTAATAACGGATGCTAGAATGTGATTCGGGGTGGAATTCCATGTCTAAAAATATTATTATTAGCTGTTTTTAAAAATCGAGTGTTTTTGGTGCCCGAGGAAGAAAACGCGTGATGCCGCGGTCAGAAAAAAAGCTGCCCAGGAGCAAAAAAATTTTTTTTTCTCAAATGTAATAACGGATGCTAGAATGTGATTCGGGGTGGAATTCCATGTCTATATATATTATTATAAGCTGTTTTTAAAAATCGAGTGTTTTTGGTGCCCGAGGAAGAAAACGCGTGATGCCGCGGTCAGAAAAAAAGCTGCCCAGGAGCAAAAAAATTTTTTTTTCTCAAATGTAATAACGGATGCTAGAATGTGATTCGGGATGGAATTCCATGTCTAAAAATATTATTATTAGCTGTTTTTAAAAATCGAGTGTTTTTGGTGCCCGAGGAAGAAAACGCGTGATGCCGCGGTCAGAAAAAAAGCTGCCCAGGAGCAAAAAAATTTTTTGTTCTCAAATGTAATAACGGATGCTAGAATGTGATTCGGGGTGGAATTCCATGTCTAAAAATATTATTATTAGCTGTTTTTTAAAATCGAGTGTTTTTGGTGCCCGAGGAAGAAAACGCGTGATGCCGCGGTCAGAAAAAAAGCTGCCCAGGAGCAAAAAAATTTTTTTTTCTCAAATGTAATAACGGATGCTAGAATGTGATTCGGGGTGGAATTCCATGTCTAAAAATATTATTATTAGCTGTTTTTAAAAATCGAGTGTTTTTGGTACCCGAGGAAGAAAACGCGTGATGCCGCGGTCAGAAAAAAAGCTGCCCAGGAGCAAAAAAAAATTTTTTTCTCAAATGTAATAACGGATGCTAGAATGTGATTCGGGGTGGAATTCCATGTCTAAAAATATTATTATTAGCTGTTTTTAAAAATCGAGTGTTTTTGGTGCCAGAGGAAGAAAACGCGTGATGCCGCGGTCAGAAAAAAAGCTGCCCAGGAGCAAAAATTTTTTTTTCTCAAATGTAATAACTGATGCTAGAATGTGATTCGGGGTGGAATTCCATGTCTAAAAATATTATTATTAGCTGTTTTTAAAAATCGAGTGTTTTTGCTGCCCGAGGAAGAAAACGCGTGATGCCGCGGTCAGAAAAAAAGCTGCCCAGGAGCAAAAAAAATTTTTTTTACTCATATGTAATAACGGATGCTAGAATGTGATTCGGGGTGGAATTCCATGTCTAAAAATATTATTATTAGCTGTTTTTAAAAATCGAGTGTTTTTGCTGCCCAAGGAAGAAAACGCGTGATGCCGCGGTCAGAAAAAAAGCTGCCCAGGAGCAAAAAAATTTTTTTTTCTCAAATGTAATAACGGATGCTAGAATGTGATTCGGGGTGGAATTCCATGTCTAAAAATATTATTATTAGCTGTTTTTAAAAATCGAGTGTTTTTGGTGCCCGAGGAAGAAAACGCGTGATGCCGCGGTCAGAAAAAAAGCTGCCCAGGAGCAAAAAAATTTTTTTTTCTCAAATGTAATAACGGATGCTAGAATGTGATTCGGGGTGAAATTCCATGTCTAAAAATATTATTATTAGCTGTTTTTAAAAATCGAGTGTTTTTGGTGCCCGAGGAAGAAAACGCGTGATGCCGCGGTCAGAAAAAAAGCTGCCCAGGAGCAAAAAAATTTTTTTTTCTCAAATGTAATAACGGATGCTAGAATGTGATTCGGGGTGGAATTCCATGTCTAAAAATATTATTATTAGCTGTTTTTAAAAATCGAGTGTTTTTGGTGCCCGAGGAAGAAAACGCGTGATGCCGCGGTCAGAAAAAAAGCTGCCCAGGAGCAAAAAAATTTTTTTTTCTCAAATGTAATAACGGATGCTAGAATGTGATTCGGGGTGGAATTCCATGTCTATATATATTATTATAAGCTGTTTTTAAAAATCGAGTGTTTTTGGTGCCCGAGGAAGAAAACGCGTGATGCCGCGGTCAGAAAAAAAGCTGCCCAGGAGCAAAAAAATTTTTTTTTCTCAAATGTAATAACGGATGCTAGAATGTGATTTGGGGTGGAATTCCATGTCTAAAAATATTATTATTAGCTGTTTTTAAAAATCGAGTGTTTTTGGTGCCCGAGGAAGAAAACGCGTGATGCCGCGGTCAGAAAAAAAGCTGCCCAGGAGCAAAAAAATTTTTTTTTCTCAAATGTAATAACGGATGCTAGAATGTGATTCGGGGTGGAATTCCATGTCTAAAAATATTATTATTACCTGTTTTTAAAAATCGAGTGTTTTTGGTGCCCGAGGAAGAAAACGCGTGATGCCGCGGTCAGAAAAAAAGCTGCCCAGGAGCAAAAAAATTTTTTTTTCTCAAATGTAATAACGGATGCTAGAATGTGATTCGGGGTGGAATTCCATGTCTAAAAATATTATTATTAGCTGTTTTTAAAAATCGAGTGTTTTTGGTGCCCGAGGAAGAAAACGCGTGATGCCGCGGTCAGAAAAAAAGCTGCCCAGGAGCAAAAAAATTTTTTTTTCTCAAATGTAATAACGGATGCTAGAATGTGATTCGGGGTGGAATTCCATGTCTATATATATTATTATAAGCTGTTTTTAAAAATCGAGTGTTTTTGGTGCCCGAGGAAGAAAACGCGTGATGCCGCGGTCAGAAAAAAAGCTGCCCAGGAGCAAAAAAATTTTTTTTTCTCAAATGTAATAACGGATGCTAGAATGTGATTCGGGGTGGAATTCCATGTCTAAAAATATTATTATTAGCTGTTTTTAAAAATCGAGTGTTTTTGGTGCCCGAGGAAGAAAACGCGTGATGCCGCGGTCAGAAAAAAAGCTGCCCAGGAGCAAAAAAAATTTTTTTTCTCAAATGTAATAACGGATGCTAGAATGTGATTCGGGGTGGAATTCCATGTCTAAAAATATTATTATTACCTGTTTTTAAAAATCGAGTGTTTTTGGTGCCCGAGGAAGAAAACGCGTGATGCCGCGGTCAGAAAAAAAGCTGCCCAGGAGCAAAAAAATTTTTTTTTCTCAAATGTAATAACGGATGCTAGAATGTGATTTGGGGTGGAATTCCATGTCTAAAAATATTATTATTAGCTGTTTTTAAAAATCGAGTGTTTTTGGTGCCCGAGGAAGAAAACGCGTGATGCCGCGGTCAGAAAAAAAGCTGCCCAGGAGCAAAAAAATTTTTTTTTCTCAAATGTAATAACGGATGCTAGAATGTGATTCGGGGTGGAATTCCATGTCTAAAAATATTATTATTACCTGTTTTTAAAAATCGAGTGTTTTTGGTGCCCGAGGAAGAAAACGCGTGATGCCGCGGTCAGAAAAAAAGCTGCCCAGGAGCAAAAAATTTTTTTTTCTCAAATGTAATAACGGATGCTAGAATGTGATTCGGGGTGGAATTCCATGTCTATATATATTATTATAAGCTGTTTTTAAAAATCGAGTGTTTTTGGTGCCCAAGGAAGAAAACGCGTGATGCCGCGGTCAGAAAAAAAGCTGCCCAGGAGCAAAAAAAATTTTTTTTACTTATATGTAATAACGGATGCTAGAATGTGATTCGGGGTGGAATTCCATGTCTGAAAATATTATTATTAGCTGTTTTTAAAAATCGAGTGTTTTTGGTGCCCGAGGAAGAAAACGCGTGATGCCGCGGTCAGAAAAAAAGCTGCCCAGGAGCAAAAAAATTTTTTTTTCTCAAATGTAATAACGGATGCTAGAATGTGATTCGGGGTGGAATTCCATGTCTAAAAATATTATTATTAGCTGTTTTTAAAAATCGAGTGTTTTTGGTACCCGAGGAAGAAAACGCGTGATGCCGCGGTCAGAAAAAAAGCTGCCCAGGAGCAAAAAAAAATTTTTTTCTCAAATGTAATAACGGATGCTAGAATGTGATTCGGGGTGGAATTCCATGTCTAAAAATATTATTATTAGCTGTTTTTAAAAATCGAGTGTTTTTGGTGCCCGAGGAAGAAAACGCGTGATGCCGCGGTCAGAAAAAAAGCTGCCTAGGAGCAAAAAAATTTTTTTTTCTCAAATGTAATAACGGATGCTAGAATGTGATTCGGGGTGGAATTCCATGTCTAAAAATATTATTATTAGCTGTTTTTAAAAATCGAGTGTTTTTGGTGCCCGAGGAAGAAAACGCGTGATGCCGCGGTCAGAAAAAAAGCTGCCCAGGAGCAAAAAAATTTTTTTTTCTCAAATGTAATAACGGATGCTAGAATGTGATTCGGGGTGGAATTCCATGTCTATATATATTATTATAAGCTGTTTTTAAAAATCGAGTGTTTTTGGTGCCCGAGGAAGAAAACGCGTGATGCCGCGGTCAGAAAAAAAGCTGCCCAGGAGCAAAAAAATTTTTTTTTCTCAAATGTAATAACGGATGCTAGAATGTGATTCGGGATGGAATTCCATGTCTAAAAATATTATTATTAGCTGTTTTTAAAAATCGAGTGTTTTTGGTGCCCGAGGAAGAAAACGCGTGATGCCGCGGTCAGAAAAAAAGCTGCCCAGGAGCAAAAAAATTTTTTGTTCTCAAATGTAATAACGGATGCTAGAATGTGATTCGGGGTGGAATTCCATGTCTAAAAATATTATTATTAGCTGTTTTTAAAAATCGAGTGTTTTTGGTGCCCGAGGAAGAAAACGCGTGATGCCGCGGTCAGAAAAAAAGCTGCCCAGGAGCAAAAAAATTTTTTTTTCTCAAATGTAATAACGGATGCTAGAATGTGATTCGGGGTGGAATTCCATGTCTATATATATTATTATAAGCTGTTTTTAAAAATCGAGTGTTTTTGGTGCCCGAGGAAGAAAACGCGTGATGCCGCGGTCAGAAAAAAAGCTGCCCAGGAGCAAAAAAATTTTTTTTTCTCAAATGTAATAACGGATGCTAGAATGTGATTTGGGGTGGAATTCCATGTCTAAAAATATTATTATTAGCTGTTTTTAAAAATCGAGTGTTTTTGGTGCCCGAGGAAGAAAACGCGTGATGCCGCGGTCAGAAAAAAAGCTGCCCAGGAGCAAAAAAATTTTTTTTTCTCAAATGTAATAACGGATGCTAGAATGTGATTCGGGGTGGAATTCCATGTCTAAAAATATTATTATTACCTGTTTTTAAAAATCGAGTGTTTTTGGTGCCCGAGGAAGAAAACGCGTGATGCCGCGGTCAGAAAAAAAGCTGCCCAGGAGCAAAAAAATTTTTTTTTCTCAAATGTAATAACGGATGCTAGAATGTGATTCGGGGTGGAATTCCATGTCTAAAAATATTATTATTAGCTGTTTTTAAAAATCGAGTGTTTTTGGTGCCCGAGGAAGAAAACGCGTGATGCCGCGGTCAGAAAAAAAGCTGCCCAGGAGCAAAAAAATTTTTTTTTCTCAAATGTAATAACGGATGCTAGAATGTGATTCGGGGTGGAATTCCATGTCTATATATATTATTATAAGCTGTTTTTAAAAATCGAGTGTTTTTGGTGCCCGAGGAAGAAAACGCGTGATGCCGCGGTCAGAAAAAAAGCTGCCCAGGAGCAAAAAAATTTTTTTTTCTCAAATGTAATAACGGATGCTAGAATGTGATTCGGGGTGGAATTCCATGTCTAAAAATATTATTATTAGCTGTTTTTAAAAATCGAGTGTTTTTGGTGCCCGAGGAAGAAAACGCGTGATGCCGCGGTCAGAAAAAAAGCTGCCCAGGAGCAAAAAAAATTTTTTTTCTCAAATGTAATAACGGATGCTAGAATGTGATTCGGGGTGGAATTCCATGTCTAAAAATATTATTATTAGCTGTTTTTAAAAATCGAGTGTTTTTGGTGCCCGAGGAAGAAAACGCGTGATGCCGCGGTCAGAAAAAAAGCTGCCCAGGAGCAAAAAAATTTTTTTTTCTCAAATGTAATAACGGATGCTAGAATGTGATTTGGGGTGGAATTCCATGTCTAAAAATATTATTATTAGCTGTTTTTAAAAATCGAGTGTTTTTGGTGCCCGAGGAAGAAAACGCGTGATGCCGCGGTCAGAAAAAAAGCTGCCCAGGAGCAAAAAAATTTTTTTTTCTCAAATGTAATAACGGATGCTAGAATGTGATTCGGGGTGGAATTCCATGTCTAAAAATATTATTATTACCTGTTTTTAAAAATCGAGTGTTTTTGGTGCCCGAGGAAGAAAACGCGTGATGCCGCGGTCAGAAAAAAAGCTGCCCAGGAGCAAAAAATTTTTTTTTTCTCAAATGTAATAACGGATGCTAGAATGTGATTCGGTGTGGAATTCCATGTCTATATATATTATTATAAGCTGTTTTTAAAAATCGAGTGTTTTTGGTGCCCGAGGAAGAAAACGCGTGATGCCGCGGTCAGAAAAAAAGCTGCCCAGGAGCAAAAAAAATTTTTTTTACTTATATGTAATAACGGATGCTAGAATGTGATTCGGGGTGGAATTCCATGTCTGAAAATATTATTATTAGCTGTTTTTAAAAATCGAGTGTTTTTGGTGCCCGAGGAAGAAAACGCGTGATGCCGCGGTCAGAAAAAAAGCTGCCCAGGAGCAAAAAAATTTTTTTTTCTCAAATGTAATAACGGATGCTAGAATGTGATTCGGGGTGGAATTCCATGTCTAAAAATATTATTATTAGCTGTTTTTAAAAATCGAGTGTTTTTGGTACCCGAGGAAGAAAACGCGTGATGCCGCGGTCAGAAAAAAAGCTGCCCAGGAGGAAAAAAAATTTTTTTTCTCAAATGTAATAACGGATGCTAGAATGTGATTCGGGGTGGAATTCCATGTCTAAAAATATTATTATTAGCTGTTTTTAAAAATCGAGTGTTTTTGGTGCCCGAGGAAGAAAACGCGTGATGCCGCGGTCAGAAAAAAAGCTGCCCAGGAGCAAAAAAAATTTTTTTTACTTATATGTAATAACGGATGCTAGAATGTGATTCGGGGTGGAATTCCATGTCTGAAAATATTATTATTAGCTGTTTTTAAAAATCGAGTGTTTTTGGTGCCCGAGGAAGAAAACGCGTGATGCCGCGGTCAGAAAAAAAGCTGCCCAGGAGCAAAAAAATTTTTTTTTCTCAAATGTAATAACGGATGCTAGAATGTGATTCGGGGTGGAATTCCATGTCTAAAAATATTATTATTAGCTGTTTTTAAAAATCGAGTGTTTTTGGTGCCCGAGGAAGAAAACGCGTGATGCCGCGGTCAGAAAAAAAGCTGCCCAGGAGCAAAAAATTTTTTTTTTCTCAAATGTAATAACGGATGCTAGAATGTGATTCGGGGTGGAATTCCATGTCTAAAAATATTATTATTAGCTGTTTTTAAAAATCGAGTGTTTTTGGTGCCCGAGGAAGAAAACGCGTGATGCCGCGGTCAGAAAAAAAGCTGCCCAGGAGCAAAAAAATTTTTTTTTCTCAAATGTAATAACGGATGCTAGAATGTGATTCGGGGTGGAATTCCATGTCTATATATATTATTATAAGCTGTTTTTAAAAATCGAGTGTTTTTGGTGCCCGAGGAAGAAAACGCGTGATGCCGCGGTCAGAAAAAAAGCTGCCCAGGAGCAAAAAAATTTTTTTTTCTCAAATGTAATAACGGATGCTAGAATGTGATTCGGGATGGAATTCCATGTCTAAAAATATTATTATTAGCTGTTTTTAAAAATCGAGTGTTTTTGGTGCCCGAGGAAGAAAACGCGTGATGCCGCGGTCAGAAAAAAAGCTGCCCAGGAGCAAAAAAATTTTTTTTTCTCAAATGTAATAACGGATGCTAGAATGTGATTCGGGGTGGAATTCCATGTCTAAAAATATTATTATTAGCTGTTTTTAAAAATCGAGTGTTTTTGGTGCCCGAGGAAGAAAACGCGTGATGCCGTGGTCAGAAAAAAAGCTGCCCAGGAGCAAAAAAAATTTTTTTTCTCAAATGTAATAACGGATGCTAGAATGTGATTCGGGGTGGAATTCCATGTCTAAAAATATTATTATTAGCTGTTTTTAAAAATCGAGTGTTTTTGGTGCCCGAGGAAGAAAACGCGTGATGCCGCGGTCAGAAAAAAAGCTGCCCAGGAGCAAAAAATTTTTTTTTTCTCAAATGTAATAACGGATGCTAGAATGTGATTCGGGATGGAATTCCATGTCTAAAAATATTATTATTAGCTGTTTTTAAAAATCGAGTGTTTTTGGTGCCCAAGGAAGAAAACGCGTGATGCCGCGGTCAGAAAAAAAGCTGCCCAGGAGCAAAAAAAATTTTTTTTTCTCAAATGTAATAACGGATGCTAGAATGTGATTCGGGGTGGAATTCCATGTCTAAAAATATTATTATTAGCTGTTTTTAAAAATCGAGTGTTTTTGGTGCCCGAGGAAGAAAACGCGTGATGCCGTGGTCAGAAAAAAAGCTGCCCAGGAGCAAAAAAAATTTTTTTTCTCAAATGTAATAACGGATGCTAGAATGTGATTCGGGGTGGAATTCCATGTCTAAAAATATTATTATTAGCTGTTTTTAAAAATCGAGTGTTTTTGGTGCCCGAGGAAGAAAACGCGTGATGCCGCGGTCAGAAAAAAAGCTGCCCAGGAGAAAAAAAAATTTTTTTTCTCAAATGTAATAACGGATGCTAGAATGTGATTCGGGGTGGAATTCCATGTCTAAAAATATTATTATAAGCTGTTTTTAAAAATCGAGTGTTTTTGGTGCCCGAGGAAGAAAACGCGTGATGCCGCGGTCAGAAAAAAAGCTGCCCAGGAGCAAAAAAATTTTTTTTTCTCAAATGTAATAACGGATGCTAGAATGTGATTCGGGGTCGAATTCCATGTCTAAAAATATTATTATTAGCTGTTTTTAAAAATCGAGTGTTTTTGGTGCCCGAGGAAGAAAACGCGTGATGCCGCAGTCAGAAAAAAAGCTGCCCAGGAGCAAAAAAAATTTTTTTTCTCAAATGTAATAACGGATGCTAGAATGTGATTCGGGGTGGAATTCCATGTCTAAAAATATTATTATTAGCTGTTTTTAAAAATCGAGTGTTTTTGGTGCCCGAGGAAGAAAACGCGTGATGCCGCGGTCAGAAAAAAAGCTGCCCAGGAGCAAAAAATTTTTTTTTTCTCAAATGTAATAACGGAGGCTAGAATGTGATTCGGGGTGGAATTCCATGTCTAAAAATATTATTATTAGCTGTTTTTAAAAATCGAGTGTTTTTGGTGCCAGAGGAAGAAAACGCGTGATGCCGCGGTCAGAAAAAAAGCTGCCCAGGAGCAAAAATTTTTTTTTTTCTCAAATGTAATAACTGATGCTAGAATGTGATTCGGGGTGGAATTCCATGTCTAAAAATATTATTATTAGCTGTTTTTAAAAATCGAGTGTTTTTGCTGCCCGAGGAAGAAAACGCGTGATGCCGCGGTCAGAAAAAAAGCTGCCCAGGAGCAAAAAAAATTTTTTTTACTCATATGTAATAACGGATGCTAGAATGTGATTCGGGGTGGAATTCCATGTCTAAAAATATTATTATTAGCTGTTTTTAAAAATCGAGTGTTTTTGCTGCCCAAGGAAGAAAACGCGTGATGCCGCGGTCAGAAAAAAAGCTGCCCAGGAGCAAAAAATTTTTTTTTTCTCAAATGTAATAACGGATGCTAGAATGTGATTCGGGGTGGAATTCCATGTCTAAAAATATTATTATTAGCTGTTTTTAAAAATCGAGTGTTTTTGGTGCCCGAGGAAGAAAACGCGTGATGCCGCGGTCAGAAAAAAAGCTGCCCAGGAGCAAAAAATTTTTTTTTTCTCAAATGTAATAACGGGTGCTAGAATGTGATTCGGGGTGGAATTCCATGTCTATATATATTATTATAAGCTGTTTTTAAAAATCGAGTGTTTTTGGTGCCCGAGGAAGAAAACGCGTGATGCCGCGGTCACAAAAAAAGCTGCCCAGGAGCAAAAAAATTTTTTTTTACTTATATGTAATAACGGATGCTAGAATGTGATTCGGGGTGGAATTCCATGTCTAAAAATATTATTATTAGCTGTTTTTAAAAATCGAGTGTTTTTGGTGCCCGAGGAAGAAAACGCGTGATGCCGCGGTCAGAAAAAAAGCTGCCCAGGAGCAAAAAAATTTTTTTTTCTCAAATGTAATAACGGATGCTAGAATGTGATTCGGGGTGGAATTCCATGTCTAAAAATATTATTATTAGCTGTTTTTAAAAATCGAGTGTTTTTGGTGCCCGAGGAAGAAAACGCGTGATGCCGCGGTCAGAAAAAAAGCTGCCCAGGAGCAAAAAAATTTTTTTTTCTCAAATGTAATAACGGATGCTAGAATGTGATTCGGGGTGGAATTCCATGTCTATATATATTATTATAAGCTGTTTTTAAAAATCGAGTGTTTTTGGTGCCCGAGGAAGAAAACGCGTGATGCCGCGGTCAGAAAAAAAGCTGCCCAGGAGCAAAAAAATTTTTTTTTCTCAAATGTAATAACGGATGCTAGAATGTGATTCGGGGTGGAATTCCATGTCTATATATATTATTATAAGCTGTTTTTAAAAATCGAGTGTTTTTGGTGCCCGAGGAAGAAAACGCGTGATGCCGCGGTCAGAAAAAAAGCTGCCCAGGAGCAAAAAAAATTTTTTTTACTTATATGTAATAACGGATGCTAGAATGTGATTCGGGGTGGAATTCCATGTCTAAAAATATTATTATTAGCTGTTTTTAAAAATCGAGTGTTTTTGCTGCCCAAGGAAGAAAACGCGTGATGCCGCGGTCAGAAAAAAAGCTGCCCAGGAGCAAAAAATTTTTTTTTCCTCAAATGTAATAACGGATGCTAGAATGTGATTCGGGGTCGAATTCCATGTCTAAAAATATTATTATTAGCTGTTTTTTAAAATCGAGTGTTTTTGGTGCCCGAGGAAGAAAACGCGTGATGCCGCGGTCAGAAAAAAAGCTGCCCAGGAGCAAAAAAATTTTTTTTTCTCAAATGTAATAACGGATGCTAGAATGTGATTCGGGGTCGAATTCCATGTCTAAAAATATTATTATTAGCTGTTTTTAAAAATCGAGTGTTTTTGGTGCCCGAGGAAGAAAACGCGTGATGCCGCGGTCAGAAAAAAAGCTGCCCAGGAGCAAAAAAAATTTTTTTTCTCAAATGTAATAACGGATGCTAGAATGTGATTCGGGGTGGAATTCCATGTCTAAAAATATTATTATTAGCTGTTTTTAAAAATCGAGTGTTTTTGGTGCCCGAGGAAGAAAACGCGTGATGCCGCGGTCAGAAAAAAAGCTGCCCAGGAGCAAAAAAAAAATTTTTTCTCAAATGTAATAACGGAGGCTAGAATGTGATTCGGGGTGGAATTCCATGTCTAAAAATATTATTAATAGCTGTTTTTAAAAATCGAGTGTTTTTGGTGACCGAGGAAGAAAACGCGTGATGCCGCGGTCAGAAAAAAAGCTGCACAGGAGCAAAAAAATTTTTTTTTCTCAAATGTAATAACGGATGCTAGAATGTGATTCGGGGTGGAATTCCATGTCTATATATATTATTATAAGCTGTTTTTAAAAATCGAGTGTTTTTGGTGCCCGAGGAAGAAAACGCGTGATGCGTGATGCGTGATGCCGCGGTCAGAAAAAAAGCTGCCCAGGAGCAAAAAAATTTTTTTTTACTTATATGTAATAACGGATGCTAGAATGTGATTCGGGGTGGAATTCCATGTCTAAAAATATTATTATTAGCTGTTTTTAAAAATCGAGTGTTTTTGCTGCCCAAGGAAGAAAACGCGTGATGCCGCGGTCAGAAAAAAAGCTGCCCAGGAGCAAAAAAATTATTTTTCCTCAAATGTAATAACGGATGCTAGAATGTGATTCGGGGTCGAATTCCATGTCTAAAAATATTATTATTAGCTGTTTTTTAAAATCGAGTGTTTTTGGTGCCCGAGGAAGAAAACGCGTGATGCCGCGGTCAGAAAAAAAGCTGCCCAGGAGCAAAAAAAATTTTTTTTCTCAAATGTAATAACGGATGCTAGAATGTGATTCGGGGTCGAATTCCATGTCTAAAAATATTATTATTAGCTGTTTTTAAAAATCGAGTGTTTTTGGTGCCCGAGGAAGAAAACGCGTGATGCCGCGGTCAGAAAAAAAGCTGCCCAGGAGCAAAAAATTTTTTTTTTCTCAAATGTAATAACGGATGCTAGAATGTGATTCGGGGTGGAATTCCATGTCTAAAAATATTATTATTAGCTGTTTTTAAAAATCGAGTGTTTTTGGTGCCCGAGGAAGAAAACGCGTGATGCCGCGGTCAGAAAAAAAGCTGCCCAGGAGCAAAAAATTTTTTTTTTCTCAAATGTAATAACGGATGCTAGAATGTGATTCGGGGTGGAATTCCATGTCTAAAAATATTATTATTAGCTGTTTTTAAAAATCGAGTGTTTTTGGTGCCCGAGGAAGAAAACGCGTGATGCCGCGGTCAGAAAAAAAGCTGCCCAGGAGCAAAAAAAAATTTTTTTCTCAAATGTAATAACGGAGGCTAGAATGTGATTCGGGGTGGAATTCCATGTCTAAAAATATTATTATTAGCTGTTTTTAAAAATCGAGTGTTTTTGGTGCCAGAGGAAGAAAACGCGTGATGCCGCGGTCAGAAAAAAAGCTGCCCAGGAGCAAAAATTTTTTTTTTCTCAAATGTAATAACTGATGCTAGAATGTGATTCGGGGTGGAATTCCATGTCTAAAAATATTATTATTAGCTGTTTTTAAAAATCGAGTGTTTTTGCTGCCCGAGGAAGAAAACGCGTGATGCCGCGGTCAGAAAAAAAGCTGCCCAGGAGCAAAAAAAATTTTTTTTACTCATATGTAATAACGGATGCTAGAATGTGATTCGGGGTGGAATTCCATGTCTAAAAATATTATTATTAGCTGTTTTTAAAAATCGAGTGTTTTTGGTGCCCGAGGAAGAAAACGCGTGATGCCGCGGTCAGAAAAAAAGCTGCCCAGGAGCAAAAAATTTTTTTTTTCTCAAATGTAATAACGGATGCTAGAATGTGATTCGGGGTGGAATTCCATGTCTAAAAATATTATTATTAGCTGTTTTTAAAAATCGAGTGTTTTTGGTGCCCGAGGAAGAAAACGCGTGATGCCGCGGTCAGAAAAAAAGCTGCCCAGGAGCAAAAAATTTTTTTTTTCTCAAATGTAATAACGGATGCTAGAATGTGATTCGGGGTGGAATTCCATGTCTAAAAATATTATTATTAGCTGTTTTTAAAAATCGAGTGTTTTTGGTGCCCGAGGAAGAAAACGCGTGATGCCGCGGTCAGAAAAAAAGCTGCCCAGGAGCAAAAAAATTTTTTTTTACTTATATGTAATAACGGATGCTAGAATGTGATTCGGGGTGGAATTCCATGTCTAAAAATATTATTATTAGCTGTTTTTAAAAATCGAGTGTTTTTGCTGCCCAAGGAAGAAAACGCGTGATGCCGCGGTCAGAAAAAAAGCTGCCCAGGAGCAAAAAAATTATTTTTCCTCAAATGTAATAACGGATGCTAGAATGTGATTCGGGGTCGAATTCCATGTCTAAAAATATTATTATTAGCTGTTTTTTAAAATCGAGTGTTTTTGGTGCCCGAGGAAGAAAACGCGTGATGCCGCGGTCAGAAAAAAAGCTGCCCAGGAGCAAAAAAAATTTTTTTTCTCAAATGTAATAACGGATGCTAGAATGTGATTCGGGGTCGAATTCCATGTCTAAAAATATTATTATTAGCTGTTTTTAAAAATCGAGTGTTTTTGGTGCCCGAGGAAGAAAACGCGTGATGCCGCGGTCAGAAAAAAAGCTGCCCAGGAGCAAAAAATTTTTTTTTTCTCAAATGTAATAACGGATGCTAGAATGTGATTCGGGGTGGAATTCCATGTCTAAAAATATTATTATTAGCTGTTTTTAAAAATCGAGTGTTTTTGGTGCCCGAGGAAGAAAACGCGTGATGCCGCGGTCAGAAAAAAAGCTGCCCAGGAGCAAAAAATTTTTTTTTTCTCAAATGTAATAACGGATGCTAGAATGTGATTCGGGGTGGAATTCCATGTCTAAAAATATTATTATTAGCTGTTTTTAAAAATCGAGTGTTTTTGGTGCCCGAGGAAGAAAACGCGTGATGCCGCGGTCAGAAAAAAAGCTGCCCAGGAGCAAAAAAAAATTTTTTTCTCAAATGTAATAACGGAGGCTAGAATGTGATTCGGGGTGGAATTCCATGTCTAAAAATATTATTATTAGCTGTTTTTAAAAATCGAGTGTTTTTGGTGCCAGAGGAAGAAAACGCGTGATGCCGCGGTCAGAAAAAAAGCTGCCCAGGAGCAAAAATTTTTTTTTTCTCAAATGTAATAACTGATGCTAGAATGTGATTCGGGGTGGAATTCCATGTCTAAAAATATTATTATTAGCTGTTTTTAAAAATCGAGTGTTTTTGCTGCCCGAGGAAGAAAACGCGTGATGCCGCGGTCAGAAAAAAAGCTGCCCAGGAGCAAAAAAAATTTTTTTTACTCATATGTAATAACGGATGCTAGAATGTGATTCGGGGTGGAATTCCATGTCTAAAAATATTATTATTAGCTGTTTTTAAAAATCGAGTGTTTTTGGTGCCCGAGGAAGAAAACGCGTGATGCCGCGGTCAGAAAAAAAGCTGCCCAGGAGCAAAAAATTTTTTTTTTCTCAAATGTAATAACGGATGCTAGAATGTGATTCGGGGTGGAATTCCATGTCTAAAAATATTATTATTAGCTGTTTTTAAAAATCGAGTGTTTTTGGTGCCCGAGGAAGAAAACGCGTGATGCCGCGGTCAGAAAAAAAGCTGCCCAGGAGCAAAAAATTTTTTTTTTCTCAAATGTAATAACGGATGCTAGAATGTGATTCGGGGTGGAATTCCATGTCTAAAAATATTATTATTAGCTGTTTTTAAAAATCGAGTGTTTTTGGTGCCCGAGGAAGAAAACGCGTGATGCCGCGGTCAGAAAAAAAGCTGCCCAGGAGCAAAAATTTTTTTTTTCTCAAATGTAATAACTGATGCTAGAATGTGATTCGGGGTGGAATTCCATGTCTAAAAATATTATTATTAGCTGTTTTTAAAAATCGAGTGTTTTTGCTGCCCGAGGAAGAAAACGCGTGATGCCGCGGTCAGAAAAAAAGCTGCCCAGGAGCAAAAAAAATTTTTTTTACTCATATGTAATAACGGATGCTAGAATGTGATTCGGGGTGGAATTCCATGTCTAAAAATATTATTATTAGCTGTTTTTAAAAATCGAGTGTTTTTGCTGCCCAAGGAAGAAAACGCGTGATGCCGCGGTCAGAAAAAAAGCTGCCCAGGAGCAAAAAAAATTTTTTTTACTTATATGTAATAACGGATGCTAGAATGTGATTCGGGGTGGAATTCCATGTCTAAAAATATTATTATTAGCTGTTTTTAAAAATCGAGTGTTTTTGCTGCCCAAGGAAGAAAACGCGTGATGCCGCGGTCAGAAAAAAAGCTGCCCAGGAGCAAAAAATTTTTTTTTCCTCAAATGTAATAACGGATGCTAGAATGTGATTCGGGGTCGAATTCCATGTCTGAAAATATTATTATTAGCTGTTTTTTAAAATCGAGTGTTTTTGGTGCCCGAGGAAGAAAACGCGTGATGCCGCGGTCAGAAAAAAAGCTGCCCAGGAGCAAAAAAAAATTTTTTTCTCAAATGTAATAACGGATGCTAGAATGTGATTCGGGGTCGAATTCCATGTCTAAAAATATTATTATTAGCTGTTTTTAAAAATCGAGTGTTTTTGGTGCCCGAGGAAGAAAACGCGTGATGCCGCGGTCAGAAAAAAAGCTGCCCAGGAGAAAAAAAATTTTTTTTTCTCAAATGTAATAACGGATGCTAGAATGTGATTCGGGGTGGAATTCCATGTCTAAAAATATTATTATTAGCTGTTTTTAAAAATCGAGTGTTTTTGGTGCCCGAGGAAGAAAACGCGTGATGCCGCGGTCAGAAAAAAAGCTGCCCAGGAGCAAAAAATTTTTTTTTTCTCAAATGTAATAACGGATGCTAGAATGTGATTCGGGGTGGAATTCCATGTCTAAAAATATTATTATTAGCTGTTTTTAAAAATCGAGTGTTTTTGTTGCCCGAGGAAGAAAACGCGTGATGCCGCGGTCAGAAAAAAAGCTGCCCAGGAGCAAAAAAAAATTTTTTTCTCAAATGTAATAACGGAGGCTAGAATGTGATTCGGGGTGGAATTCCATGTCTAAAAATATTATTATTAGCTGTTTTTAAAAATCGAGTGTTTTTGCTGCCCGAGGAAGAAAACCCGTGATGCCGCGGTCAGAAAAAAAGCTGCCCAGGAGCAAAAAAAATTTTTTTTACTCATATGTAATAACGGATGCTAGAATGTGATTCGGGGTGGAATTCCATGTCTAAAAATATTATTATTAGCTGTTTTTAAAAATCGAGTGTTTTTGGTGCCAGAGGAAGAAAACGCGTGATGCCGCGGTCAGAAAAAAAGCTGCCCAGGAGCAAAAAAATTTTTTTTTCTCAAATGTAATAACGGATGCTAGAATGTGATTCGGGGTGGAATTCCATGTCTAAAAATATTATTATAAGCTGTTTTTAAAAATCGAGTGTTTTTGGTGCCCGAGGAAGAAAACGCGTGATGCCACGGTCAGAAAAAAAGCTGCCCAGGAGCAAAAAAAATTTTTTTTACTTATATGTAATAACGGATGCTAGAATGTGATTCGGGGTGGAATTCCATGTCTAAAAATATTATTATTAGCTGTTTTTAAAAATCGAGTGTTTTTGGTGCCCGAGGAAGAAAACGCGTGATGCCGCGGTCAGAAAAAAAGCTGCCCAGGAGCAAAAAAATTTTTTTTTCTCAAATGTAATAACGGATGCTAGAATGTGATTCGGGGTGGAATTCCATGTCTAAAAATATTATTATTAGCTGTTTTTAAAAATCGAGTGTTTTTGCTGCAGAAGGAAGAAAACGCGTGATGCCGCGGTCAGAAAAAAAGCTGCCCAGGAGCAAAAAAAATTTTTTTTCTCAAATGTAATAACGGATGCTAGAATGTGATTCGGGGTGGAATTCCATGTCTAAAAATATTATTATTAGCTGTTTCTAAAAATCGAGTGTTTTTGGTGCCCGAGGAAGAAAACGCGTGATGCCGCGGTCAGAAAAAAAGCTGCCCAGGAGCAAAAAAATTTTTTTTTCTCAAATGTAATAACGGATGCTAGAATGTGATTCGGGGTCGAATTCCATGTCTAAAAATATTATTATTAGCTGTTTTTAAAAATCGAGTGTTTTTGGTGCCCGAGGAAGAAAACGCGTGATGCCGCGGTCAGAAAAAAAGCTGCCCAGGAGCAAAAAAATTTTTTTTTCTCAAATGTAATAATGGATGCTAGAATGTGATTCGGGGTGGAATTCCATGTCTAAAAATATTATTATAAGCTGTTTTTAAAAATCGAGTGTTTTTGGTGCCCGAGGAAGAAAACGCGTGATGCCGCGGTCAGAAAAAAAGCTGCCCAGGAGCAAAAATTTTTTTTTTCTCAAATGTAATAACGGATGCTAGAATATGATTCGGGGTGGAATTCCATGTCTAAAAATATTATTATTAGCTGTTTTTAAAAATCGAGTGTTTTTGGTGCCCGAGGAAGAAAACGCGTGATGCCGCGGTCAGAAAAAAAGCTGCCCAGGAGCAAAAAAAATTTTTTTTCTCAAATGTAATAACAGATGCTAGAATGTGATTCGGGGTGGAATTCCATGTCTAAAAATATTAGTATAAGCTGTTTTTAAAAATCGAGTGTTTTTGGTGCCCGAGGAAGATAACGCGTGATGCCGTGGTCAGAAAAAAAGCTGCCAGGAGCAAAAACATTTTTTTTTCTCAAATGTAATAACGGATGCTAGAATGTGATTCGGGGTGGAATTCCATGTCTAAAAATATTATTATTAGCTGTTTTTAAAAATCGAGTGTTTTTGGTGCCCGAGGAAGAAAACGCGTGATGCCGCGGTCAGAAAAAAAGCTGCCCAGGAGCAAAAAAAATTTTTTTTACTCATATGTAATAACGGATGCTAGAATGTGATTCGGGGTGGAATTCCATGTCTAAAAATATTATTATTAGCTGTTTTTAAAAATCGAGTGTTTTTGGTGCCCGAGGAAGAAAACGCGTGATGCCGCGGTCAGAAAAAAAGCTGCCCAGGAGCAAAAAAATTTTTTTTTCTCAAATGTAATAACGGATGCTAGAATGTGATTCGGGGTGGAATTCCATGTCTAAAAATATTATTATTAGCTGTTTTTAAAAATCGAGTGTTTTTGGTGCCCGAGGAAGAAAACGCGTGATGCCGCGGTGAGAAAAAAAGCTGCCCAGGAGCAAAAAAATTTTTTTTTCTCAAATGTAATAACGGATGCTAGAATGTGATTCGGGGTGGAATTCCATGTCTAAAAATATTATTATTAGCTGTTTTTAAAAATCGAGTGTTTTTGGTGCCCGAGGAAGAAAACGCGTGATGCCGCGGTCAGAAAAAAAGCTGCCCAGGAGCAAAAAAAAATTTTTTTTCTCAAATGTAATAACGGAGGCTAGAATGTGATTCGGGGTGGAATTCCATGTCTAAAAATATTATTATTAGCTGTTTTTAAAAATCGAGTGTTTTTGGTGCCCGAGGAAGAAAACGCGTGATGCCGCGGTCAGAAAAAAAGCTGCCCAGGAGCAAAAAATTTTTTTTTCTCAAATGTAATAACTGATGCTAGAATGTGATTCGGGGTGGAATTCCATGTCTAAAAATATTATTATTAGCTGTTTTTAAAAATCTAGTGTTTTTGCTGCCCGAGGAAGAAAACGCGTGATGCCGCGGTCAGAAAAAAAGCTGCCCAGGAGCAAAAAAAATTTTTTTTACTCATATGTAATAACGGATGCTAGAATGTGATTCGGGGTGGAATTCCATGTCTAAAAATATTATTATTAGCTGTTTTTAAAAATCGAGTGTTTTTGCTGCCCAAGGAAGAAAACGCGTGATGCCGCGGTCAGAAAAAAAGCTGCCCAGGAGCAAAAAAATTTTTTTTTCTCAAATGTAATAACGGATGCTAGAATGTGATTCGGGGTGGAATTCCATGTCTAAATATATTATTATAAGCTGTTTTTAAAAATCGAGTGTTTTTGGTGCCCGAGGAAGAAAACGCGTGATGCCGCGGTCAGAAAAAAAGCTGCCCAGGAGCAAAAAAAAATTTTTTTCTCAAATGTAATAACGGAGGCTAGAATGTGATTCGGGGTGGAATTCCATGTCTAAAAATATTATTATTAGCTGTTTTTAAAAATCGAGTGTTTTTGGTGCCAGAGGAAGAAAACGCGTGATGCCGCGGTCAGAAAAAAAGCTGCCCAGGAGCAAAAATTTTTTTTTTCTCAAATGTAATAACGGATGCTAGAATGTGATTCGGGGTGGAATTCCATGTCTAAAAATATTATTATTAGCTGTTTTTAAAAATCGAGTGTTTTTGGTGCCAGAGGAAGAAAACGCGTGATGCCGCGGTCAGAAAAAAAGCTGCCCAGGAGCAAAAAAATTTTTTTTTCTCAAATGTAATAACGGATGCTAGAATGTGATTCGGGGTGGAATTCCATGTCTATATATATTATTATAAGCTGTTTTTAAAAATCGAGTGTTTTTGGTGCCCGAGGAAGAAAACGCGTGATGCCGCGGTCAGAAAAAAAGCTGCCCAGGAGCAAAAAAATTTTTTTTCTCAAATGTAATAACGGATGCTAGAATGTGATTCGGGGTGGAATTCCATGTCTAAAAATATTATTATTAGCTGTTTTTAAAAATCGAGTGTTTTTGGTGCCCGAGGAAGAAAACGCGTGATGCCGCGGTCAGAAAAAAAGCTGCCCAGGAGCAAAAAAATTTTTTTTTCTCAAATGTAATAATGGATGCTAGAATGTGATTCGGGGTGGAATTCCATGTCTAAAAATATTATTATTAGCTGTTTTTAAAAATCGAGTGTTTTTGGTGCCCGAGGAAGAAAACGCGTGATGCCGCGGTCAGAAAAAAAGCTGCCCAGGAGCAAAAAAAATTTTTTTTCTCAAATGTAATAACGGATGCTAGAATGTGATTCGGGGTGGAATTCCATGTCTAAAAATATTATTATTAGCTGTTTTTAAAAATCGAGTGTTTTTGGTGCCCGAGGAAGAAAACGCGTGATGCCGCGGTCAGAAAAAAAGCTGCCCAGGAGCAAAAAATTTTTTTTTTCTCAAATGTAATAACGGATGCTAGAATGTGATTCGGGGTGGAATTCCATGTCTAAAAATATTATTATTAGCTGTTTTTAAAAATCGAGTGTTTTTGGTGCCCGAGGAAGAAAACGCGTGATGCCGCGGTCAGAAAAAAAGCTGCCCAGGAGCAAAAAAAATTTTTTTTCTCAAGTGTAATAACGGATGCTAGAATGTGATTCGGGGTGGAATTCCATGTCTAAAAATATTATTATTAGCTGTTTTTAAAAATCGAGTGTTTTTGGTGCCCGAGGAAGAAAACGCGTGATGCCGCGGTCAGAAAAAAAGCTGCCCAGGAGCAAAAAAATTTTTTTTTCTCAAATGTAATAACGGATGCTAGAATGTGATTCGGGGTGGAATTCCATGTCTAAAAATATTATTATTAGCTGTTTTTGAAAATCGAGTGTTTTTGGTGCCCGAGGAAGAAAACGCGTGATGCCGCGGTCAGAAAAAAAGCTGCCCAGGAGCAAAAAATTTTTTTTTTCTCAAATGTAATAACGGATGCTAGAATGTGATTCGGGGTCGAATTCCATGTCTAAAAATATTATTATTAGCTGTTTTTTAAAATCGAGTGTTTTTTGTGCCCGAGGAAGAAAACGCGTGATGCCGCGGTCAGAAAAAAAGCTGCCCAGGAGCAAAAAAATTTTTTTTTCTCAAATGTAATAACGGATGCTAGAATGTGATTCGGGGTGGAATTCCATGTCTAAAAATATTATTATTAGCTGTTTTTAAAAATCGAGTGTTTTTGGTGCCCGAGGAAGAAAACGCGTGATGCCGCGGTCAGAAAAAAAGCTGCCCAGGAGCAAAAAAAAATTTTTTTACTCATACGTAATAACGGATGCTAGAATGTGATTCGGGGTGGAATTCCATGTCTAAAAATATTATTATTAGCTGTTTTTAAAAATCGAGTGTTTTTGCTGCAGAAGGAAGAAAACGCGTGATGCCGCGGTCAGAAAAAAAGCTGCCCAGGAGCAAAAAAAATTTTTTTTCTCAAATGTAATAACGGATGCTAGAATGTGATTCGGGGTGGAATTCCATGTCTAAAAATATTATTATTAGCTGTTTTTAAAAATCGAGTGTTTTTGGTGCCCGAGGAAGAAAACGTGTGATGCCGCGGTCAGAAAAAAAGCTGCCCAGGAGCAAAAAAATTTTTTTTTCTCAAATGTAATAACGGATGGTAGAATGTGATTCGGGGTCGAATTCCATGTCTAAAAATATTATTATTAGCTGTTTTTAAAAATCGAGTGTTTTTGGTGCCCGAGGAAGAAAACGCGTGATGCCGCGGTCAGAAAAAAAGCTGCCCAGGAGCAAAAAAATTTTTTTTTCTCAAATGTAATAATGGATGCTAGAATGTGATTCGGGGTGGAATTCCATGTCTAAAAATATTATTATTAGCTGTTTTTAAAAATCGAGTGTTTTTGGTGCCCGAGGAAGAAAACGCGTGATGCCGCGGTCAGAAAAAAAGCTGCCCAGGAGCAAAAAAATTTTTTTTTCTCAAATGTAATAACGGATGCTAGAATGTGATTCGGGGTGGAATTCCATGTCTAAAAATATTATTATTAGCTGTTTTTAAAAATCGAGTGTTTTTGGTGCCCGAGGAAGAAAACGCGTGATGCCGCGGTCAGAAAAAAAGCTGCCCAGGAGCAAAAAATTTTTTTTTTCTCAAATGTAATAACGGATGCTAGAATGTGATTCGGGGTGGAATTCCATGTCTAAAAATATTATTATTAGCTGTTTTTGAAAATCGAGTGTTTTTGGTGCCCGAGGAAGAAAACGCGTGATGCCGCGGTCAGAAAAAAAGCTGCCCAGGAGCAAAAAAAAATTTTTTTACTCATACGTAATAACGGATGCTAGAATGTGATTCGGGGTGGAATTCCATGTCTAAAAATATTATTATTAGCTGTTTTTAAAAATCGAGTGTTTTTGCTGCAGAAGGAAGAAAACGCGTGATGCCGCGGTCAGAAAAAAAGCTGCCCAGGAGCAAAAAAAATTTTTTTTCTCAAATGTAATAACGGATGCTAGAATGTGATTCGGGGTGGAATTCCATGTCTAAAAATATTATTATTAGCTGTTTCTAAAAATCGAGTGTTTTTGGTGCCCGAGGAAGAAAACGCGTGATGCCGCGGTCAGAAAAAAAGCTGCCCAGGAGCAAAAAAAATTTTTTTTCTCAAATGTAATAACGGATGCTAGAATGTGATTCGGGGTCGAATTCCATGTCTAAAAATATTATTATTAGCTGTTTTTAAAAATCGAGTGTTTTTGGTGCCCGAGGAAGAAAACGCGTGATGCCGCGGTCAGAAAAAAAGCTGCCCAGGAGCAAAAATTTTTTTTTTCTCAAATGTAATAACGGATGCTAGAATATGATTCGGGGTGGAATTCCATGTCTAAAAATATTATTATTAGCTGTTTTTAAAAATCGAGTGTTTTTGGTGCCCGAGGAAGAAAACGCGTGATGCCGCGGTCAGAAAAAAAGCTGCCCAGGAGCAAAAAAATTTTTTTTTCTCAAATGTAATAACGGATGGTAGAATGTGATTCGGGGTCGAATTCCATGTCTAAAAATATTATTATTAGCTGTTTTTAAAAATCGAGTGTTTTTGGTGCCCGAGGAAGAAAACGCGTGATGCCGCGGTCAGAAAAAAAGCTGCCCAGGAGCAAAAAAATTTTTTTTTCTCAAATGTAATAATGGATGCTAGAATGTGATTCGGGGTGGAATTCCATGTCTAAAAATATTATTATTAGCTGTTTTTAAAAATCGAGTGTTTTTGGTGCCCGAGGAAGAAAACGCGTGATGCCGCGGTCAGAAAAAAAGCTGCCCAGGAGCAAAAAAATTTTTTTTTCTCAAATGTAATAACGGATGCTAGAATGTGATTCGGGGTGGAATTCCATGTCTAAAAATATTATTATTAGCTGTTTTTAAAAATCGAGTGTTTTTGGTGCCCGAGGAAGAAAACGCGTGATGCCGCGGTCAGAAAAAAAGCTGCCCAGGAGCAAAAAAATTTTTTTTTCTCAAATGTAATAACGGATGCTAGAATGTGATTCGGGGTGGAATTCCATGTCTAAAAATATTATTATTAGCTGTTTTTAAAAATCGAGTGTTTTTGCTGCAGAAGGAAGAAAACGCGTGATGCCGCGGTCAGAAAAAAAGCTGCCCAGGAGCAAAAAAAATTTTTTTTCTCAAATGTAATAACGGATGCTAGAATGTGATTCGGGGTGGAATTCCATGTCTAAAAATATTATTATTAGCTGTTTCTAAAAATCGAGTGTTTTTGGTGCCCGAGGAAGAAAACGCGTGATGCCGCGGTCAGAAAAAAAGCTGCCCAGGAGCAAAAAAAATTTTTTTTCTCAAATGTAATAACGGATGCTAGAATGTGATTCGGGGTCGAATTCCATGTCTAAAAATATTATTATTAGCTGTTTTTAAAAATCGAGTGTTTTTGGTGCCCGAGGAAGAAAACGCGTGATGCCGCGGTCAGAAAAAAAGCTGCCCAGGAGCAAAAAATTTTTTTTTTCTCAAATGTAATAATGGATGCTAGAATGTGATTCGGGGTGGAATTCCATGTCTAAAAATATTATTATAAGCTGTTTTTTAAAATCGAGTGTTTTTGGTGCCCGAGGAAGAAAACGCGTGATGCCGCGGTCAGAAAAAAAGCTGCCCAGGAGCAAAAATTTTTTTTTTCTCAAATGTAATAACGGATGCTAGAATATGATTCGGGGTGGAATTCCATGTCTAAAAATATTATTATTAGCTGTTTTTAAAAATCGAGTGTTTTTGGTGCCCGAGGAAGAAAACGCGTGATGCCGCGGTCAGAAAAAAAGCTGCCCAGGAGCAAAAAAAATTTTTTTTCTCAAATGTAATAACAGATGCTAGAATGTGATTCGGGGTGGAATTCCATGTCTAAAAATATTAGTATAAGCTGTTTTTAAAAATCGAGTGTTTTTGGTGCCCGAGGAAGATAACGCGTGATGCCGTGGTCAGAAAAAAAGCTGCCAGGAGCAAAAACATTTTTTTTTCTCAAATGTAATAACGGATGCTAGAATGTGATTCGGGGTGGAATTCCATGTCTAAAAATATTATTATTAGCTGTTTTTAAAAATCGAGTGTTTTTGGTGCCCGAGGAAGAAAACGCGTGATGCCGCGGTCAGAAAAAAAGCTCCCCAGGAGCAAAAAAATTTTTTTTTCTCAAATGTAATAACGGATGCTAGAATGTGATTCGGGGTGGAATTCCATGTCTAAAAATATTATTATTAGCTGTTTTTAAAAATCGAGTGTTTTTGGTGCCCGAGGAAGAAAACGCGTGATGCCGCGGTCAGAAAAAAAGCTGCCCAGGAGCAAAAAATTTTTTTTTTCTCAAATGTAATAACGGATGCTAGAATGTGATTCGGGGTGGAATTCCATGTCTAAAAATATTATTATAAGCTGTTTTTAAAAATCGAGTGTTTTTGGTGCCCGAGGAAGAAAACGCGTGATGCCGCGGTCAGAAAAAAAGCTGCCCAGGAGCAAAAAAAATTTTTTTTCTCAAATGTAATAATGGATGCTAGAATGTGATTCGGGGTGGAATTCCATGTCTAAAAATATTATTATTAGCTGTTTTTAAAAATCGAGTGTTTTTGGTGCCCGAGGAAGAAAACGCGTGATGCCGCGGTCAGAAAAAAAGCTGCCCAGGAGCAAAAAAATTTTTTTTTCTCAAGTGTAATAACGGATGCTAGAATGTGATTCGGGGTGGAATTCCATGTCTAAAAATATTATTATTAGCTGTTTTTAAAAATCGAGTGTTTTTGGTGCCCGAGGAAGAAAACGCGTGATGCCGCGGTCAGAAAAAAAGCTGCCCAGGAGCAAAAAAATTTTTTTTTCTCAAATGTAATAACGGATGCTAGAATGTGATTCGGGGTGGAATTCCATGTCTAAAAATATTATTATTAGCTGTTTTTGAAAATCGAGTGTTTTTGGTGCCCGAGGAAGAAAACGCGTGATGCCGCGGTCAGAAAAAAAGCTGCCCAGGACCAAAAAAATTTTTTTTTCTCAAATGTAATAACGGATGCTAGAATGTGATTCGGGGTGGAATTCCATGTCTAAAAATATTATTATTAGCTGTTTTTAAAAATCGAGTGTTTTTGGTGCCCGAGGAAGAAAACGCGTGATGCCGCGGTCAGAAAAAAAGCTGCCCAGGAGCAAAAAATTTTTTTTTTCTCAAATGTAATAACGGATGCTAGAATGTGATTCGGGGTGGAATTCCATGTCTAAAAATATTATTATTAGCTGTTTTTAAAAATCGAGTGTTTTTGGTGCCCGAGGAAGAAAACGCGTGATGCCGCGGTCAGAAAAAAAGCTGCCCAGGAGCAAAAAATTTTTTTTTTCTCAAATGTAATAACGGATGGTAGAATGTGATTCGGGGTCGAATTCCATATCTAAAAATATTATTATTAGCTGTTTTTAAAAATCGAGTGTTTTTGGTGCCCGAGGAAGAAAACGCGTGATGCCGCGGTCAGAAAAAAAGCTGCCCAGGAGCAAAAAAATTTTTTTTTCTCAAGTGTAATAACGGATGCTAGAATGTGATTCGGGGTGGAATTCCATGTCTAAAAATATTATTATTAGCTGTTTTTAAAAATCGAGTGTTTTTGGTGCCCGAGGAAGAAAACGCGTGATGCCGCGGTCAGAAAAAAAGCTGCCCAGGAGCAAAAAAAATTTTTTTTCTCAAATGTAATAACGGATGCTAGAATGTGATTCGGGGTGGAATTCCATGTCTAAAAATATTATTATTAGCTGTTTTTAAAAATCGAGTGTTTTTGGTGCCCGAGGAAGAAAACGCGTGATGCCGCGGTCAGAAAAAAAGCTGCCCAGGAGCAAAAAATTTTTTTTTTCTCAAATGTAATAACGGATGCTAGAATGTGATTCGGGGTGGAATTCCATGTCTAAAAATATTATTATTAGCTGTTTTTGAAAATCGAGTGTTTTTGGTGCCCGAGGAAGAAAACGCGTGATGCCGCGGTCAGAAAAAAAGCTGCCCAGGAGCAAAAAAAAATTTTTTTACTCATACGTAATAACGGATGCTAGAATGTGATTCGGGGTGGAATTCCATGTCTAAAAATATTATTATTAGCTGTTTTTAAAAATCGAGTGTTTTTGCTGCAGAAGGAAGAAAACGCGTGATGCCGCGGTCAGAAAAAAAGCTGCCCAGGAGCAAAAAAAATTTTTTTTCTCAAATGTAATAACAGATGCTAGAATGTGATTCGGGGTGGAATTCCATGTCTAAAAATATTAGTATAAGCTGTTTTTAAAAATCGAGTGTTTTTGGTGCCCGAGGAAGAAAACGCGTGATGCCGCGGTCAGAAAAAAAGCTGCCCAGGAGCAAAAAAATTTTTTTTTCTCAAATGTAATAATGGATGCTAGAATGTGATTCGGGGTGGAATTCCATGTCTAAAAATATTATTATTAGCTGTTTTTAAAAATCGAGTGTTTTTGGTGCCCGAGGAAGAAAACGCGTGATGCCGCGGTCAGAAAAAAAGCTGCCCAGGAGCAAAAAAATTTTTTTTTCTCAAATGTAATAACGGATGCTAGAATGTGATTCGGGGTGGAATTCCATGTCTAAAAATATTATTATTAGCTGTTTTTAAAAATCGAGTGTTTTTGGTGCCCGAGGAAGAAAACGCGTGATGCCGCGGTCAGAAAAAAAGCTGCCCAGGAGCAAAAAAATTTTTTTTTCTCAAATGTAATAACGGATGCTAGAATGTGATTCGGGGTGGAATTCCATGTCTAAAAATATTATTATTAGCTGTTTTTAAAAATCGAGTGTTTTTGCTGCAGAAGGAAGAAAACGCGTGATGCCGCGGTCAGAAAAAAAGCTGCCCAGGAGCAAAAAAAATTTTTTTTCTCAAATGTAATAACGGATGCTAGAATGTGATTCGGGGTGGAATTCCATGTCTAAAAATATTATTATTAGCTGTTTCTAAAAATCGAGTGTTTTTGGTGCCCGAGGAAGAAAACGCGTGATGCCGCGGTCAGAAAAAAAGCTGCCCAGGAGCAAAAAAATTTTTTTTTCTCAAATGTAATAACGGATGCTAGAATGTGATTCGGGGTCGAATTCCATGTCTAAAAATATTATTATTAGCTGTTTTTAAAAATCGAGTGTTTTTGGTGCCCGAGGAAGAAAACGCGTGATGCCGCGGTCAGAAAAAAAGCTGCCCAGGAGCAAAAAATTTTTTTTTTCTCAAATGTAATAATGGATGCTAGAATGTGATTCGGGGTGGAATTCCATGTCTAAAAATATTATTATAAGCTGTTTTTAAAAATCGAGTGTTTTTGGTGCCCGAGGAAGAAAACGCGTGATGCCGCGGTCAGAAAAAAAGCTGCCCAGGAGCAAAAATATTTTTTTTCTCAAATGTAATAACGGATGCTAGAATATGATTCGGGGTGGAATTCCATGTCTAAAAATATTATTATTAGCTGTTTTTAAAAATCGAGTGTTTTTGGTGCCCGAGGAAGAAAACGCGTGATGCCGCGGTCAGAAAAAAAGCTGCCCAGGAGCAAAAAAAATTTTTTTTCTCAAATGTAATAACGGATGCTAGAATGTGATTCGGGGTGGAATTCCATGTCTAAAAATATTAGTATAAGCTGTTTTTAAAAATCGAGTGTTTTTGGTGCCCGAGGAAGATAACGCGTGATGCCGTGGTCAGAAAAAAAGCTGCCAGGAGCAAAAACATTTTTTTTTCTCAAATGTAATAACGGATGCTAGAATGTGATTCGGGGTGGAATTCCATGTCTAAAAATATTATTATTAGCTGTTTTTAAAAATCGAGTGTTTTTGGTGCCCGAGGAAGAAAACGCGTGATGCCGCGGTCAGAAAAAAAGCTCCCCAGGAGCAAAAAAATTTTTTTTTCTCAAATGTAATAACGGATGCTAGAATGTGATTCGGGGTGGAATTCCATGTCTAAAAATATTATTATTAGCTGTTTTTAAAAATCGAGTGTTTTTGGTGCCCGAGGAAGAAAACGCGTGATGCCGCGGTCAGAAAAAAAGCTGCCCAGGAGCAAAAAAAATTTTTTTTCTCAAATGTAATAACGGATGCTAGAATGTGATTTGGGGTGGAATTCCATGTCTAAAAATATTATTATAAGCTGTTTTTAAAAATCGAGTGTTTTTGGTGCCCGAGGAAGAAAACGCGTGATGCCGTGGTCAGAAAAAAAGCTGCCCAGGAGCAAAAAAATTTTTTTTTCTCAAATGTAATAACGGATGGTAGAATGTGATTCGGGGTCGAATTCCATGTCTAAAAATATTATTATTAGCTGTTTTTAAAAATCGAGTGTTTTTGGTGCCCGAGGAAGAAAACGCGTGATGCCGCGGTCAGAAAAAAAGCTGCCCAGGAGCAAAAAAAATTTTTTTTCTCAAATGTAATAATGGATGCTAGAATGTGATTCGGGGTGGAATTCCATGTCTAAAAATATTATTATTAGCTGTTTTTAAAAATCGAGTGTTTTTGGTGCCCGAGGAAGAAAACGCGTGATGCCGCGGTCAGAAAAAAAGCTGCCCAGGAGCAAAAAAATTTTTTTTTCTCAAATGTAATAACGGATGCTAGAATGTGATTCGGGGTGGAATTCCATGTCTAAAAATATTATTATTAGCTGTTTTTAAAAATCGAGTGTTTTTGGTGCCCGAGGAAGAAAACGCGTGATGCCGCGGTCAGAAAAAAAGCTGCCCAGGAGCAAAAAAATTTTTTTTTCTCAAATGTAATAACGGATGCTAGAATGTGATTCGGGGTGGAATTCCATGTCTAAAAATATTATTATTAGCTGTTTTTGAAAATCGAGTGTTTTTGGTGCCCGAGGAAGAAAACGCGTGATGCCGCGGTCAGAAAAAAAGCTGCCCAGGAGCAAAAAAAAATTTTTTTACTCATACGTAATAACGGATGCTAGAATGTGATTCGGGGTGGAATTCCATGTCTAAAAATATTATTATTAGCTGTTTTTAAAAATCGAGTGTTTTTGCTGCAGAAGGAAGAAAACGCGTGATGCCGCGGTCAGAAAAAAAGCTGCCCAGGAGCAAAAAAAATTTTTTTTCTCAAATGTAATAACGGATGCTAGAATGTGATTCGGGGTGGAATTCCATGTCTAAAAATATTATTATTAGCTGTTTCTAAAAATCGAGTGTTTTTGGTGCCCGAGGAAGAAAACGCGTGATGCCGCGGTCAGAAAAAAAGCTGCCCAGGAGCAAAAAATTTTTTTTTTCTCAAATGTAATAATGGATGCTAGAATGTGATTCGGGGTGGAATTCCATGTCTAAAAATATTATTATAAGCTGTTTTTAAAAATCGAGTGTTTTTGGTGCCCGAGGAAGAAAACGCGTGATGCCGCGGTCAGAAAAAAAGCTGCCCAGGAGCAAAAATTTTTTTTTTCTCAAATGTAATAACGGATGCTAGAATATGATTCGGGGTGGAATTCCATGTCTAAAAATATTATTATTAGCTGTTTTTAAAAATCGAGTGTTTTTGGTGCCCGAGGAAGAAAACGCGTGATGCCGCGGTCAGAAAAAAAGCTGCCCAGGAGCAAAAAAAAATTTTTTTCTCAAATGTAATAACGGATGCTAGAATGTGATTCGGGGTGGAATTCCATGTCTAAAAATATTAGTATAAGCTGTTTTTAAAAATCGATTGTTTTTGGTGCCCGAGGAAGATAACGCGTGATGCCGTGGTCAGAAAAAAAGCTGCCAGGAGCAAAAACATTTTTTTTTCTCAAATGTAATAACGGATGCTAGAATGTGATTCGGGGTGGAATTCCATGTCTAAAAATATTATTATTAGCTGTTTTTAAAAATCGAGTGTTTTTGGTGCCCGAGGAAGAAAACGCGTGATGCCGCGGTCAGAAAAAAAGCTCCCCAGGAGCAAAAAATTTTTTTTTTCTCAAATGTAATAACGGATGCTAGAATGTGATTCGGGGTGGAATTCCATGTCTAAAAATATTATTATTAGCTGTTTTTAAAAATCGAGTGTTTTTGGTGCCCGAGGAAGAAAACGCGTGATGCCGCGGTCAGAAAAAAAGACGCCCAGGAGCAAAAAAAAATTTTTTTCTCAAATGTAATAACGGATGCTAGAATGTGATTCGGGGTGGAATTCCATGTCTAAAAATATTATTATTAGCTGTTTTTAAAAATCGAGTGTTTTTGGTGCCCGAGGAAGAAAACGCGTGATGCCGCGGTCAGAAAAAAAGCTGCCCAGGAGCAAAAAAATTTTTTTTTCTCAAATGTAATAACGGATGCTAGAATGTGATTCGGGGTGGAATTCCATGTCTAAAAATATTATTATTAGCTGTTTTTAAAAATCGAGTGTTTTTGGTGCCCGAGGAAGAAAACGCGTGATGCCGCGGTCAGAAAAAAAGACGCCCAGGAGCAAAAAAAATTTTTTTTCTCAAATGTAATAACGGATGCTAGAATGTGATTTGGGGTGGAATTCCATGTCTAAAAATATTATTATTAGCTGTTTTTAAAAATCGAGTGTTTTTGGTGCCCGAGGAAGGAAACGCGTGATGCCGCGGTCAGAAAAAAAGCTGCCCAGGAGCAAAAAAATTTTTTTTTCTCAAATGTAATAACGGATGCTAGAATGTGATTCGGGGTGGAATTCCATGTCTAAAAATATTATTATTAGCTGTTTTTAAAAATCGAGTGTTTTTGGTGCCCGAGGAAGAAAACGCGTGATGCCGCGGTCAGAAAAAAAGCTGCCCAGGAGCAAAAAAATTTTTTTTTTCTCAAATGTAATAACGGATGCTAGAATGTGATTCGGGGTGGAATTCCATGTCTAAAAATATTATTATAAGCTGTTTTTAAAAATCGAGTGTTTTTGGTGCCCGAGGAAGAAAACGCGTGATGCCGCGGTCAGAAAAAAAGCTGCCCAGGAGCAAAAAAATTTTTTTTTCTCAAATGTAATAACGGATGCTAGAATGTGATTCGGGGTGGAATTCCATGTCTAAAAATATTATTATTAGCTGTTTTTAAAAATCGAGTGTTTTTGGTGCCCGAGGAAGAAAACGCGTGATGCCGCGGTCAGAAAAAAAGCTGCCCAGGAGCAAAAAAATTTTTTTTTCTCAAATGTAATAACGGATGCTAGAATGTGATTCGGGGTGGAATTCCATGTCTAAAAATATTATTATTAGCTGTTTTTAAAAATCGAGTGTTTTTGCTGCAGAAGGAAGAAAACGCGTGATGCCGCGGTCAGAAAAAAAGCTGCCCAGGAGCAAAAAAAATTTTTTTTCTCAAATGTAATAACGGATGCTAGAATGTGATTCGGGGTGGAATTCCATGTCTAAAAATATTATTATTAGCTGTTTCTAAAAATCGAGTGTTTTTGGTGCCCGAGGAAGAAAACGCGTGATGCCGCGGTCAGAAAAAAAGCTGCCCAGGAGCAAAAAAATTTTTTTTTCTCAAATGTAATAACGGATGCTAGAATGTGATTCGGGGTCGAATTCCTTGTCTAAAAATATTATTATTAGCTGTTTTTAAAAATCGAGTGTTTTTGGTGCCCGAGGAAGAAAACGCGTGATGCCGCGGTCAGAAAAAAAGCTGCCCAGGAGCAAAAAATTTTTTTTTTCTCAAATGTAATAATGGATGCTAGAATGTGATTCGGGGTGGAATTCCATGTCTAAAAATATTATTATAAGCTGTTTTTAAAAATCGAGTGTTTTTGGTGCCCGAGGAAGAAAACGCGTGATGCCGCGGTCAGAAAAAAAGCTGCCCAGGAGCAAAAATTTTTTTTTTCTCAAATGTAATAACGGATGCTAGAATATGATTCGGGGTGGAATTCCATGTCTAAAAATATTATTATTAGCTGTTTTTAAAAATCGAGTGTTTTTGGTGCCCGAGGAAGAAAACGCGTGATGCCGCGGTCAGAAAAAAAGCTGCCCAGGAGCAAAAAAAATTTTTTTTCTCAAATGTAATAACGGATGCTAGAATGTGATTCGGGGTGGAATTCCATGTCTAAAAATATTAGTATAAGCTGTTTTTAAAAATCGAGTGTTTTTGGTGCCCGAGGAAGATAACGCGTGATGCCGTGGTCAGAAAAAAAGCTGCCAGGAGCAAAAACATTTTTTTTTCTCAAATGTAATAACGGATGCTAGAATGTGATTCGGGGTGGAATTCCATGTCTAAAAATATTATTATTAGCTGTTTTTAAAAATCGAGTGTTTTTGGTGCCCGAGGAAGAAAACGCGTGATGCCGCGGTCAGAAAAAAAGCTCCCCAGGAGCAAAAAAATTTTTTTTTCTCAAATGTAATAACGGATGCTAGAATGTGATTCGGGGTGGAATTCCATGTCTAAAAATATTATTATTAGCTGTTTTTAAAAATCGAGTGTTTTTGGTGCCCGAGGAAGAAAACGCGTGATGCCGCGGTCAGAAAAAAAGCTGCCCAGGAGCAAAAAAAATTTTTTTTCTCAAATGTAATAACGGATGCTAGAATGTGATTTGGGGTGGAATTCCATGTCTAAAAATATTATTATAAGCTGTTTTTAAAAATCGAGTGTTTTTGGTGCCCGAGGAAGAAAACGCGTGATGCCGCGGTCAGAAAAAAAGCTGCCCAGGAGCAAAAAATTTTTTTTTTCTCAAATGTAATAACGGATGGTAGAATGTGATTCGGGGTCGAATTCCATGTCTAAAAATATTATTATTAGCTGTTTTTAAAAATCGAGTGTTTTTGGTGCCCGAGGAAGAAAACGCGTGATGCCGCGGTCAGAAAAAAAGCTGCCCAGGAGCAAAAAAAATTTTTTTTCTCAAATGTAATAATGGATGCTAGAATGTGATTCGGGGTGGAATTCCATGTCTAAAAATATTATTATTAGCTGTTTTTAAAAATAGAGTGTTTTTGGTGCCCGAGGAAGAAAACGCGTGATGCCGCGGTCAGAAAAAAAGCTGCCCAGGAGCAAAAAAATTTTTTTTTCTCAAATGTAATAACGGATGCTAGAATGTGATTCGGGGTGGAATTCCATGTCTAAAAATATTATTATTAGCTGTTTTTAAAAATCGAGTGTTTTTGGTGCCCGAGGAAGAAAACGCGTGATGCCGCGGTCAGAAAAAAAGCTGCCCAGGAGCAAAAAAATTTTTTTTTCTCAAATGTAATAACGGATGCTAGAATGTGATTCGGGGTGGAATTCCATGTCTAAAAATATTATTATTAGCTGTTTTTGAAAATCGAGTGTTTTTGGTGCCCGAGGAAGAAAACGCGTGATGCCGCGGTCAGAAAAAAAGCTGCCCAGGAGCAAAAAAAAATTTTTTTACTCATACGTAATAACGGATGCTAGAATGTGATTCGGGGTGGAATTCCATGTCTAAAAATATTATTATTAGCTGTTTTTAAAAATCGAGTGTTTTTGCTGCAGAAGGAAGAAAACGCGTGATGCCGCGGTCAGAAAAAAAGCTGCCCAGGAGCAAAAAAAATTTTTTTTCTCAAATGTAATAACGGATGCTAGAATGTGATTCGGGGTGGAATTCCATGTCTAAAAATATTATTATTAGCTGTTTCTAAAAATCGAGTGTTTTTGGTGCCCGAGGAAGAAAACGCGTGATGCCGCGGTCAGAAAAAAAGCTGCCCAGGAGCAAAAAATTTTTTTTTTCTCAAATGTAATAATGGATGCTAGAATGTGATTCGGGGTGGAATTCCATGTCTAAAAATATTATTATAAGCTGTTTTTAAAAATCGAGTGTTTTTGGTGCCCGAGGAAGAAAACGCGTGATGCCGCGGTCAGAAAAAAAGCTGCCCAGGAGCAAAAATTTTTTTTTTCTCAAATGTAATAACGGATGCTAGAATATGATTCGGGGTGGAATTCCATGTCTAAAAATATTATTATTAGCTGTTTTTAAAAATCGAGTGTTTTTGGTGCCCGAGGAAGAAAACGCGTGATGCCGCGGTCAGAAAAAAAGCTGCCCAGGAGCAAAAAAAAATTTTTTTCTCAAATGTAATAACGGATGCTAGAATGTGATTCGGGGTGGAATTCCATGTCTAAAAATATTAGTATAAGCTGTTTTTAAAAATCGATTGTTTTTGGTGCCCGAGGAAGATAACGCGTGATGCCGTGGTCAGAAAAAAAGCTGCCAGGAGCAAAAACATTTTTTTTTCTCAAATGTAATAACGGATGCTAGAATGTGATTCGGGGTGGAATTCCATGTCTAAAAATATTATTATTAGCTGTTTTTAAAAATCGAGTGTTTTTGGTGCCCGAGGAAGAAAACGCGTGATGCCGCGGTCAGAAAAAAAGCTCCCCAGGAGCAAAAAAATTTTTTTTTCTCAAATGTAATAACGGATGCTAGAATGTGATTCGGGGTGGAATTCCATGTCTAAAAATATTATTATTAGCTGTTTTTAAAAATCGAGTGTTTTTGGTGCCCGAGGAAGAAAACGCGTGATGCCGCGGTCAGAAAAAAAGACGCCCAGGAGCAAAAAAAAATTTTTTTCTCAAATGTAATAACGGATGCTAGAATGTGATTTGGGGTGGAATTCCATGTCTAAAAATATTATTATTAGCTGTTTTTAAAAATCGAGTGTTTTTGGTGCCCGAGGAAGGAAACGCGTGATGCCGCGGTCAGAAAAAAAGCTGCCCAGGAGCAAAAAAATTTTTTTTTCTCAAATGTAATAACGGATGCTAGAATGTGATTCGGGGTGGAATTCCATGTCTAAAAATATTATTATTAGCTGTTTTTAAAAATCGAGTGTTTTTGGTGCCCGAGGAAGAAAACGCGTGATGCCGCGGTCAGAAAAAAAGACGCCCAGGAGCAAAAAAAAATTTTTTTCTCAAATGTAATAACGGATGCTAGAATGTGATTTGGGGTGGAATTCCATGTCTAAAAATATTATTATTAGCTGTTTTTAAAAATCGAGTGTTTTTGGTGCCCGAGGAAGGAAACGCGTGATGCCGCGGTCAGAAAAAAAGCTGCCCAGGAGCAAAAAAAATTTTTTTTCTCAAATGTAATAACGGATGCTAGAATGTGATTCGGGGTGGAATTCCATGTCTAAAAATATTATTATTAGCTGTTTTTAAAAATCGAGTGTTTTTGGTGCCCGAGGAAGAAAACGCGTGATGCCGCGGTCAGAAAAAAAGACGCCCAGGAGCAAAAAAAAATTTTTTTCTCAAATGTAATAACGGATGCTAGAATGTGATTTGGGGTGGAATTCCATGTCTAAAAATATTATTATTAGCTGTTTTTAAAAATCGAGTGTTTTTGGTGCCCGAGGAAGAAAACGCGTGATGCCGCGGTCAGAAAAAAAGCTGCCCAGGAGCAAAAAAATTTTTTTTTCTCAAATGTAATAACGGATGCTAGAATGTGATTCGGGGTGGAATTCCATGTCTAAAAATATTATTATTAGCTGTTTTTAAAAATCGAGTGTTTTTGGTGCCCGAGGAAGAAAACGCGTGATGCCGCGGTCAGAAAAAAAGACGCCCAGGAGCAAAAAAAAATTTTTTTCTCAAATGTAATAACGGATGCTAGAATGTGATTTGGGGTGGAATTCCATGTCTAAAAATATTATTATTAGCTGTTTTTAAAAATCGAGTGTTTTTGGTGCCCGAGGAAGAAAACGCGTGATGCCGCGGTCAGAAAAAAAGCTGCCCAGGAGCAAAAAAATTTTTTTTTCTCAAATGTAATAACGGATGCTAGAATGTGATTCGGGGTGGAATTCCATGTCTAAAAATATTATTATTAGCTGTTTTTAAAAATCGAGTGTTTTTGGTGCCCGAGGAAGAAAACGCGTGATGCCGCGGTCAGAAAAAAAGCTGCCCAGGAGCAAAAAAATTTTTTTTTCTCAAATGTAATAATGGATGCTAGAATGTGATTCGGGGTGGAATTCCATGTCTAAAAATATTATTATTAGCTGTTTTTAAAAATCGAGTGTTTTTGGTGCCCGAGGAAGGAAACGCGTGATGCCGCGGTCAGAAAAAAAGCTGCCCAGGAGCAAAAAAATTTTTTTTTCTCAAATGTAATAACGGATGCTAGAATGTGATTCGGGGTGGAATTCCATGTCTAAAAATATTATTATTAGCTGTTTTTAAAAATCGAGTGTTTTTGGTGCCCGAGGAAGAAAACGCGTGATGCCGCGGTCAGAAAAAAAGACGCCCAGGAGCAAAAAAAAATTTTTTTCTCAAATGTAATAACGGATGCTAGAATGTGATTTGGGGTGGAATTCCATGTCTAAAAATATTATTATTAGCTGTTTTTAAAAATCGAGTGTTTTTGGTGCCCGAGGAAGGAAACGCGTGATGCCGCGGTCAGAAAAAAAGCTGCCCAGGAGCAAAAAAATTTTTTTTTCTCAAATGTAATAACGGATGCTAGAATGTGATTCGGGGTGGAATTCCATGTCTAAAAATATTATTATTAGCTGTTTTTAAAAATCGAGTGTTTTTGGTGCCCGAGGAAGAAAACGCGTGATGCCGCGGTCAGAAAAAAAGCTGCCCAGGAGCAAAAAAATTTTTTTTTCTCAAATGTAATAATGGATGCTAGAATGTGATTCGGGGTGGAATTCCATGTCTAAAAATATTATTATAAGCTGTTTTTAAAAATCGAGTGTTTTTGGTGCCCGAGGAAGAAAACGCGTGATGCCGCGGTCAGAAAAAAAGCTGCCCAGGAGCAAAAATTTTTTTTTTCTCAAATGTAATAACGGATGCTAGAATATGATTCGGGGTGGAATTCCATGTCTAAAAATATTATTATTAGCTGTTTTTAAAAATCGAGTGTTTTTGGTGCCCGAGGAAGAAAACGCGTGATGCCGCGGTCAGAAAAAAAGCTGCCCAGGAGCAAAAAAAATTTTTTTTCTCAAATGTAATAACGGATGCTAGAATGTGATGCGGGGTGGAATTCCATGTCTAAAAATATTAGTATAAGCTGTTTTTAAAAATCGAGTGTTTTTGGTGCCCGAGGAAGATAACGCGTGATGCCGTGGTCAGAAAAAAAGCTGCCAGGAGCAAAAACATTTTTTTTTCTCAAATGTAATAACGGATGCTAGAATGTGATTCGGGGTGGAATTCCATGTCTAAAAATATTATTATTAGCTGTTTTTAAAAATCGAGTGTTTTTGGTGCCCGAGGAAGAAAACGCGTGATGCCGCGGTCAGAAAAAAAGCTCCCCAGGAGCAAAAAATTTTTTTTTTCTCAAATGTAATAACGGATGCTAGAATGTGATTCGGGGTGGAATTCCATGTCTAAAAATATTATTATTAGCTGTTTTTAAAAATCGAGTGTTTTTGGTGCCCGAGGAAGAAAACGCGTGATGCCGCGGTCAGAAAAAAAGACGCCCAGGAGCAAAAAAAAATTTTTTTCTCAAATGTAATAACGGATGCTAGAATGTGATTTGGGGTGGAATTCCATGTCTAAAAATATTATTATTAGCTGTTTTTAAAAATCGAGTGTTTTTGGTGCCCGAGGAAGGAAACGCGTGATGCCGCGGTCAGAAAAAAAGCTGCCCAGGAGCAAAAAAATTTTTTTTTCTCAAATGTAATAACGGATGCTAGAATGTGATTCGGGGTGGAATTCCATGTCTAAAAATATTATTATTAGCTGTTTTTAAAAATCGAGTGTTTTTGGTGCCCGAGGAAGAAAACGCGTGATGCCGCGGTCAGAAAAAAAGACGCCCAGGAGCAAAAAAAAATTTTTTTCTCAAATGTAATAACGGATGCTAGAATGTGATTTGGGGTGGAATTCCATGTCTAAAAATATTATTATTAGCTGTTTTTAAAAATCGAGTGTTTTTGGTGCCCGAGGAAGGAAACGCGTGATGCCGCGGTCAGAAAAAAAGCTGCCCAGGAGCAAAAAAAATTTTTTTTCTCAAATGTAATAACGGATGCTAGAATGTGATTCGGGGTGGAATTCCATGTCTAAAAATATTATTATTAGCTGTTTTTAAAAATCGAGTGTTTTTGGTGCCCGAGGAAGAAAACGCGTGATGCCGCGGTCAGAAAAAAAGACGCCCAGGAGCAAAAAAAAATTTTTTTCTCAAATGTAATAACGGATGCTAGAATGTGATTTGGGGTGGAATTCCATGTCTAAAAATATTATTATTAGCTGTTTTTAAAAATCGAGTGTTTTTGGTGCCCGAGGAAGAAAACGCGTGATGCCGCGGTCAGAAAAAAAGCTGCCCAGGAGCAAAAAAATTTTTTTTTCTCAAATGTAATAACGGATGCTAGAATGTGATTCGGGGTGGAATTCCATGTCTAAAAATATTATTATTAGCTGTTTTTAAAAATCGAGTGTTTTTGGTGCCCGAGGAAGAAAACGCGTGATGCCGCGGTCAGAAAAAAAGACGCCCAGGAGCAAAAAAAAATTTTTTTCTCAAATGTAATAACGGATGCTAGAATGTGATTTGGGGTGGAATTCCATGTCTAAAAATATTATTATTAGCTGTTTTTAAAAATCGAGTGTTTTTGGTGCCCGAGGAAGAAAACGCGTGATGCCGCGGTCAGAAAAAAAGCTGCCCAGGAGCAAAAAAATTTTTTTTTCTCAAATGTAATAACGGATGCTAGAATGTGATTCGGGGTGGAATTCCATGTCTAAAAATATTATTATTAGCTGTTTTTAAAAATCGAGTGTTTTTGGTGCCCGAGGAAGAAAACGCGTGATGCCGCGGTCAGAAAAAAAGCTGCCCAGGAGCAAAAAAATTTTTTTTTCTCAAATGTAATAATGGATGCTAGAATGTGATTCGGGGTGGAATTCCATGTCTAAAAATATTATTATTAGCTGTTTTTAAAAATCGAGTGTTTTTGGTGCCCGAGGAAGGAAACGCGTGATGCCGCGGTCAGAAAAAAAGCTGCCCAGGAGCAAAAAAATTTTTTTTTCTCAAATGTAATAACGGATGCTAGAATGTGATTCGGGGTGGAATTCCATGTCTAAAAATATTATTATTAGCTGTTTTTAAAAATCGAGTGTTTTTGGTGCCCGAGGAAGAAAACGCGTGATGCCGCGGTCAGAAAAAAAGACGCCCAGGAGCAAAAAAAAATTTTTTTCTCAAATGTAATAACGGATGCTAGAATGTGATTTGGGGTGGAATTCCATGTCTAAAAATATTATTATTAGCTGTTTTTAAAAATCGAGTGTTTTTGGTGCCCGAGGAAGGAAACGCGTGATGCCGCGGTCAGAAAAAAAGCTGCCCAGGAGCAAAAAAATTTTTTTTTCTCAAATGTAATAACGGATGCTAGAATGTGATTCGGGGTGGAATTCCATGTCTAAAAATATTATTATTAGCTGTTTTTAAAAATCGAGTGTTTTTGGTGCCCGAGGAAGAAAACGCGTGATGCCGCGGTCAGAAAAAAAGCTGCCCAGGAGCAAAAAAATTTTTTTTTCTCAAATGTAATAATGGATGCTAGAATGTGATTCGGGGTGGAATTCCATGTCTAAAAATATTATTATAAGCTGTTTTTAAAAATCGAGTGTTTTTGGTGCCCGAGGAAGAAAACGCGTGATGCCGCGGTCAGAAAAAAAGCTGCCCAGGAGCAAAAATTTTTTTTTTCTCAAATGTAATAACGGATGCTAGAATATGATTCGGGGTGGAATTCCATGTCTAAAAATATTATTATTAGCTGTTTTTAAAAATCGAGTGTTTTTGGTGCCCGAGGAAGAAAACGCGTGATGCCGCGGTCAGAAAAAAAGCTGCCCAGGAGCAAAAAAAATTTTTTTTCTCAAATGTAATAACGGATGCTAGAATGTGATGCGGGGTGGAATTCCATGTCTAAAAATATTAGTATAAGCTGTTTTTAAAAATCGAGTGTTTTTGGTGCCCGAGGAAGATAACGCGTGATGCCGTGGTCAGAAAAAAAGCTGCCAGGAGCAAAAACATTTTTTTTTCTCAAATGTAATAACGGATGCTAGAATGTGATTCGGGGTGGAATTCCATGTCTAAAAATATTATTATTAGCTGTTTTTAAAAATCGAGTGTTTTTGGTGCCCGAGGAAGAAAACGCGTGATGCCGCGGTCAGAAAAAAAGCTGCCCAGGAGCAAAAAAATTTTTTTTTCTCAAATGTAATAACGGATGCTAGAATGTGATTCGGGGTGGAATTCCATGTCTAAAAATATTATTATTAGCTGTTTTTAAAAATCGAGTGTTTTTGGTGCCCGAGGAAGAAAACGCGTGATGCCGCGGTCAGAAAAAAAGCTGCCCAGGAGCAAAAAAATTTTTTTTTCTCAAATGTAATAACGGATGCTAGAATGTGATTCGGGGTGGAATTCCATGTCTAAAAATATTATTATTAGCTGTTTTTAAAAATCGAGTGTTTTTGGTGCCCGAGGAAGAAAACGCGTGATGCCGCGGTCAGAAAAAAAGCTGCCCAGGAGCAAAAAAAATTTTTTTTCTCAAATGTAATAACGGATGCTAGAATGTGATTCGGGGTGGAATTCCATGTCTAAAAATATTATTATTAGCTGTTTTTGAAAATCGAGTGTTTTTGGTGCCCGAGGAAGAAAACGCGTGATGCCGCGGTCAGAAAAAAAGCTGCCCAGGAGCAAAAAAAAATTTTTTTACTCATACGTAATAACGGATGCTAGAATGTGATTCGGGGTGGAATTCCATGTCTAAAAATATTATTATTAGCTGTTTTTAAAAATCGAGTGTTTTTGCTGCAGAAGGAAGAAAACGCGTGATGCCGCGGTCAGAAAAAAAGCTGCCCAGGAGCAAAAAAAATTTTTTTTCTCAAATGTAATAACGGATGCTAGAATGTGATTCGGGGTGGAATTCCATGTCTAAAAATATTATTATTAGCTGTTTCTTAAAATCGAGTGTTTTTGGTGCCCGAGGAAGAAAACGCGTGATGCCGCGGTCAGAAAAAAAGCTGCCCAGGAGCAAAAAAATTTTTTTTTCTCAAATGTAATAACGGATGCTAGAATGTGATTCGGGGTCGAATTCCATGTCTAAAAATATTATTATTAGCTGTTTTTAAAAATCGAGTGTTTTTGCTGCCCGAGGAAGAAAACGCGTGATGCCGCGGTCAGAAGAAAAGCTGCCCAGGAGCAAAAAAATTTTTTTTTACTCATATGTAATAACGGATGCTAGAATGTGATTCGGGGTGGAATTCCATGTCTAAAAATATTATTATTAGCTGTTTCTTAAAATCGAGTGTTTTTGGTGCCCGAGGAAGAAAACGCGTGATGCCGCGGTCAGAAAAAAAGCTGCCCAGGAGCAAAAATTTTTTTTTTTCTCAAATGTAATAACTGATGCTAGAATGTGATTCGGGGTGGAATTCCATGTCTAAAAATATTATTATTAGCTGTTTTTAAAAATCGAGTGTTTTTGCTGCCCGAGGAAGAAAACGCGTGATGCCGCGGTCAGAAGAAAAGCTGCCCAGGAGCAAAAAAATTTTTTTTTACTCATATGTAATAACGGATGCTAGAATGTGATTCGGGGTGGAATTCCATGTCTAAAAATATTATTATTAGCTGTTTTTAAAAATCGAGTGTTTTTGCTGCCCAAGGAAGAAAACACGTGATGCCGCGGTCAGAAAAAAAGCTGCCCAGGAGCAAAAAAATTTTTTTTTCTCAAATGTAATAACGGATGCTAGAATGTGATTCGGGGTCGAATTCCATGTCTAAAAATATTATTATTAGCTGTTTTTAAAAATCGAGTGTTTTTGGTGCCCGAGGAAGAAAACGCGTGATGCCGCGGTCAGAAAAAAAGCTGCCCAGGAGCAAAAAAAATTTTTTTTCTCAAATGTAATAACGGATGCTAGAATGTGATTCGGGGTGGAATTCCATGTCTAAAAATATTATTCTTACCTGTTTTTAAAAATCGAGTGTTTTTGGTGCCAGAGGAAGAAAACGCGTGATGCCGCGGTCAGAAAAAAAGCTGCCCAGGAGCAAAAATTTTTTTTTTTCTCAAATGTAATAACTGATGCTAGAATGTGATTCGGGGTGGAATTCCATGTCTAAAAATATTATTATTAGCTGTTTTTAAAAATCGAGTGTTTTTGCTGCCCGAGGAAGAAAACGCGTGATGCCGCGGTCAGAAGAAAAGCAGCCCAGGAGCAAAAAAAATTTTTTTTACTCATATGTAATAACGGATGCTAGAATGTGATTCGGGGTGGAATTCCATGTCTAAAAATATTATTATTAGCTGTTTTTAAAAATCGAGTGTTTTTGCTGCCCAAGGAAGAAAACGCGTGATGCCGCGGTCAGAAAAAAAGCTGCCCAGGAGCAAAAAAAATTTTTTTTCTCAAATGTAATAACGGATGCTAGAATGTGATTCGGAGTCGAATTCCATGTCTAAAAATATTATTATTAGCTGTTTTTAAAAATCGAGTGTTTTTGGTGCCCGAGGAAGAAAACGCGTGATGCCGCGGTCAGAAAAAAAGCTGCCCAGGAGCAAAAAAATTTTTTTTTCTCAAATGTAATAACGGATGCTAGAATGTGATTCGGGGTGGAATTCCATGTCTAAAAATATTAGTATAAGCTGTTTTTAAAAATCGAGTGTTTTTGGTGCCCGAGGAAGATAACGCGTGATGCCGCGGTCAGAAAAAAAGCTGCCCAGGAGCAAAAAAAATTTTTTTTCTCAAATGTAATAACGGATGCTAGAATGTGATTCGGGGTGGAATTCCATGTCTAAAAATATTATTATTAGCTGTTTTTAAAATCGAGTGTTTTTGGTGCCCGAGGAAGAAAACGCGTGATGCCGCGGTCAGAAAAAAAGCTGCCCAGGAGCAAAAAATTTTTTTTTTCTCAAATGTAATAACTGATGCTAGAATGTGATTCGGGGTGGAATTCCATGTCTAAAAATATTATTATTAGCTGTTTTTAAAAATCGAGTGTTTTTGGTGCCCGAGGAAGAAAACGCGTGATGCCGCGGTAAGAAAAAAAGCTGCCCAGGAGCAAAAAAATTTTTTTTTACTCATATGTAATAACGGATGCTAGAATGTGATTCGGGGTGGAATTCCATGTCTAAAAATATTATTATTAGCTGTTTTTAAAAATCGAGTGTTTTTGCTGCCCAAGGAAGAAAACGCGTGATGCCGCGGTCAGAAAAAAAGCTGCCCAGGAGCAAAAAAAAATTTTTTTCTCAAATGTAATAACGGATGCTAGAATGTGATTCGGGGTCGAATTCCATGTCTAAAAATATTATTATTAGCTGTTTTTAAAAATCGAGTGTTTTTGGTGCCCGAGGAAGAAAACGCGTGATGCCGCGGTCAGAAAAAAAGCTGCCCAGGAGCAAAAAAATTTTTTTTTCTCAAATGTAATAACGGATGCTAGAATGTGATTCGGGGTGGAATTCCATGTCTAAAAATATTATTATTAGCTGTTTTTAAAAATCGAGTGTTTTTGGTGCCCGAGGAAGAAAACGCGTGATGCCGCGGTCAGAAAAAAAGCTGCCCAGGAGCAAAAAAATTTTTTTTTCTCAAATGTAATAACGGATGCTAGAATGTGATTCGGGGTGGAATTCCATGTCTAAAAATATTATTATTAGCTGTTTTTAAAAATCGAGTGTTTTTGGTGCCCGAGGAAGAAAACGCGTGATGCCGCGGTCAGAAAAAAAGCTGCCCAGGAGCAAAAAAAATTTTTTTTACTCATATGTAATAACGGATGCTAGAATGTGATTCGGGGTGGAATTCCATGTCTAAAAATATTATTATTAGCTGTTTTTAAAAATCGAGTGTTTTTGCTGCCCAAGGAAGAAAACGCGTGATGCCGCGGTCAGAAAAAAAGCTGCCCAGGAGCAAAAAAAATTTTTTTTCTCAAATGTAATAACGGATGCTAGAATGTGATTCGGGGTGGAATGCCATGTCTAAAAATATTATTATTAGCTGTTTTTAAAAATCGAGTGTTTTTGGTGCCCGAGGAAGAAAACGCGTGATGCCGCGGTCAGAAAAAAAGCTGCCCAGGAGCAAAAAAAATTTTTTCCCTCAAATGTAATAACGGATGCTAGAATGTGATTCGGGGTGGAATTCCATGTCTAAAAATATTATTATAAGCTGTTTTTAAAAATCGAGTGTTTTTGGTGCCCGAGGAAGAAAACGCGTGATGCCGCGGTCAGAAAAAAAGCTGCCCAGGAGCAAAAAAATTTTTTTTTCTCAAATGTAATAACGGATGCTAGAATGTGATTCGGGGTGGAATTCCATGTCTAAAAATATTATTATAAGCTGTTTTTAAAAATCGAGTGTTTTTGGTGCCCGAGGAAGAAAACGCGTGATGTAGCGGTCAGAAAAAAAGCTGCCCAGGAGCAAAAAAAATTTTTTTTCTCAAATGTAATAACGGATGCTAGAATGTGATTCGGGGTGGAATTCCATGTCTAAAAATATTATTATAAGCTGTTTTTAAAAATCGAGTGTTTTTGGTGCCCGAGGAAGAAAACGCGTGATGCCGCGGTCAGAAAAAAAGCTGCCCAGGAGCAAAAAAAATTTTTTCCCTCAAATGTAATAACGGATGCTAGAATGTGATTCGGGGTGGAATTCCATGTCTAAAAATATTATTATTAGCTGTTTTTAAAAATCGAGTGTTTTTGGTGCCAGAGGAAGAAAACGCGTGATGCCGCGGTCAGAAAAAAAGCTGCCCAGGAGCAAAAATTTTTTTTTCTCAAATGTAATAACGGATGCTAGAATGTGATTCGGGGTGGAATTCCATGTCTAAAAATATTATTATTAGCTGTTTTTAAAAATCGAGTGTTTTTGGTGCCCGAGGAAGAAAACGCGTGATGCCGCGGTCAGAAAAAAAGCTGCCCAGGAGCAAAAAAATTTTTTTTTCTCAAATGTAATAACGGATGCTAGAATGTGATTCGGGGTGCAATTCCATGTCTAAAAATATTATTATTAGCTGTTTTTAAAAATCGAGTGTTTTTGGTGCCCGAGGAAGAAAACGCGTGATGCCGCGGTCAGAAAAAAAGCTGCCGAGGAGCAAAAAAATTTTTTTTTCTCAAATGTAATAACGGATGCTAGAATGTGATTCGGGGTGGAATTCCATGTCTAAAAATATTATTATTAGCTGTTTTTAAAAATCGAGTGTTTTTGGTGCCCGAGGAAGAAAACGCGTGATGCCGCGGTCAGAAAAAAAGCTGCCGAGGAGCAAAAAAATTTTTTTTTCTCAAATGTAATAACGGATGCTAGAATGTGATTCGGGGTGGAATTCCATGTCTAAATATATTATTATAAGCTGTTTTTAAAAATCGAGTGTTTTTGGTGCCCGAGGAAGAAAACGCGTGATGCCGCGGTCAGAAAAAAAGCTGCCCAGGAGCAAAAAATTTTTTTTTTCTGAAATGTAATAACGGATGCTAGAATGTGATTCGGGGTGGAATTCCATGTCTAAAAATATTATTATAAGCTGATTTTAAAAATCGAGTGTTTTTGGTGCCCGAGGAAGAAAACGTGTGATGCCGCAATCAGAAAAAAAGCTGCCCAGGAGCAAAAAATTTTTTTTTCCTCAAATGTAATAACGGATGCTAGAATGTGATTCGGGGTGGAATTCTATGTCTAAAAATATTATTATTAGCTGTTTTTAAAAATCGAGTGTTTTTGGTGCCCGAGGAAGGAAACGCGTGATGCCGCGGTCAGAAAAAAAGCTGCCCAGGAGCAAAAAAAATTTTTTTTCTCAAATGTAATAACGGATGCTAGAATGTGATTCGGGGTGGAATTCCATGTCTAAAAATATTATTATTAGCTGTTTTTAAAAATCGAGTGTTTTTGGTGCCCGAGGAAGAAAACGCGTGATGCCGCGGTCAGAAAAAAAGCTGCCCAGGAGCAAAAAAATTTTTTTTTCTCAAATGTAATAACGGATGCTAGAATGTGATTCGGGGTGGAATTCCATGTCTAAAAATATTATTATTAGCTGTTTTTAAAAATCGAGTGTTTTTGGTGCCAGAGGAAGAAAACGCGTGATGCCGCGGTCAGAAAAAAAGCTGCCCAGGAGCAAAAATTTTTTTTTCTCAAATGTAATAACGGATGCTAGAATGTGATTCGGGGTGGAATTCCATGTCTAAAAATATTATTATTAGCTGTTTTTAAAAATCGAGTGTTTTTGGTGCCCGAGGAAGAAAACGCGTGATGCCGCGGTCAGAAAAAAAGCTGCCCAGGAGCAAAAAAATTTTTTTTTCTCAAATGTAATAACGGATGCTAGAATGTGATTCGGGGTGCAATTCCATGTCTAAAAATATTATTATTAGCTGTTTTTAAAAATCGAGTGTTTTTGGTGCCCGAGGAAGAAAACGCGTGATGCCGCGGTCAGAAAAAAAGCTGCCGAGGAGCAAAAAAATTTTTTTTTCTCAAATGTAATAACGGATGCTAGAATGTGATTCGGGGTGGAATTCCATGTCTAAAAATATTATTATTAGCTGTTTTTAAAAATCGAGTGTTTTTGGTGCCCGAGGAAGAAAACGCGTGATGCCGCGGTCAGAAAAAAAGCTGCCGAGGAGCAAAAAAATTTTTTTTTCTCAAATGTAATAACGGATGCTAGAATGTGATTCGGGGTGGAATTCCATGTCTAAATATATTATTATAAGCTGTTTTTAAAAATCGAGTGTTTTTGGTGCCCGAGGAAGAAAACGCGTGATGCCGCGGTCAGAAAAAAAGCTGCCCAGGAGCAAAAAATTTTTTTTTTCTGAAATGTAATAACGGATGCTAGAATGTGATTCGGGGTGGAATTCCATGTCTAAAAATATTATTATAAGCTGATTTTAAAAATCGAGTGTTTTTGGTGCCCGAGGAAGAAAACGTGTGATGCCGCAATCAGAAAAAAAGCTGCCCAGGAGCAAAAAATTTTTTTTTCCTCAAATGTAATAACGGATGCTAGAATGTGATTCGGGGTGGAATTCTATGTCTAAAAATATTATTATTAGCTGTTTTTAAAAATCGAGTGTTTTTGGTGCCCGAGGAAGGAAACGCGTGATGCCGCGGTCAGAAAAAAAGCTGCCCAGGAGCAAAAAAAATTTTTTTTCTCAAATGTAATAACGGATGCTAGAATGTGATTCGGGGTGGAATTCCATGTCTAAAAATATTATTATTAGCTGTTTTTAAAAATCGAGTGTTTTTGGTGCCCGAGGAAGAAAACGCGTGATGCCGCGGTCAGAAAAAAAGCTGCCCAGGAGCAAAAAAATTTTTTTTTCTCAAATGTAATAACGGATGCTAGAATGTGATTCGGGGTGGAATTCCATGTCTAAAAATATTATTATTAGCTGTTTTTAAAAATCGAGTGTTTTTGGTGCCAGAGGAAGAAAACGCGTGATGCCGCGGTCAGAAAAAAAGCTGCCCAGGAGCAAAAATTTTTTTTTTTCTCAAATGTAATAACTGATGCTAGAATGTGATTCGGGGTGGAATTCCATGTCTAAAAATATTATTATTAGCTGTTTTTAAAAATCGAGTGTTTTTGCTGCCCGAGGAAGAAAACGCGTGATGCCGCGGTCAGAAGAAAAGCTGCCCAGGAGCAAAAAAAATTTTTTTTACTCATATGTAATAACGGATGCTAGAATGTGATTCGGGGTGGAATTCCATGTCTAAAAATATTATTATTAGCTGTTTTTAAAAATCGAGTGTTTTTGCTGCCCAAGGAAGAAAACACGTGATGCCGCGGTCAGAAAAAAAGCTGCCCAGGAGCAAAAAAATTTTTTTTTCTCAAATGTAATAACGGATGCTAGAATGTGATTCGGGGTCGAATTCCATGTCTAAAAATATTATTATTAGCTGTTTTTAAAAATCGAGTGTTTTTGGTGCCCGAGGAAGAAAACGCGTGATGCCGCGGTCAGAAAAAAAGCTGCCCAGGAGCAAAAAAAATTTTTTTTCTCAAATGTAATAACGGATGCTAGAATGTGATTCGGGGTGGAATTCCATGTCTAAAAATATTATTCTTACCTGTTTTTAAAAATCGAGTGTTTTTGGTGCCAGAGGAAGAAAACGCGTGATGCCGCGGTCAGAAAAAAAGCTGCCCAGGAGCAAAAAATTTTTTTTTTCTCAAATGTAATAACTGATGCTAGAATGTGATTCGGGGTGGAATTCCATGTCTAAAAATATTATTATTAGCTGTTTTTAAAAACCGAGTGTTTTTGCTGCCCGAGGAAGAAAACGCGTGATGCCGCGGTCAGAAGAAAAGCAGCCCAGGAGCAAAAAAAATTTTTTTTACTCATATGTAATAACAGATGCTAGAATGTGATTCGGGGTGGAATTCCATGTCTAAAAATATTATTATTAGCTGTTTTTAAAAATCGAGTGTTTTTGCTGCCCAAGGAAGAAAACACGTGATGCCGCGGTCAGAAAAAAAGCTGCCCAGGAGCAAAAAAAATTTTTTTTCTCAAATGTAATAACGGATGCTAGAATGTGATTCGGGGTCGAATTCCATGTCTAAAAATATTATTATTAGCTGTTTTTAAAAATCGAGTGTTTTTGGTGCCCGAGGAAGAAAACGCGTGATGCCGCGGTCAGAAAAAAAGCTGCCCAGGAGCAAAAAAAATTTTTTTTCTCAAATGTAATAACGGATGCTAGAATGTGATTCGGGGTGGAATTCCATGTCTAAAAATATTATTATAAGCTGTTTTTAAAAATCGAGTGTTTTTGGTGCCCGAGGAAGAAAACGCGTGATGCCGCGGTCAGAAAAAAAGCTGCCCAGGAGCAAAAAAATTTTTTTTTCTCAAATGTAATAACGGATGCTAGAATGTGATTCGGGGTGGAATTCCATGTCTAAAAATATTATTATAAGCTGTTTTTAAAAATCGAGTGTTTTTGGTGCCCGAGGAAGAAAACGCGTGATGCAGCGGTCAGAAAAAAAGCTGCCCAGGAGCAAAAAAAATTTTTTTTCTCAAATGTAATAACGGATGCTAGAATGTGATTCGGGGTGGAATTCCATGTCTAAAAATATTATTATAAGCTGTTTTTAAAAATCGAGTGTTTTTGGTGCCCGAGGAAGAAAACGCGTGATGCCGCGGTCAGAAAAGAAGATGCCCAGGAGCAAAAAAATTTTTTTCCCTCAAATGTAATAACGGATGCTAGAATGTGATTCGGGGTGGAATTCCATGTCTAAAAATATTATTATTAGCTGTTTTTAAAAATCGAGTGTTTTTGGTGCCCGAGATAGAAAACGCGTGATGCCGCGGTCAGAAAAAAAGCTGCCCAGGAGCAAAAAAATTTTTTTTTCTCAAATGTAATAACGGATGCTAGAATGTGATTCGGGGTGGAATTCCATGTCTAAAAATATTAGTATAAGCTGTTTTTAAAAATCGAGTGTTTTTGGTGCCCGAGGAAGATAACGCGTGATGCCGCGGTCAGAAAAAAAGCTGCCCAGGAGCAAAAAAATTTTTTTTTCTCAAATGTAATAACGGATGCTAGAATGTGATTCGGGGTGGAATTCCATGTCTAAAAATATTATTATTAGCTGTTTTTAAAATCGAGTGTTTTTGGTGCCCGAGGAAGAAAACGCGTGATGCCGCGGTCAGAAAAAAAGCTGCCCAGGAGCAAAAAATTTTTTTTTTCTCAAATGTAATAACTGATGCTAGAATGTGATTCGGGGTGGAATTCCATGTCTAAAAATATTATTATTAGCTGTTTTTAAAAATCGAGTGTTTTTGGTGCCCGAGGAAGAAAACGCGTGATGCCGCGGTAAGAAAAAAAGCTGCCCAGGAGCAAAAAAATTTTTTTTTACTCATATGTAATAACGGATGCTAGAATGTGATTCGGGGTGGAATTCCATGTCTAAAAATATTATTATTAGCTGTTTTTAAAAATCGAGTGTTTTTGCTGCCCAAGGAAGAAAACGCGTGATGCCGCGGTCAGAAAAAAAGCTGCCCAGGAGCAAAAAAAAATTTTTTTCTCAAATGTAATAACGGATGCTAGAATGTGATTCGGGGTGGAATTCCATGTCTAAAAATATTATTATTAGCTGTTTTTAAAAATCGAGTGTTTTTGGTGCCCGAGGAAGAAAACGCGTGATGCCGCGGTCAGAAAAAAAGCTGCCCAGGAGCAAAAAAATTTTTTTTTCTCAAATGTAATAACGGATGCTAGAATGTGATTCGGGGTGGAATTCCATGTCTAAAAATATTATTATTAGCTGTTTTTAAAAATCGAGTGTTTTTGGTGCCCGAGGAAGAAAACGCGTGATGCCGCGGTCAGAAAAAAAGCTGCCCAGGAGCAAAAAAAATTTTTTTTACTCATATGTAATAACGGATGCTAGAATGTGATTCGGGGTGGAATTCCATGTCTAAAAATATTATTATTAGCTGTTTTTAAAAATCGAGTGTTTTTGCTGCCCAAGGAAGAAAACGCGTGATGCCGCGGTCAGAAAAAAAGCTGCCCAGGAGCAAAAAAAATTTTTTTTCTCAAATGTAATAACGGATGCTAGAATGTGATTCGGGGTGGAATTCCATGTCTAAAAATATTATTATTAGCTGTTTTTAAAAATCGAGTGTTTTTGGTGCCCGAGGAAGAAAACGCGTGATGCCGCGGTAAGAAAAAAAGCTGCCCAGGAGCAAAAAAAATTTTTTTTACTCATATGTAATAACGGATGCTAGAATGTGATTCGGGGTGGAATTCCATGTCTAAAAATATTATTATTAGCTGTTTTTAAAAATCGAGTGTTTTTGCTGCCCAAGGAAGAAAACGCGTGATGCCGCGGTCAGAAAAAAAGCTGCCCAGGAGCAAAAAAAAATTTTTTTCTCAAATGTAATAACGGATGCTAGAATGTGATCCGGGGTCGAATTCCATGTCTAAAAATATTATTATTAGCTGTTTTTAAAAATCGAGTGTTTTTGGTGCCCGAGGAAGAAAACGCGTGATGCCGCGGTCAGAAAAAAAGCTGCCCAGGAGCAAAAAAATTTTTTTTTCTCAAATGTAATAACGGATGCTAGAATGTGATTCGGGGTGGAATTCCATGTCTAAAAATATTATTATTAGCTGTTTTTAAAAATCGAGTGTTTTTGGTGCCCGAGGAAGAAAACGCGTGATGCCGCGCTCAGAAAAAAAGCTGCCCAGGAGCAAAAAAATTTTTTTTTCTCAAATGTAATAACGGATGCTAGAATGTGATTCGGGGTGGAATTCCATGTCTAAAAATATTATTATTAGCTGTTTTTAAAAATCGAGTGTTTTTGGTGCCCGAGGAAGAAAACGCGTGATGCCGCGGTCAGAAAAAAAGCTGCCCAGGAGCAAAAAAATTTTTTTCCCTCAAATGTAATAACGGATGCTAGAATGTGATTCGGGGTGGAATTCCATGTCTAAAAATATTATTATAAGCTGTTTTTAAAAATCGAGTGTTTTTGGTGCCCGAGGAAGAAAACGCGTGATGCCGCGGTCAGAAAAAAAGCTGCCCAGGAGCAAAAAATTTTTTTTTTCTCAAATGTAATAACGGATGCTAGAATGTGATTCGGGGTGGAATGCCATGTCTAAAAATATTATTATTAGCTGTTTTTAAAAATCGAGTGTTTTTGGTGCCCGAGGAAGAAAACGCGTGATGCCGCGGTCAGAAAAAAAGCTGCCCAGGAGCAAAAAAATTTTTTTCCCTCAAATGTAATAACGGATGCTAGAATGTGATTCGGGGTGGAATTCCATGTCTAAAAATATTATTATAAGCTGTTTTTAAAAATCGAGTGTTTTTGGTGCCCGAGGAAGAAAACGCGTGATGCCGCGGTCAGAAAAAAAGCTCCCCAGGAGCAAAAAAATTTTTTTTTCTCAAATGTAATAACGGATGCTAGAATGTGATTCGGGGTGGAATTCCATGTCTAAAAATATTATTATAAGCTGTTTTTAAAAATCGAGTGTTTTTGGTGCCCGAGGAAGAAAACGCGTGATGCAGCGGTCAGAAAAAAAGCTGCCCAGGAGCAAAAAAAATTTTTTTTCTCAAATGTAATAACGGATGCTAGAATGTGATTCGGGGTGGAATTCCATGTCTAAAAATATTATTATAAGCTGTTTTTAAAAATCGAGTGTTTTTGGTGCCCGAGGAAGAAAACGCGTGATGCCGCGGTCAGAAAAAAAGCTGCCCAGGAGCAAAAAAAATTTTTTCCCTCAAATGTAATAACGGATGCTAGAATGTGATTCAGGGTGGAATTCCATGTCTAAAAATATTATTATTAGCTGTTTTTAAAAATCGATTGTTTTTGGTGCCCGAGGAAGAAAACGCGTGATGCCGCGGTCAGAAAAAAAGCTGCCCAGGAGCAAAAAAAAATTTTTTTCTCAAATGTAATAACGGATGCTAGAATGTGATTCGGGGTGGAATTCCATGTCTAAAAATATTATTATTACCTGTTTTTAAAAATCGAGTGTTTTTGGTGCCAGAGGAAGAAAACGCGTGATGCCGCGGTCAGAAAAAAAGCTGCCCAGGAGCAAAAATTTTTTTTTCTCAAATGTAATAACGGATGCTAGAATGTGATTCGGGGTGGAATTCCATGTCTAAAAATATTATTATTAGCTGTTTTTAAAAATCGAGTGTTTTTGGTGCCCGAGGAAGAAAACGCGTGATGCCGCGGTCAGAAAAAAAGCTGCCCAGGAGCAAAAAAATTTTTTTTTCTCAAATGTAATAACGGATGCTAGAATGTGATTCGGGGTGCAATTCCATGTCTAAAAATATTATTATTAGCTGTTTTTAAAAATCGAGTGTTTTTGGTGCCCGAGGAAGAAAACGCGTGATGCCGCGGTCAGAAAAAAAGCTGCCGAGGAGCAAAAAAATTTTTTTTTCTCAAATGTAATAACGGATGCTAGAATGTGATTCGGGGTGGAATTCCATGTCTAAAAATATTATTATTAGCTGTTTTTAAAAATCGAGTGTTTTTGGTGCCCGAGGAAGAAAACGCGTGATGCCGCGGTCAGAAAAAAAGCTGCCGAGGAGCAAAAAAATTTTTTTTTCTCAAATGTAATAACGGATGCTAGAATGTGATTCGGGGTGGAATTCCATGTCTAAATATATTATTATAAGCTGTTTTTAAAAATCGAGTGTTTTTGGTGCCCGAGGAAGAAAACGCGTGATGCCGCGGTCAGAAAAAAAGCTGCCCAGGAGCAAAAAAATTTTTTTTTCTGAAATGTAATAACGGATGCTAGAATGTGATTCGGGGTGGAATTCCATGTCTAAAAATATTATTATAAGCTGATTTTAAAAATCGAGTGTTTTTGGTGCCCGAGGAAGAAAACGTGTGATGCCGCAATCAGAAAAAAAGCTGCCCAGGAGCAAAAAAATTTTTTTTCCTCAAATGTAATAACGGATGCTAGAATGTGATTCGGGGTGGAATTCTATGTCTAAAAATATTATTATTAGCTGTTTTTAAAAATCGAGTGTTTTTGGTGCCCGAGGAAGAAAACGCGTGATGCCGCGGTCAGAAAAAAAGCTGCCCAGGAGCAAAAAAATTTTTTTTTCTCAAATGTAATAACGGATGCTAGAATGTGATTCGGGGTCGAATTCCATGTCTAAAAATATTATTATTAGCTGTTTTTTAAAATCGAGTGTTTTTGGTGCCCGAGGAAGAAAACGCGTGATGCCGCGGTCAGAAAAAAAGCTGCCCAGGAGCAAAAAAATTTTTTTTTCTCAAATGTAATAACGGATACTAGAATGTGATTCGGGGTCGAATTCCATGTCTAAAAATATTATTATTAGCTGTTTTTAAAAATCGAGTGTTTTTGGTGCCCGAGGAAGAAAAGGCGTGATGCCGCGGTCAGAAAAAAAGCTGCCCAGGAGCAAAAAAAAATTTTTTTCTCAAATGTAATAACGGATGCTAGAATGTGATTCGGGGTGGAATTCCATGTCTAAAAATATTATTATTAGCTGTTTTTAAAAATCGAGTGTTTTTGGTGCCTGAGGAAGAAAACGCGTGATGCCGTGGTCAGAAAAAAAGCTGCCCAGGAGCAAAAAAATTTTTTTTTCTCAAATGTAATAACGGATGCTAGAATGTGATTCGGGGTGGAATTCCATGTCTAAAAATATTATTATTAGCTGTTTTTAAAAATCGAGTGTTTTTGGTGCCCGAGGAAGAAAACGCGTGATGCCGCGGTCAGAAAAAAAGCTGCCCAGGAGCAAAAAAAATTTTTTTTACTCATATGTAATAACGGATGCTAGAATGTGATTCGGGGTGGAATTCCATGTCTAAAAATATTATTATTAGCTGTTTTTAAAAATCGAGTGTTTTTGCTGCCCAAGGAAGAAAACGCGTGATGCCGCGGTCAGAAAAAAAGCTGCCCAGGAGCAAAAAAAATTTTTTTTCTCAAATGTAATAACGGATGCTAGAATGTGATTCGGGGTCGAATTCCATGTCTAAAAATATTATTATTAGCTGTTTTTAAAAATCGAGTGTTTTTGGTGCCCGAGATAGAAAACGCGTGATGCCGCGGTCAGAAAAAAAGCTGCCCAGGAGCAAAAAAATTTTTTTTTCTCAAATGTAATAACGGATGCTAGAATGTGATTCGGGGTGGAATTCCATGTCTAAAAATATTAGTATAAGCTGTTTTTAAAAATCGAGTGTTTTTGGTGCCCGAGGAAGATAACGCGTGATGCCGCGGTCAGAAAAAAAGCTGCCCAGGAGCAAAAAAAATTTTTTTTCTCAAATGTAATAACGGATGCTAGAATGTGATTCGGGGTGGAATTCCATGTCTAAAAATATTATTATTAGCTGTTTTTAAAAATCGAGTGTTTTTGGTGCCCGAGGAAGAAAACGCGTGATGCCGCGGTTAGAAAAAAAGCTGCCCAGGAGCAAAAAAATTTTTTTTTCTCAAATGTAATAACGGATGCTAGAATGTGATTCGGGGTGGAATTCCATGTCTAAAAATATTATTATTAGCTGTTTTTAAAAATCGAGTGTTTTTGGTGCCCGAGGAAGAAAACGCGTGATGCCGCGGTCAGAAAAAAAGCTGCCGAGGAGCAAAAAAAATTTTTTTTCTCAAAGTAATAACGGATGCTAGAATGTGATTCAGGGTGGAATTCCATGTCTAAAAATATTATTATTAGCTGTTTTTAAAAATCGAGTGTTTTTGGTGCCCGAGGAAGATAACGCGTGATGCCGCGGTCAGAAAAAAAGCTGCCCAGGAGCAAAAAAAATTTTTTTTCTCAAATGTAATAACGGATGCTAGAATGTGATTTGGGGTGGAATTCCATGTCTAAAAATATTATTATTAGCTGTTTTTAAAAATCGAGTGTTTGTGGTGCCCGAGGAAGAAAACGCGTGATGCCGCGGTCAGAAAAAAAGCTGCCCAGGAGCAAAAAAATTTTTTTTTCTCAAATGTAATAACGGATGCTAGAATGTGATTCGGGGTGGAATTCCATGTCTAAAAATATTATTATTAGCTGTTTTTAAAAATCGAGTGTTTTTGGTGCCCGAGGAAGAAAACGCGTGATGCCGCGGTCAGAAAAAAAGCTGCCGAGGAGCAAAAAAATTTTTTTTTCTCAAAGTAATAACGGATGCTAGAATGTGATTCAGGGTGGAATTCCATGTCTAAAAATATTATTATTAGCTGTTTTTAAAAATCGAGTGTTTTTGGTGCCCGAGGAAGAAAACGCGTGATGCCGCGGTCAGAAAAAAAGCTGCCCAGGAGCAAAAAATTTTTTTTTTCTCAAATGTAATAACGGATGCTAGAATGTGATTCGGGGTGGAATTCCATGTCTAAAAATATTATTATTAGCTGTTTTTAAAAATCGAGTGTTTTTGGTGCCCGAGGAAGAAAACGGGTGATGCCGCGGTCGGAAAAAAAGCTGCCCAGGAGCAAAAAAATTTTTTTTCTCAAATGTAATAACGGATGCTAGAATATGATTCGGGGTGGAATTCCATGTCTAAAAATATTCTTATAAGCTGTTTTTAAAAATCGAGTGTTTTTGGTGCCCGAGGAAGAAAACGCGTGATGCCGCGGTCAGAAAAAAAGCTGCCCAGGAACAAAAAAATTTTTTTTTCTCAAATGTAATAACGGATGCTAGAATGTGATTCGGGGTGGAATTCCATGTCTAAAAATATTATTATAAGCTGTTTTTAAAAATCGAGTGTTTTTGGTGCCCGAGGAAGAAAATGCGTGATGCCGCGGTCAGAAAAAAAGCTGCCCAGGAGCAAAAAATTTTTTTTTCTCAAATGTAATAACGGATGCTAGAATATGATTCGGGGTGGAATTCCATGTCTAAAAATATTATTATAAGCTGTTTTTAAAAATCGAGTGTTTTTGGTGCCCGAGGAAGAAAACGCGTGATGCCGCGGTCAGAAAAAAAGCTGCCCAGGAGCAAAAAAAATTTTTTTTCTCAAATGTAATAACGGATGCTAGAATGTGATTCGGGGTGGAATTCCATGTCTAAAAATATTATTATAAGCTGTTTTTAAAAATCGAGTGTTTTTGGTGCCCGAGGAAGAAAACGCGTGATGCCGCGGTCAGAAAAAAAGCTGCCCAGGAGCAAAAATTTTTTTTTTCTCAAATGTAATAACGGATGCTAGAATATGATTCGGGGTGGAATTCCATGTCTAAAAATATTATTATTAGCTGTTTTTAAAAATCGAGTGTTTTTGGTGCCCGAGGAAGAAAACGCGTGATGCCGCGGTCAGAAAAAAAGCTGCCCAGGAGCAAAAAATTTTTTTTTCCTCAAATGTAATAACGGATGCTAGAATGTGATTCGGGGTGGAATTCCATGTCTAAAAATATTATTATTAGCTGTTTTTAAAAATTGAGTGTTTTTCGTGCCCGAGGAAGAAAACGCGTGATGCCGCGGTCAGAAAAAAAGCTGCCCAGGAGCAAAAAAATTTTTTTTTCTCAAATGTAATAACGGATGCTAGAATGTGATTCGGGGTGGAATTCCATGTCTAAAAATATTATTATTAGCTGTTTTTAAAAATCGAGTGTTTTTGCTGCCCGAGGAAGAAAAGGGGTGATGCCGCGGTCAGAAAAAAAGCTGCCCAGGAGCAAAAATTTTTTTTTTCTCAAATGTAATAACGGATGCTAGAATATGATTCGGGGTGGAATTCCATGTCTAAAAATATTATTATTAGCTGTTTTTAAAAATCGAGTGTTTTTGGTGCCCGAGGAAGAAAACGCGTGATGCCGCGGTCAGAAAAAAAGCTGCCCAGGAGCAAAAAAAATTTTTTTTCTCAAATGTAATAACGGATGCTAGAATGTGATTCGGGGTGGAATTCCATGTCTAAAAATATTATTATAAGCTGTTTTTAAAAATCGAGTGTTTTTGGTGCCCGAGGAAGAAAACGCGTGATGCCGCGGTCAGAAAAAAAGCTGCCCAGGAGCAAAAAAATTTTTTTTTCTCAAATGTAATAACGGATGCTAGAATGTGATTCGGGGTGGAATTCCATGTCTAAAAATATTATTATTAGCTGTTTTTAAAAATCGAGTGTTTTTGGTGCCCGAGGAAGAAAACGCGTGATGCCGCGCTCAGAAAAAAAGCTGCCCAGGAGCAAAAAAAATTTTTTTTCTCAAATGTAATAACGGATGCTAGAATGTGATTCGGGGTGGAATTCCATGTCTAAAAATATTATTATAAGCTGTTTTTAAAAATCGAGTGTTTTTGGTGCCCGAGGAAGAAAACGCGTGATGCCGCGGTCAGAAAAAAAGCTGCCCAGGAGCAAAAATTTTTTTTTTCTCAAATGTAATAACGGATGCTAGAATGTGATTCGGGGTGGAATTCCATGTCTAAAAATATTATTATTAGCTGTTTTTAAAAATCGAGTGTTTTTGGTGCCCGAGGAAGAAAACGCGTGATGCCGCGGTCAGAAAAAAAGCTGCCCAGGAGCAAAAAAATTTTTTTTTCTCAAATGTAATAACGGATGCTAGAATGTGATTCGGGGTGGAATTCCATGTCTAAAAATATTATTATTAGCTGTTTTTAAAAATCGAGTGTTTTTGGTGCCCGAGGAAGAAAACGCGTGATGCCGCGGTCAGAAAAAAAGCTGCCCAGGAGCAAAAATTTTTTTTTTCTCAAATGTAATAACGGATGCTAGAATATGATTCGGGGTGGAATTCCATGTCTAAAAATATTATTATTAGCTGTTTTTAAAAATCGAGTGTTTTTGGTGCCCGAGGAAGAAAACGCGTGATGCCGCGGTCAGAAAAAAAGCTGCCCAGGAACAAAAAATTTTTTTTTTCTCAAATGTAATAACGGATGCTAGAATGTGATTCGGGGTGGAATTCCATGTCTAAAAATATTATTATAAGCTGTTTTTAAAAATCGAGTGTTTTTGGTGCCCGAGGAAGAAAACGCGTGATGCCGCGGTCAGAAAAAAAGCTGCCGAGGAGCAAAAAATTTTTTTTTTCTCAAATGTAATAACGGATGCTAGAATGTGATTCGGGGTGGAATTCCATGTCTAAAAATATTATTATTAGCTGTTTTTAAAAATCGAGTGTTTTTGGTGCCCGAGGAAGAAAACGCGTGATGCCGCGCTCAGAAAAAAAGCTGCCCAGGAGCAAAAAAAATTTTTTTTCTCAAATGTAATAACGGATGCTAGAATGTGATTCGGGATGAAATTCCATGTCTAAAAATGGTGTTGCTTCCACTTTTTAAAAATCGAGCCTTTTTGGTGCCTGGGGAAGAAAACGCGTGACTCCGCGGTCAGGAAAAATGCTGCCCAGGAACCAAAAAGTTTTTTGAAGCCAATTTTTTTTTTGAAACCAAATGCAAAAACGGACTCCAGGATGAGTTTCTGGATGAATTTCCATGTCTAAATATGGTGTTGCTTCCACTTTTTAAAAATTGAGCCTTTTTGGTGCCTGGGGAAGAAAACGCGTGACTCCGCGGTCAGGAAAAATGCTGCCCAGGAACCAAAAAGTTTTTTGAAGCCAAATTTGTTTCTTTAAACCAAATGCAAAAACGGACACCAGGATGAGTTTCGGGATGAAATTCCATCTCTAAAAATGGTGTTGCTTCCACTTTTTAAAAATCGAGCCTTTTTGGTGCCTGGGGAAGAAATCGCGTGACTCTGCGGTCAGGAAAAATACTGCCCAGAACCCAAAATTTTTTTGAAGCCAAATTCAAAAATTGATCAATCTCCAAACTGAGTCCCATTGGCTGACTCAGTTGCCATGCTTATTCACTGTCTGACCTTGTTATCATGTCTCTGCCAGTTCATGAATAATTTGATACGCACGTCTCTCCACATCTTCTGATCTTGCATTGCTTCTTTGACTTTTCTACACTCTGGCTGCTGTCAGTTTTGATGGTGTCCACCCATCGTATTCTTTAACAGCCTGTTTTCCTTTTATTTATTTATTTATTTATTTATTTATTTATTTATTTATTTATTTATTTATTTATTTTTGAATTTGTATACCGCCCTTCTCCCTGAGGACTCAGGGCGGTGAACAGCCAGATAAAAACATCAGATACAAATATTAAAACACATTTAAAAATATATATAGATTTGGCCCCATTAATTAAAACGATAAGCAAAACAAAAAAATTAAAAAGCCCTTAAAAAGAAATTAAGCCAGCCCAGCTTGTTGAAAAAAGAAAGTTTTAAGGGCACAGCGGAAGGCACTGAGGTCATGGATTCTCCTTATCTCAGGGGGCAACTGATTCCAGAGGGTAGGTGCCCCCACAGAGAAGGCCCTCCCCCTGGGGGTCACCAGCCTGCATTGTTTGGCTGATGGCACCCCGAGGAGGCCCTCTCTGTGGGAGCGCACGGGTCGGTGGGAGGTCGTCGGTGGCAGTAGACGGTCTCGAAGATAGCTAGGCCCTATGCCATGGAGCGCTTTAAAGGTGATAACCAACACCTTGAAGCGCACCCGGAAGACCACCGGGAGCCAGTGCAGTTCACGCAGGAGCGGTGTTACATGGGAGCGCCACGCTGCTCCCGTCACTACCCGCGCTGCTGCGTTCTGGACCAGTTGGAGCCTCCGGGTGCTCCTCAAGGGGAGCCCCATGTAGAGAGCATTGCAGTAATCAAGGCGAGAGGTTACGAGGGCATGAGTGACTGTGCACAAGGAATCCCGATCAAGAAAGGGCCGCAACTGGCGAATCAGGCGAACCTGATAAAAGGTCCCCCTGGTTACAGCCGTCAGATGTTCCTCCAAGGACAGCTGCGTATCCAGGAGGACTCCCAGATTGCGAGCCCTCTCTGTGGGGGCCAAAGACTCGCCCCCAATGGTCAGTGATGGAGTCAACTGACGATATCGGGATGCCGGGAACCACAGCAACTCAGTCTTGGAAGGGTTGAGCCTGAGCCTGTTCCTCCTCATCCAGATCCGTACAGCCTCCAGGCACTGGGACATCACTTCAAGGGCATCGTTGGGGTGGCCTGGGGTGGAGATGTACAGCTGAGTATCATCAGCGTACTGATGGTATCTCACCCCAAAGCCACGGATGATCTCGCCCAGCGGCTTCACATAAATGTTGAACAGGAGGGGCGAGAGGACCGACCCCTGAGGCACTCCACATATAAGAGGCCTCGAGGTCGACCTCTGCCCCCCTGCCAACACGAACTGCGACTGGTCGGAGAGAAAGGAGGAGAACCACCGTAACACGGTGCCCCCCATCCCCAACTCTTCCAACCGGTGCAGCATGATACCATGGTCGATGGTATCAAAAGCCGCTGAGAGGTCTAACAGGACCAGAACAGAGGAGCAACCCCTGTCCCGAGCCCTCCAGAGATCATCAACCAACGCGACCAATGCCGTTTCCGTGCTGTGCCCAGGCCTGAAACCAGACTGGAACGGATCCAGATAGGATGTTTCCTCCAGGAATTGCGGGAACTGTCGCGCGACCACACTCTCAACAACCTTCGCCAGGAAGCGAAGGTTGGAGACAGGACGATAGTTGGCCAATGTTGCTGGATCCAGGGACGGCTTCTTGAGGAGAGGCCTCACCACCGCCTCCTTCAAGGCCGCGGGGAAGTAACCCTCACTCAACGAAGCGTTGATAACACCCTGGAGCCAGCCTCGTGTAACCTCCCGGGAGGCCAGTACCAACCAGGAGGGACACGGGTCCAGTAAACATGTGGCCGCACTAAGTCTCCCCAAAATCCTGTCCACATCATCGGGAGTCACAGCATCAAACTCCTCCCAGATAACATTCTCAAGACTATTCCTCGTCACCCTGCCCTGATCTACCCAGTCAGAGTCCAAGTCCCCCCGGATCTGAGCGATTTTGTCATGCAGGTATTGTCTGAAATCCTCTGCCCTGCCTTCCAAGGGATCCTCCCGCGCTCCCAGGTGGAGCAGGGAGCGGGTTACCCTGAACAGGGTGGCCGGACGATTCCCTGATGACGCAATAGAGGCGGAAAAGTAATTGAACTTTGCCGTCTTTATCGCCACTAGGTAGGTCTTAATATGCGACCTTACCAGTGTTCGGTCAGATTCAGCGCGACTGGCCCTCCAACCGCTCTCTAGGCGTCTTTTCCGGCGTTTCATCTCCCTCAGTTCCTCGGTAAACCAAGGAGCTGCGAGGGATCGACACCGGGTCAGAGGCCGCAAAGGCACGACTCGATCCAAGGCCCCACCAGCCGCCCGGTCCCAGGCAGCTACTAGGTCCTCGGCCGAGTCGTGTGCCAGATCATCAGGAATTGGCCCAAGCTCCGTCTGGAACCTATCAGGATCCATCAGGCGCCTGGGGCGGACCCATCTAATTGGGTCCGCCTCCCTGCGGCGGGGTGTAGCGGTACGAAGGTCCAGACGAAGGAGTGAGTGATCTGACCATGACAAGGGTTCCATATCTATATCCCCTATAACAAGATCACTCAACCACTGGCCAGAGACAAAAATCAAGTCTAGGGTGTGTCCCCCCCCGTGAGTGGGGCCATGAACTAACTGGGTCAGGTCCATGGCCGTCATGGAAGCCATGAACTCCCGAGCCATCCCAGACGTTTCACCAACGGATGGCAAGTTGAAATCACCCATGACCATAAGCCTGGGTGTATCAACTGCCACCGCGGCTATCACGTCGAGTAGCTTAGGCAGGGCTGCTGCCACGCGGCAGGGAGCCAGGTACGCAAGCAGCAAGCCCATCTGAACCCCATGACCCCATCTCACGAAGAGGGACTCACACCCGACAAACTGAGGCACAGTGGTCTCCCTCGAACCAAGACCTTCTTTAATAATAACCGCTAACTTTTACCACTAACTCTTCCAAACGTAATTCGTTTCTCCAGTAAATTTCCCTGCATGAGATTGTTGTGGCCTGTCGGCTGCCAGCCCCTCCAACAGCCAAATTAGAGGAGGAGGAGGAGGTATGGGAGTCAGGGTCAGCATCAAGGCAACCTGAGAGCTCCAAGGGGAAAGAGGGAATGGAGCTGTCAGAGAGAGAGAGAGAGAGGCAAAGACTGGGCCGTCCGTCAGCCCTCAAATGGAGAGTCAACAGCCCCCAGGTCTGGAGGTGGCTGATGAGGAAGAGGAGGAACAGCTGGGTCCAGTGCCTGATGCACGGATGCACAGAAGGCAGAGGAGAGGAGAGCAGTGGAAATCTATGGGCCGATCCATGGGATGCAAGAGCCACCACTGCTAGTGAAGCCCCACCCTAGCTCTGGGGATAAAAGGCAGAGGGTGGAGATGAATAGATGTGGCAGACAACTATTCATCTCCCTTGCGGATAGATTTGTTAGCTTGCATTGAGAGATAAACTTTTTTGCTAGGGCTGCTGGCGCTCCTAATAAAGGAGTCGTTGATTTAAATTTGCTTGTCATTTTGTCATGTTTTGGGGAGCTGGATCAGAACAGACAGAGCCAAAATAAGTGAGATGCAGGTTTGTGATTTTTGCCTTCCAATCACACATTTGGTGTTATGCGCTCCAATATTTGCTTGTTAGTCCCCTTTGTTGTCCAAGCAATATGCAGGAGACTTCTCCGGCATCACAGTCAAATCTGAGTCAATTTTCTTCCTGTCTTTCTTGCTTTTTTAAGGTCCAACTTTCAAAACCACACGTGGAGTCCAGAGGCAGAGTTAAATGTGTCATTAGTTTGGAATCCTTACACAGCCATAAACGACTCAAGTCCAACCCCTTGTGAATTCCGTTGGCTCTTAGCTAGTGCCAATTTGCCTTGACTGTTAGTAATTCAGATTCTTGTATGCAGGGAGCATAAAATAAAGCTCATAGTACTTTTGAACTCCATCCTGGCTCCTGGTTTCTTGTGCCTGACGGCAGCCCTGATCTAAAAACTGCAGAAGCTGATCAAATTGTCTGCCAAACTATTTCCTAAAAAGAAGTCTTTACATTTAATCCTTGCACTGGGAGAAAAAAAACCCAACAACCTATCACACTGATGAAACACAACTTATCTTTGTGTTTTCCTCTAGCTTTCCTTAATTTCTCTTTGCTTGTTAAGGTCATTGACAAGAGAGCAATTTTTCTAATAAACCTTTATTGCTCCAACTTTCAAAGGAGGCTGGAATGGATTGTTATTTTAAAAAGGAGAGATTGTGCCAAAGAATATAAATTGGAAACGTACTTTGAAAAAGCAAAGAAGATATATTTTTAAAAAAATCATTTGGAATAATGCCAGAATAGCCTGTTTCATTTGTGTTATAAAGTCTGCTCTGCTTGAACAAAAGAAAAAAGAAAAAAAAAGAACCAAATATATATATATGAGTTTTCTAACAGTCAATCTGAACAAGTAGGTGAAGACTGATTTCTTTTAGATGCCTGACTTAAGTACATTAGCAGATTGTTAATTCAGTACCCAAACAAACAAGAAAGTTACAAGGGTTTTATAAGTGAATCTTACATAAAATCTTTCAGATAATAATCTAGGGCAGGACTTTTTACAATGTTAACCAGGGGTGAAATCCAGCAGGTTCTGACAGGTTCTGGAGAACCGGTAGCGGAAATTTTGAGCAGTTCGGAGAACCGGCAATATCATCTCTGGCTGGTCCAAGAGTGGGGTGGGAATGGAGATTTTGCAGTATCCTTCCCTTGCCACACCCACCAAGCCACATCACGCCCACCAAGCCACGCCCACAGAACCAGTAGTAAAAAAATTTGGATTTCACCACTGATGGTAACCTTTTATTTATTTATTTATTTATTTATTTATTTATTTATTTATTTATTTGTCGTATTTCTATGCCGCCCACTCTCTGAGGACTCTGCGCGACTTACACCAAAGACAGTATACTAAATAGCATATTGCCCCCTAACAATTCTGGGTCCTCGTTTTACCCACCTCGGAAGGATGGAAGGCTGAGTCAACCTTGAGCCGGTGAACTAGCAGTCAGCTAAAGTAGCTGCAGTACTGCACTCTAACCACTGCGCCACCTCGGCTCTTTTACCCCATCTAATGATGCCAAAGGGATTTTCACATGTAATTTAACAGGAAACGGTAGATCAGGTAGCCTTGAAGTCATAGACCAAATCCATCAGCAATGTCCATTTCACCTGCCCAATGGGATTCTCCCATGTATGTTACACAGAGGTGGGATTCACTTACCTTCCCTACCGGTTCGCAAATGTGTGTGGAGACTCCTGTGAGGGGCGGGTGATATGGGCATGCATGCGTGTCTCCCGCATGTGCCGCAGAGACCCAAAAATCAGCTGGCCAGTGGGAGGTGCATGCATGCGTGACCTAGGGCAATGGCTTACGTGCTGTTGTGGCCCCGCCCTCTGACCCTGTCCCATCGGAGGAAGAAAGCTCCGAGCATGAGGAAGAGGAGTCAGCCAGGCCTCCCTCTCCAGGCCCCTCCCCTCTGGCATTGTCTCAGGTGCCGGCCGAGGGAGAGGAGATTAGGAGGGAGACAGGTGGCTCGGATGAGAGCGAGGGAGAGACATCATTCCTGGACGCACACCTCCGAAGGCGTGATAAACGATTGCAGCAGCTCAGGAGGCGTGCTAGGGATTAGAACTGAGTCACTGGACCACACCCCAGAGACTATATAATAGAGGGTGGTGGCCAGTGATCCTTGTGACGAACAAAAGTAAACCTTGGATAGTCACTAAAGCCTCATCCGGAAACTGCTGAGAGGAATATTATTCTGATTGGACTTTTGTACGCTAAGTATCTTATCTTTCTGTTTTGTGGAAATAAATGCACTTGGCAGACGGTGTGTAAATTGCTGCCAAGTTGGAGATAAAGACCTGGGTGTGTGCCAAAGTGTTTCCTTAACCCTCGGCTGGCTGTGTTTGTGTGTGTGGACGGGGACAGATCACGTGCCTGCAGAAATGGCTCCGCGTGCAACCAATGAGCCATAGTTTCGCCATCACGGATATAGAGTAAGAGGTTTGGAAGGGACTTTGGAGGGCCTTTTCCCTACCTCTTATGTCTTTTCTTGCTGAGTGGAAAAAATTCACTGCATTTCTTTTTTCTTAGCCGTTCTTATTTATCTAGGAAAAATGTGATACATTCTCGGCTGTCATGGGCCCAAGTTTAGACTGGCTGTCTTCCACGTTCAGCCTCACTGCCTCCTCAAACATCACTGTCCCTGGGATTTCCAGCTTGCTAACAAGGATGGAGGAAAAGGAGCTTGCATAGCTGAGAGATGAATGGCCCAATCATTTTTGTTTTTGCTACTTTTGAGTTGCAGAGGCATCAAGTTCAGAAATGAACTTGGTATCCTAGGGATCCATAATTCTTTTCGGTTGGGCTGAGGGGCCATAATTATCATTATTTAGACGGCTGTCGGCAGCAGTCTAATGAGATCCAGCATAAAGTTCCTTCAGAAAAGGCGAGAGGGAATTTGGCAGTCTGGTTAGAGTTGAACAACCCCAATATTCTCTCACATGGTGGGTTTGGCTTCTTAAAATTACAGGAATAATGATCTCAACGAGAAAATAAACTGTTAACACCCCATAACTGTGGTGGTGGGGAGATTCAGCTTTTCGTGGCTGTGGGTCACTCTGAATCCTTTATATTGGGTGAAGAACTGCAGTGAGAAGGGTGTACAGCAGTGGGAAAATCCATTTTTTTTTTACTACCGGTTCTATGGGCGTGGTGTGGCAGGCGTGGCTTGGTGGGCATGACAGGAAAAGGATACTGCAAAATCCCCATTCCCACCCCATTCTGGGGCCAGCCAGAGGTGGTATTTGCTGGTTCTCCGAACTGCTCAAAATTTCTGCTACCGGTTCACCAGAACCTGTCAGAACCTGCTGGATTTCACCCCTGGTGTACAGGCACCTGGTGAAAATAATGATCGGTTGTGTTGTGTCATTTCCATGACATGAGAATGGCAGGTGAAATTTCCTTGTATTGGGTAGGGGTGGTGGGTTTTTTTGAGCCGTGTTATTTACTTCTCACCTTTTTTTTTTTTTTTACAAATAATGTAAATGGATGCTCATTTTAAGGCGTCCATTCCAGTTTCCAAGGGCACATTATTTTAGTTATTAAACTGTTTTATGTGAATAGCCTATGGCCTAGTGGCGAAGACACTCACCTCCCATTTGGAAGATTGAGAGTTCAATCCTAGGTAGTGGCAGATATTTCTCTCCTAGGGCGCAAAGAAAAAAAAAATCTGCTGTGAACCAGTAGTGGGTTTCAAAAAATTTTACTATCGGTTCTGTGCGTGTAGCTTGGCGGACATGTCATGGGAAGGATACTGTAAAATCTCCATTCCCACCCTACTCCAGGGGAAGGATACTGTAAAATCTCCATTCCCTCCCCAATCCAGGGGAAGGTTACTGCAAAATCCCCATTTCCTCCCGATCAGCTGGGATTTGGGAGGCAGAGAATAAATGGGGGCGAGGCCAGTCAGAATTTTTACTACCGGTTTTCCGAACTACTCAAAATTTCCACTACCGGTTCTCCAGAACTGGTTAGAACCTGCTGAAACCCACCTCTGCTGTGAACTCTGTGTGCATCCAGCCAGTAAATGCTCAACTCCATCCAGTTACCCAGGCTGTACCCCAAATTAAGGGATTACAGCAGGGATGAAATGTAAAATTTGTTACTACCGGTTCTGTGGGCATGGCTTGGTGGTGGTGGTATGGGGGGGGGTAATGTGACTGGGTGAGCGTGGCCAACTTTTTTTTAAAAAAAACTTTTCAAAGCATTTTTTCTAATGCTTTGAAAAGCCTCTGCCGATCAGGCAAATCAGCTGGGATCCTCAGAGACTTTTCAAAGCATTTTTTTTTACCACCTCTTCGGCCAAGAGATTGCAGGAAAAAAATGCTTTGAAAAGCCTCTGATGATACCAACTGAGCCACGCGATCATCAGAGGTTTTTTTTTTAACTTTTAAAAGCATTTTTTTCGTCGGAAGAGGTTGTAGAAAAAATGCTTTTAAAAGTAAAAAAAAAAAAGCCTCTGATGATCGTGCGGCTCAACTGGGCATGGGGGTGGGGGGGCACAGGGATTTTTGTTACTGGTTCTCCGAACCACCCGCCACCATCGCTACCGGATCAGGCGATCTGGTCCGCACCGGGAGCATTTCACCCTTGGATTACAGGGTCATAAAAAGGGAGGTTTTTTTTTTTTTATTAAACAGATTCACAAAATGAAATGGCAAAATCTTAGGATATGCGTGTTCTGCTCAATCAAAGTGAGCCTCTTCAAAGTAGCACATGCCGCACAACGTGTGGAACTGAATGAACAGGATCACTCACGATTGCGCAAAATATTCACATCCCAAGATCTTGTCATTTCATTCAAGAAGAGCTGGGTGTGTTTTGTTGGGAGTTTCTATTTGGGCCCTGTCTTTTTTTTTGTATGACTTGGATGTCCTTAGATTGATTCAAAATGGGCGTTTTTTTTTTAAAATGTGGCACGTGCATCAAAAAAAAAGTAGGAAAACACATATATTGATCTTTGAAAGTGCTTAAGCATAAGGTAAAAAGTATGACAAGGTTCAGCAAAATCAATATATATAAATTAAAGCTCCCCTTGGCTCTATGGAAAACAAAGAGGACTATAGACATTAAGAGGTTTTAAATGTTCATTTAAAAACCTCAGCACAGCAGATGACCAAAATAGTTTGAATAGGCCTTTTTTTTAAAAAAAAAGAAAAAAAGAAAGAAAAATAATTTTAATATGTGGAGTAAATGCATCCATTACGCATTTCTAAATTTTGAAAGGCACAGGATCTTACCTTTGCAAAAAAAGCAGACATACAGTAGGTTGTCTGTTTTGTCCTCCACTGCAAAGACAGTTTGTCCTCCATAATTTCTCTCACATATCAACTTTTCTACACCTAAATGAAGAAATCTGTCTTTTGGATGTCCTTTTTTAAATGAACCATTTATCATTTCCGCAATTTACTGTCAACGATATGACAACCCCTTGCTGGGAGGGCTTTAGAAGAGAATGAGACTTATTCATCAAGCTTGGAGTTTCTTGGTAGCAACCAAGTGCCAGAAATGATTGTTTTATCTTCAGAAGAAGCCTATCGGTTGTTAGTAGGCATCATCTTCTTCATAAGTCAACTAAGGGCTTCTCTGAAGCATCTCATGACCTCTTTTGAGGAACAAGAGGTTGAACGATAGAGACTTCCATCCTGAAGCTGTTTGGTTCTTTCCTTACGAAAGGACTGTTTCAGATACCGGTTTTCAGCATGTGTGAATTGGAGCATCTACAGATAACCTGGTTTGGGAAAATTGGTTTATGTTGATCCTTGTCACATGAACCTTTGGATCCTTATGGAAGAAGATTAGGAGAACCTCTGATCTGGCTATGATTTGCCAAGGCGGTGTTAGAATCCCATAGCCTTTGTTACTGTGTTTTCATACTTGCAAAAGGTTCTGTCAATGAAGCTTTAGAATCAAGTAGATTTAGCTCACCAAGTTGTGGTTCCTATCTGGTTTATCCCACAAGGATGACATCAATCTTGCAGGCATGAAAGTACAATTCTTTGCCAACTGTCTCCTTTACAGCCTGAGAAACTAGGGAGG